>NC_086451.1:338115517-338715517 GCF_028390025.1 Pseudophryne corroboree | reverse complement strand
CCTTGAACTTATCACTGGTTTATCACTTCCTTATGCCGTCTCCAGGCTTTTACCAAGTGTGAGATTCATTACCTTATCATGTAGATAACAGGTATCCATATGCCCTCATTCAAGTGCTCTGCTCATCTGTATGCTTCCCAATGTGCCCCCACCCCCATGAATCATATAATCAGCCATCCTAAAGCAGCCCATGGCCTGCTTCTATTTATGCAGCAGCAATAGCTACTGTACTCCAGCCACATCTAAATCAGCGCCCCAGAGCATAGATTTAATGTACAGTACAGCTTGAAATATCATCTAAAATAAAATAAATGTGCCCTTTATTATTATTATTATTATTATTATTATTATATCATTCAAGTGTTTTCTATTCATTTCACTTAAATACTTAGATTTGATTGTGTCAAACCTGTTTATTGACATATCGGCAGCTTATAAAATTGTAGTCAGAAATAGTACTGTATTTACAGAAAGCAAATGGAAAAAAATGTACTGCGTACGTCATTTTCCATAGTTATTACAGAGCTTTAAGAAGACTGGAGAATAGTTCTTATGTCCACACTTATACAGTACAACTATTTTTAAATAAAGTTTTCATATTTATTCCAATTACTGGCAAAATGTGGTGACAACAGCATATTTATTAGAATAATCTGTACTTGCCATGAAGAGTAATTGCTGTTTTATATTTGTCTTCAATGTCACTGCATCCATCACATCTTTTATAAAAACACCTTTAAGTTCCTTCCCTTGAGCCACATACTGTGCAACACATTTGACAGCATCCCTGAAATTGCCACTTCATCCATTCAGATGATGCACACTTAATAGCTCAATGAGAACCAGCTTTGCCATTCAAACTTATATGTAGTAAAAGAAGAGTCACAGGCCATGTGGCTAGCAAGTGCCAGGAATAGGCTAGTCCAATTGATAACAAATGAAGGGGGAGGGGGGGGGGGGGGTGTTCAGCAATGAGGAAGAGAATTTGTATCTCCTAAGAGACTGACCAAAGAGGGCTATACTTGGTAATATTATTATTATTATTATTATTATTATTATTATTATCATCATTAAAATAGGAGAGAGCTGACTAGGCCCGAAAACATATAAGAGTCTTTGATTTTTGTGATTGGTTAGTTAGGCTATGTTGCTGGGCAGATCAAGGGTATTAGGCCATTTATTATTGGTTTAGGCTTGGCCTATCAGTAGTAGAGGGTAGGAGGGCTTTAGCAGCCTTTATAAGGAGGGGTTTGAGTGATGTAAGCCCTCTTGTCGGTTTGGAAGCCCGCCCGCCCTCCTGAAATTAACAAGGAGGGGTTTGAGTGATGTAAGCCCTCTTGTTGGCTTGGAAACCCGCACGCCCGAAACTTTTTCATTTTTGTTTTCATGTTCTACATTGATGATACTCTTTCGATCTGAAATTCATTCTATTCATTTGGTGGGAAGGCGGTACGGCCAGCGGTCATATGTAGCATAAGTGGGCGCTGTGGGACACTTACCCCTTTGATGGATGGCCGGTGTTGTCCTGCCCCTGAGGGGGGACAATGGGCGCTCCCAATAGAAGGTCCGTACCGTGCCAGTAAGGGGTGGTGAGTCCTTCACAGTGCAGGTTATGCTTATATAGTTGGGGCATTTCAGTCGCCACCATTTATAGTTGGGGGCGTTTCAGTCGCCACTAAGTTGTATGATATATTTGACTGGAGCTGGCCATTGTAGCATTTTCCTTGCCATCCCTATGTTCAGGATCATCCAATTAATAAAGACAATGACCTTTTATATCTAACGCAGTTGATGTCCATGTTGTTATTTTTAGTTGATGAACTAGCTTAAAGTATATGTTAAGGTAGAGCAATCACAATAAATGATAGACTCCTTATTATTATTATTATTGAAGCAGTTGTATTAGCCAAGTGAGACTGCTGTGCTTGAAATCAAACATTTTCCTTTGTGCCCATTTCCAATATTTTAACAAACATTTTCTCATGTACTAGCTACCGCCCCATCTCTCTTCTCCTTGATCCTCTTCAATCCGACTTACGCCTACTCCACTCCACTGAAACTGCCCTGGTCAAAGTCACCAATGATCTGCTTTTGGGTCAAATCCAGGGGTAACTTCTCTCTGCTCATACTCCTGGACCTTTCTGCTCCCTCTGCTGACACTGGATCATCCTCTCCTCTTCCGCACCCCCCATACCATTGGCCTCTCTAGCACTTCTCTTGCCTAGTTCACCTCTTACATCACTGTTTGCCTCCAGCTTCACCTATCCCCCTTCCATCCTCCCTATTGGTTCCTCAGGGGTTTTGTCCTTGGCCCCCTTCTCTTCACCCTGTACACCTCTTACCTGGGTGCACTCATAGGCTCCTTTGGTCCTCAATACCACCTCTATGCTGATGATATGCAACTATACCTTTCCTCTCTTACCCCCTCCCCCCATCCTCTCTTGGGTATCCAGGTGTCTCTCCACCATCTCCTCCTAGATGTCTGAGCACTCCATAAAGCTCAATTTGGACAAAAGTGAACTCGTCTATCCCTCATTCAGAGTCTCCACCCCCCAATATCTCTATCACTGTTGACAACATCTTCATCTCCCTCGTTCCCCAACTCCGCTACTTGGGCGTCACTTCTCCCTCTCCTTCTCCCCCCACATCCAATCTCTGGCTCAATCTTATTGGTTCCAGTTTCATGACAATGCTCACATCAGGCTGTTCCTCTGCAACTAAATTCTGGTCATCTCATGACTTGACTATTGCAACATTCTCCTCACTGGCCACGCTCCCATTTCGCTCCACTCTGATCTGTTCTCAACTCGGCAGCTAGACTTATTTTCCTCTCCCACCACTCCACATCTGTCACTCCCCTTTGACAAAACCTGCACTAGCTCCCATTCCACTACAGAATCCTCTTCAAACTCTTCACCCTCACACAAAAGGCCCTTTCAACTCCACTGCTCCCTACATCTCCAACCTCATCTCCCTACATACTCAATCCCACCCCTTCTGGTCTTTTTTTTATACTATTCTATTTGATTTTCTTCTTATGCTTCCTATTGCTGTCTGTCCAGCAGTGTGGAATCTGTAGCGCCTTACAAATAACCAACTATGATAACAGAACATTCCAGATAAGGTATTTGCCACGTGTTAGGCATTGATAAAAGCAGGAAGTGGGGGAATTAACATGATATTTTTTAATGCCAATTGAATATATTTTAGTTTCAAGTTTTTAAGACTGCTTGGGTCTTTCTCTCAGACATAGGAGCAAATGCAAGCATTTATACTCACATTGGGGGTCATTTAGACCCGATCGCTGCTGTGCGTTTTTGCACAGCAGTGATCGGGTCTGAACTGCGCATGCGTATCCACCGCAAAACGCAGGCGCAAGGTCCACCCAGCGACGGGGAACGCCGGAGAGCGTCGGACTTACCGAAGAAAGCAATCACACCGGCGATCGCAAGAAGATTGACAGGAAGAGGCCATTTGTGGGTGTCAACTGACCGTTTCCAAAGAGTGTCCGAAGAAACGCAGGCGTGTCCAGCCGTTTGAAGGGAGGGTTCCTGACGTCAGCTCTAGGCCGGATCATCGCAGCGGTTGAGTAAGTCCTGAGCTGTGCAGAGACTGCACAAACTTTTGTTTGTGCAGCTCTCTACACATGCATTCACACCCCTGCACAGCAATTTCCCCCTCCCCCTGTAGGTGGCGACTAACTGGTCGCAGCAGTGCAAAAAACGCCTGCTTGTGACCAGGTCTGAATTAGGCCCAAAGTGGCAGACAGATTCTATTGGCACCTTTGTAGGGTGTGAGCAGAATCTGCCTATTAAAAGTAAGGCTAATTGAATCGGCCACATAGTAACATTATAATTCTAAAATGGAGTTTGTGCTCTCATTGAGGAAGATTTATCAAATCTTGGACAGAGGACTAACCAATCAGCTCCTGTCATTTTTAAAACACAGCCTGTAAAATGGCATAAGCTTACTGGCTGGTACTTTATCTCTCTTTAGGTTTTCAGACTGGAGATGCAAATGCAGGGAAACACCCAGTGTATGTAAATACATACATAGCTATAGATAGATATATTGTAATGCGTGTATGCTATGCTAGGTGGCACTAGTTTACCACCTATTCAGGCCATGACTTTGGCATCCTCACAAGATTAAAAGGGTATTTGACCATACCTATCTGTGTCGCAGAGGCGCAGAAAGCACAGTATAGGGCTGATTAAAGCATTGTGTGTATTACAAGAAGATAGAAATCGGAGAACCAGTTGGAAACTGACAAGAGGTCTAGCCTAGGATGTGTCACTAGCAGTGCAGCAGCACATCATGCAAGGGGAGAGTAGAGTCTGCTCCTGTGTCAGTCTAGCGTCTGTGCTAGACTCACACGCTGCACAATTTACTACACAATGATATAATAGATATTGGATTGCTACACAAACATGGTTTATTATACTGTAGCAACCAATCTGATTGTTCATACTTGCCTACTCAGGAGGCTCCCGAAAATCAAGTGGTGTTCCCGGTCCTCTGGGAAAATGGACAAATCTCCTGGATCTGGGTTTCCCTTGCACTTGCCCATGACCCCCTGTGAAAGTGGGCAGTCCGTGGGGGCTGATGACGCAATTTGCGCTTAATCATCTGCATTGTATAGTGGGGGCATCAGTGGCAAACGCAGGATTTGCATGGGGGGGTTTCCAGAACTGGGTGGAGCCAATCACAGGGGTGGGGACTGAGGTGACCCAGTATATGCTGGGTCCGTAAAACTAGTGTGTCTGTGTGTATATATATACTAGGTGATTCATCGCGCCCTACGGGCGCTCTTCACACCATCGTAAGGGGCTATGCCCCCGTAATCTTGTGGGCTAATTGCTGTGGTGATAGATTGACAGAATCCATGGGCTGTATAGAGAGGGAGGTGGGTGTAATAGCGGTAGTGTGGTGTGTGCATGATTGTGGAGAGTGTGGAAGGAAATGTGAGTGCTGGAGTGTTATTTTAGAGGGGTACGTGGTTGTGTGTGTGGGTTAATAAAAAGTGTTGGGTAGTGATGGGTAGTGATGTATGGTGCTTGCAGAATAGCGTGGGGGTGGGTGGCTGCCTCTATATGTATTGGTGACAGGACGTGCAGTGTGTGATGGAGTTGTGGTTGTGTGTGGTAGGGGGATGGAGCCGGAGGTGTGCATGGGTGCAGTGTGTTGATATGTGATGGATGGGTGGAGGGTGGTGGGGTTGTATTTTTTTGGGGGTAGGGGTGTGTGCATGGAAGGTAAGGCCATTAGGTGAAGTTAGAGGTATTTTGTTTGTGGGGGGGGGGGAGAGAAGCTCAAACCCCCCCATCACCAACTCCCACATGCAGCCACTGAGGGGCCAGACACCCCCCACCCCGACGCCTGCATAACTGACCAGCAGACGCTGGCCACCCTAACCCCATAGCACGGAACCCATCCGGCCCACAAGCCCAGCAACACCTCCCACATCCACCCGTGGCAGGGACACGCACCACGTCCGGCCAGCCCCACACCACTCCTCCGGTCATCGGCACAAACCCACCACCACCTAGCACACCCACCTTCCCCACCACGGCGGGACAGATTGCCGCAGCCCACACCGCCGCGAACCCCCCCCCCCCCATCTGTTGCCTTGCAGGTGCACCGTGGAGACACAGTCACGGCAACAGCCCGTCCACACCACGGCCGCACAGACTGCTCCCGGCCTCCCCACTACCCCAGCACAAACTGTCTCTTACACCCTACCCCAGCCGACACTGTCCCGGCAGCTCCCGGCACCACAACGGCGGGAACCAGTGCAGTTCCACAGCACCGTCACCTGTCTGTGTGCCGGTGACAGCTCTGTTGGCACTCGTGCCCCCAGCAGCACATTAAAAAAAAACATTCCCCTCCCAGCACCATCCGCCCGCACCCCCACCCAGCCAACAACTAATCAGACACACAGTAATAGATGCCCCCCCCAACAATATCAGCCATCACCTCCCCCTCAATATCAGACATCCCCCCCCACAATATCAGACATCACCCTCCCCCCCTACCCCCACAATATCAGCCATCCTCCTCTCCCCCCAATCCCCCCCCCCCCCCCCCCCCCCAACAGCCATCTCCCTATTGACCATGCCTTCCCTTTTGCACACAACGCCGCTCACAGGCCACTCATCCCAAGGTGGGGAAATGTGTGTGTGTGTGTGTGTGGGGGGGGGGGGGGGGGGGGGCGCTGCTGCTGCCTCTTATCCCACATATATTATTGATGTGCCTGATGAGTTGTTGGTTGGGTGGGGGTGGATGGTGGATGGTGCTGGGAGGGGAGCGTGTTTTGTTAATGTGCCGCTGGGGGCAGGCGTGGCGAGAGCCCTGTCGCCCGCACGCAGACAGGTGCGGGTGACGGTGATGTGGAACTGCACAGGGTCCCGGCGTTATGGAGAGGGGGCTGCCGGTACAGTGTCGGCCGGGGTCGGGTGTAAGAGACACCCGACCCCGGCCGACACGACACTGTACCGGCAGCCCCCTTCTCCGTAACGCCGGGACCCTGTGCAGTTCCACATCACCATCACCCGCACCTGTCTGTGTGCGGGCGACAGGGCTCTCGTTTGTGCTGGGGTAGTGGGGAGGCCGGGAGCGGTCTGTGCGGCCGTGGTGTGGACGGGCTGTTGCCGTGACACTGTGTGTCCACAGCGCGCCTACAAGGCAATAGATGGTGGGGGGGGGGGGGGGTTGCGGCGGTGTGGCCTGCGGCAGTCTGTCCCGCCGTGGTGGGGAAGGTGGGTGCGTTAGTTGGTTTTGTGCAGATGACGGGAGGGGTGGTGTGGGGTGCGGCTGGCTGAGCGCCCGTGGTGCGTGTCCCTGCCATGGATGGATGTGGAGGGGGGGGGGGGGGGTGGAATCGGTGCAGTGGGGTTAGGCTGGGCAGTGTGTGCTGGTCCGTTATGCGGACGCCGGGGTGGGGGGTGTCTGGGCCCTCAGTGGCTGCATGTGGGAGCTGGTGGAGGGGGATTTTTGGGGTGTGTGGTCTGGGTGTCAGTGGGTTGTAGGTGCCAAGGGAGGGGACCATGCTTACCTGGCACTGTGGGGTGTCCGTGCACTTGTGGCTGGGGATGGTGCTCCTGTTGTAGCTACTGCTAACTGGTGTGCTGGGACAGGGCAGGAGCTGCTAAGGCCGCCCAGGTCTGTGACTCCACCCAGCGTTAGAGGGCCAGGCACACAGGGCTAATATATAGGAGATATATATATATACATACACACACACACACAAATATCTACACATGTATATATACCGTATATACACCTATATATATATATATATATATATATATATATATACACACACAGCATGTTAAACATGCATACACACATATATATATATACTAGGTGATTCATCGCGCCCTACGGGCGCTCTTCACACCGTCGTAAGGGGCTATGCCCTCGTAATCATATATATATATATATATATATATCCAAGAAGAGTACAGGCACTCACCACTTCCTTGATGATAATTAATTTATTATACCTCATAGGTGTATCTCACATAGAGATGAACGACAGCATGTCAGCATAAATGTCGACGTTTCGGCTCCATCCGAGCCTTTGTCAAGACAGACAAAATCACATCAGGCTGCTGGGTGTTAATCTGATGTAATTTTGTCTGTCTTTACAAAGGCTAGGATGGAGCCGCAACGTCGACATTTTTGCTGACATGCTGTCGTTCATCTCTATATGAGATACACCTGTGAGGTATAATAAATTCATTATCATCAAGGAAGTGGTGAGTGCCTGTACTCTTCTTGGATATATTTTGGACCACACACACACACACACACACACACACACACACACACACACACACACACTACATGTATATATTAGTGATGAGCGGGTTCGGTTTCCGAGAAACCGAACCCCCCCGAACTTCACCCTTTTTAGACGGGTCCGAGCCATACTCGGATTCTCCCGTATGGCTCGGTTAACCCGAGCGCGCCCGAACGTCATCATCCCGCTGTCGGATTCTCGCGAGATTCGGATTCTATATAAGCAGCCGCGCGTCACCGCCATTTTCACACGTGCATTGAGATTGATAGGGAGAGGACGTGGCTGGCGTCCTCTCCGTTTATATAGTTACACAGTTGATCTGATTGCTTAGCTTATTGTGGGGAGGATTGGGGAGCAGCTGTTAGGAGGAGTACAGTGCAGAGTTTTGCTAATAGTGACCACCAGTTTTTTATCCGTTCTCTGCCTGAAAAAAACGCTTCATACCATATCTGTGCTCAGTGTGCTGCTTGATATATCTGTGCTGAGTGCTCACACTGCTTAATTGTGTGGACTGGGGAGCAGCTATAGCAGGAGTACAGTGCACAGTTTTGCTGACAGTGACCACCAGTATACGTTTGTCTGCCTGAAAAACACTCCTGTGGTGTCTTTTTTTTATACTATAAATAGAGATGAGCGGATTCGGTTTTACTCGGTTTTACTCGGTTCTCAAAACCGAATCTTATTGGCTATCCAAAACACGTGACATCCGTGAGCCAATAAGATTCGGTTTTGAGAACCGAGTAAAACCGAATCCGCTCATCTCTAACTATAAACGCAGTCTGCTGACAGTGTCCACCAGGTCCATTATACTGTATATAGCAGTACGGTAGGCCACTGCTCTACCTACCTCTGTGTCGTCACTCGTCGTCCATAAGTATACTATCCATCCATCTACATTGTATACCTGTGGTGTCTTTTTTTTTATACTATAAACGCAGTCTGCTGACAGTGTCCACCAGGTCCATTATACTGTATATAGCAGTACGGTAGGCCACTGCTGTACCTACCTCTGTGTCGTCACTCGTCGTCCATAAGTATACTAAGTATCCATTCATCTACATTGTATACCTGTGGTGTCTTTTTTTCTTTATACTATAAACGCAGTCTGCTGACAGTGTCCACCAGGTCCATTATACTGTATATAGCAGAACGGTAGGCCACTGCTGTACCTACCTCTGTGTCGTCACTCGTCGTCCATAAGTATACTAAGTATCCATCCATCTACATTGTATACCTGTGGTGTCTTTTTTTCTTTATACTATAAACGCAGTCTGCTGACAGTGTCCACCAGGTCCATTATACTGTATATAGCAGTACGGTAGGCCACTGCTCTACCTACCTCTGTGTCGTCACTCGTCGTCCATAAGTATACTATCCATCCATCTACATTGTATACCTGTGGTGTCTTTTTTTTTTATACTATAAACGCAGTCTGCTGACAGTGTCCACCAGGTCCATTATACTGTATATAGCAGTACGGTAGGCCACTGCTGTACCTACCTCTGTGTCGTCACTCATCGTCCATAAGTATACTAAGTATCCATCCATCTACATTGTATACCTGTGGTGTCTTTTTTTTTAATACTATAAACGCAGTCTGCTGACAGTGTCCACCAGGTCCATTATACTGTATATAGCAGTACGGTAGGCCACTGCTGTACCTACCTCTGTGTCGTCACTCGTCGTCCATAAGTATACTATCCATCCATCTACATTGTATACCTGTGGTGTCTTTTTTTTTTATACTATAAACGCAGTCTGCTGACAGTGTCCACCAGGTCCATTATACTGTATATAGCAGTACGGTAGGCCACTGCTGTACCTACCTCTGTGTCGTCACTCGTCGTCCATAAGTATACTAAGTATCCATCCATCTACATTGTATACCTGTGGTGTCTTTTTTTTTATACTATAAACGCAGTCTGCTGACAGTGTCCACCAGGTCCATTATACTGTATATAGCAGTACGGTAGGCCACTGCTGTACCTACCTCTATGTCGTCACTCGTCGTCCATAAGTATACTAAGTATCCATCCATCTACATTGTATACCTGTCGTCTTTTTTTTATACTATAAACGCAGTCTGCTGACAGTGTCCACCAGGTCCATTATACTGTATATAGCAGTACGGTAGGCCACTGCTGTACCTACCTCTGTGTCGTCACTCGTCGTCCATAAGTATACTATCCATCCATCTACATTGTATACCTGTGGTGCCTTTTTTTCTTTATACTAGTAGTACTAGTTTAGCAGTCTGCTGACAGTGTCCACCAGGTCCATTATACTGTATATAGCAGTACGGTAGGCCACTGCTGTACCTACCTCTGTGTCGTCACTCGTCGTCCATAAGTATACTATCCATCCATCTACATTGTATACCTGTGGTGGCTTTTTTTCTTTATACTAGTTTAGCAGTTTGCTGACAGTGTCCACCAGGTCCATTTATTATACTGTATATTGCAGTACGGTAGGCCACTGCTGTACCTACCTCTGTGTCGTCACTCGTCGTCCATAAGTATACTATCCATCCATCTACATTGTATACCTGTGGTGGCTTTTTTTCTTTATACTAGTAGTACTAGTTTAGCAGTCTGCTGACAGTGTCCACCAGGTCCATTATACTGTATATAGCAGAACGGTAGGCCACTGCTGTACCTACCTCTGTGTCATCACTCGTCGTCCATAAGTATACTATCCATCCATCTACATTGTATACCTCTGGTGCCTTTTAGTTGTGCGCATTAAAATATGGAGAACAAAAATGTGGAGGTTAAAAAAATAGGGAAAGATCAAGATCCACTTCCACCTCGTGCTGAAGCTGCTGCCACTAGTCATGGCCGAGACGATGAAATGCCATCAACGTCGTCTGCCAAGGCCGATGCCCAATGTCATAGTACAGAGCATGTAAAATCCAAAACACAAAAGATCAGTAATATGACCCAAAAATCAAAATTAAAAGCGTCTGAGGAGAAGCGTAAACTTGCCAAAAGCACAGCAAAGAACTGTGCGTTCTTCGAAATCACAAATCCCCAAGGAGAGTCCAATTGTGTCGGTTGCGATGCCTGACCTTCCCAACACTGGACGGGAAGAGCTTGCGCCTTCCACCATTTGCTCGCCCCCTGCAAGTGCTGGAAGGAGCACCCGCAGTCCAGTTCCTGATAGTCAAATTGAAGATGTCAGTGTTGAAGTACACCAGGATGAGGATATGGGTGTTGCTGGCGCTGGGGAGGAAATTGACAAGGAGGATTCTGATGGTGAGGTGGTTTGTTTAAGTCAGGCACGCGGGGAGACGCCTGTTGTCCGTGGGAGGAATATGGCCATTGACATGCCTGGTCAAAATACAAAAAAAAATCAGCTCTTCGGTGTGGAATTATTTCAACACAAATGCGGACAACAGGTGTCAAGCCGTGTGTTGCCTTTGTCAAGCTGTAATAAGTAGGGGTAAGGACGTTAACCACCTCGGAACATCCTCCCTTATACGTCACCTGCAGCGCATTCATCATAAGTCAGTGACAAGTTCAAAAACTTTGGGCGACAGCGGAAGCAGTCCACTGACCAGTTAATCCCTTCCTCTTGTAACCAAGCTCCTGCAAACCACACCACCAACTCCCTCAGTGTCAATTTCCTCCTTACCCAGGAAAGCCAATAGTCCTGCAGGCCATGTCACTGGCAAGTCTGACGAGTCCTCTCCTGCCTGGGATTCCTCCGATGCATCCTTGAGTGTAACGCCTACTGCTGCTGGCGCTGCTGTTGTTGCTGCTGGGAGTCGATCGTCATCCCAGAGGGGAAGTCGGAAGACCACTTGTACTACTTCCAGTAAGCAATTGACTGTACAAGAGTCCTTTGCGAGGAAGATGAAATATCACAGCAGTCATCCTGCTGCAAAGCGGATAACTGAGGCCATGGCAGCCTGGGCGGTGAGAAACGTGGTTCAGGTATCCATCGTTAATTCAGAGCCAACTATAGACTTGATTGAGGTACTGTGTCCCCGGTACCAAATACCATCTAGGTTCCATTTCTCTAGGCAGGCGATACCGAAAATGTACACAGACCTCAGAAAAAGACTCACCAGTGTCCTAAAAAATGCAGTTGTACCCAATGTCCACTTAACCACGGACATGTGGACAAGTGGAGCAGGGCAGACTCAGGACTATATGACTGTGACAGCCCACTGGGTAGATGTATTGCCTCCCGCTGCAAGAACAGCAGCGGCGGCACCAGTAGCAGCATCTCGCAAACTCCAACTCGTTCCTAGGCAGGCTACGCTTTGTATCACCGCTTTCCAGAATACGCACACAGCTGAAAACCTCTTACGGCAACTGAGGAAGATCATCGCAGAATGGCTTACCCCAATTGGACTCTCCTGGGGATTTGTGACATCGGACAATGCCAGCAATATTGTGCGTGCATTACATCTGGGCAAATTCCAGCACGTCCCATGTTTTGCACATACCTTGAATTTGGTTGTGCAGAATTATTTAAAAAATGACAGGGGCGTGCAAGAGATGCTGTCGGTGGCCCGAAGAATTGCGGGCCACTTTCGGCATTCAGGCACCGCGTACAGAAGACTGGAGCACCACCAAAAATACCTGAACCTGCCATCATCTGAAGCAAGAGGTGGTAACGAGGTGGAATTCAACCCTCTGTATGCTTCAGAGGATGGAGGAGCAGCAAAAGGCCATTCAAGCCTATACATCTGGCCACGATATAGGCAAAGGAGGTGGAATGCACCTGTCTCAAGCGCAGTGGAGAATGATTTCAACGTTGTGCAAGGTTCTGCAACCCTTTGAACTTTCCACACGTGAAGTCAGTTCAGACACTGCCAGCCTGAGTCAGGTCATTCCCCTCATCAGGCTTTTGCAGAAGAAGCTGGAGACATTGAAGGAGGAGCTAAAACAGAGCGATTCCGCTAGGCATGTGGGACTTGTGGATGGAGCCCTTCATTCGCTTAACCAGGATTCACGGGTGGTCAATCTGTTGAAATCAGAGCACTACATTTTGGCCACCGTGTTCGATCCTAGATTTAAAACCTACGTTGTATCTCTCTTTCCGGCAGACACAAGTCTGCAGGGGTTCAAAGACCTGCTGGTGAGAAAATTGTCAAGTCAAGCGGAACGTGACCCGTCAACAGCTCCTCCTTCACATTCTCCTGCAACTGGGGGTGCGAGGAAAAGGCTAAGAATTCCGAGCCCACCCGCTGGCGGTGATGCAGGGCAGTCTGGAGTGAGTGCTGACATCTGGTCCGGACTGAAGGACCTGCCAACGATTACTGACATGTCATCTACTGTCACTGCATATGATTCTCTCATATGGTGGAGGATTATATGAGTGGAGGATTATATGAGTGACCGCATCCAAGTAGGCACGTCAGACAGTCCGTACGTATACTGGCAGGAAAAAGAGGCAATTTGGAGGCCCTTGCAGAAACTGGCTTTATTCTACCTAAGTTGCCCTCCCTCCAGTGTGTACTCCGAAAGAGTGTTTAGTGCAGCCGCTCACCTTGTCAGCAATCGGCGTACGAGGTTACTTCCAGAAAATGTGGAGAAGATGATGTTCATTAAAATAAATTATAATCAATTCCTCTGTGGAGACATTCACCAGCAGCAATTGCCTCCAGAAAGTACACGGGGACCTGAGATGGTGGATTCCAGTGGGGACGAATTAATAATCTGTGAGGAGGGGGATGTACACAGTGAAAGGGGTGATGAATCGGACGACGAGGAGGAGGTGGACATCTTGCCTCTGTAGAGCCAGTTTGTGCAAGGAGAGATTGATTGCTTCTTTTTTGGTGGGGGCCCAAACCAACCAGTCATTTCAGTCACAGTCGTGTGGCAGACCCTGTCACTGAAATGATGGGTTCGTTAAAGTGTGCATGTCCTGTTTATACAACATAAGGTTGGGTGGGAGGGCCCAAGGACAATTCCATCTTGCACCTCTTTTTTCTTTCATTTTTCTTTGCATCATGTGCTGTTTGGGGAGTATTTTTTTGAAGGGCCATCCTGCGTGACACTGCAGTGCCACTCCTAGATGGGCCAGGTGTTTGTGTCGGCCACTAGGGTCGCTTAGCTTAGTCACACAGCTACCTCATTGCGCCTCTTTTTTTCTTTGCGTCATGTGCTGTTTGGGGAGTATTTTTTTGAAGGGCCATCCTGCGTGACACTGCAGTGCCACTCCTAGATGGGCCAGATGTTTGTGTCGGCCACTTGGGTCGCTTATCTTAGTCACACAGCTACCTCATTGCGCCTCTTTTTTTCTTTGCATCATGTGCTGTTTGGGGACTATTTTTTTGAAGGGCCATCCTGCGTGACACTGCAGTGCCACTCCTAGATGGGCCAGGTGTTTGTGTCGGCCACTAGGGTCGCTTAGCTTAGTCACACAGCTACCTCATTGCGCCTCTTTTTTTCTTTGCGTCATGTGCTGTTTGGGGAGTATTTTTTTGAAGGGCCATCCTGCGTGACACTGCAATGCCACTCCTAGATGGGCCAGATGTTTGTGTCGGCCACTTGGGTCGCTTATCTTAGTCACACAGCTACCTCATTGCGCCTCTTTTTTTCTTTGCATCATGTGCTGTTTGGGGAGTGTTTTTTTGAAGGGCCATCCTGCGTGACACTGCAGTGCCACTCCTAGATGGGCCAGGTGTTTGTGTCGGCCACTTGGGTCGCTTAGCTTAGTCACACAGCTACCTCATTGCGCCTCTTTTTTTTCTTTGCATCATGTGCTGTTTGGGGACAATTTTTTTGAAGGGCCATCCTGTCTGACACTGCAGTGCCACTCCTAGATGGGCCAGGTGTTTGTGTTTGCCACTTGGGTCGCTTAGCTTAGCCATCCAGCGACCTCTGTGCAAATTTTAGGACTAAAAATAATATTGTGAGATGTGAGGTGTTCAGAATAGACTGAAAATGAGTTGAAATTATGGTTATTGAGGTTAATAATACTATGGGATCAAAATGACCCCCAAATTCTATGATTTAAGCTGTTTTTTAGTTTTTTTTTAAAAAAAACACCCGAATCCAAAACATACCCGAATCCGACAAAAAATTTTCGGTGAGGTTTTGCCAAAACGTGTCCGAACCCAAAACACGGCCGCGGAACTGAACCCAAAACCAAAACACAAAACCCGAAAAATTTCCGGTGCACATCACTAGTATATATATCATATGTGTGTGTGTGTGTGTGTTTATATATATATGTATGTATGTATATACATGTGTATATATATATATATATATATGCATGCACATGGATATATACTGTATGTACTATAATTAAAATAAAGTAAACTTTTATTAAGCACTTACAAGTGCCACCAGGAAGACAGCAGGCTGCAGAGGATGCTAGACAGCCATTAATAATACTCATGCAGCAAAAAAAAAAAAAAATATATATATATATATATATATATTTTTTGTAGGAGGGGGGTTTCTGGGTGCTCGGAACCCCCCCCCCCCCTGGGTGCGCCACTGGGCATGGCTACAATGAGGTGAACATGCAGCCACACCCTACCCACTGCCTCTTCCGCTGCATCAGACCCCCTCCCAGCCCCCTATGACAAGACACGCCCCACCCCAGCCCCATATAGTCCACCGCTTTGCCAACTTAGCTGCCCCTTCCCAGCAGACAAGTCAGCAACTATAAGTTTGAGTAACCTACAGTAGCTATATAAGAGAAAAGCACATTAAAGTTCAATAATGCATGCAAAAAAAAGTCCTATTTAAAACACTTGTGAAACGTCCTTTTAACAACCAAGCACCTCTATTGGCCATATGGATTTGATTGTAATGGAGACAGACCAAGTATACTACAGTAGCTCAACATCCATGTATCACATCTCTGTGACCAGTGTTTTACTCACTGGAGAAATAAAAACTGCAACTTCAACATCTGAAGAAACTGACATAGTTTCACAGTGAAATTTCCCCTCAGAAGTGTCTTGTAAACCGCTGTTATGGAGTTGATTTTTTTGGTGAGTCATAGACTGCGAAGAATTCCAAGAATGTTTAATTACTTTAGGTTTACATTGTAAGAATACTGAATCATCGAGGGAATTCTGCAATTTGCGTTACTGAAACGTGTAAATGTTAGCATTACTGCCTCACAGCACTCGGGTCATGGGTTCCATTCACACCATGACCCTAACTGTGTGGAGTTTGTATTCTCCCCATACTTGCATGGGTTTCCTTTGGGTACTCCGGTTTCCTCCCACAATCCAAAAATATACTGGTAAGTTAATTGGCTCCCAACAAAATTTGCCCTAGTGTGAATGTGTGTGCATGTACATGTGGTAGGGAATATAGATTGTAAGATCCACTGGGGCAGGGACTGATGTGAATGGCCAAATGTTCTCTGTAAAGCGCTGCAGAACATATGTGCGCTATATAAATAACTGGTAATAAATAATAATTAATACACTAGTATAGCTACCATCCGCCTGCTATAATCGGCTGGGGGCAGATTGGGGAGCATACACTGACTGGGCGGGGACCTGTCTGCTACAATTGGTGGGGGCACGCTGAGCATCATTTTTGGAAGGGGGGCCCCAAATCTGTGTCTTGCTTAGGGCCCCATGAGTTTTAAATCTGTCTCTGGTGCCCAGCGCTGCCTGAGCAGCAGGGCAGCCCCCGGCTAATCCTCCCTGCACTGATAGATACCGTGCGCATGTGCATGGCATCTATTCAGTGATTACCGGCTGCTTTGCAGAGCAGATCAGTGATCTATTCAGTGATTACCGGCTGCTTTGCAGAGCAGATCAGCGGTGATCACTAGCTCCCCCAATCTGCCCCCCCCCCCCCACCCCACCCGCTAGACACTGTGGCTTGCGGGTGGGATAGCGGGACAGTGTCCAATTAGCGAGACTGTCCTGCTGTATTCGGGACAGTTGGGAGGTATGGTATCCTGTAGAAAATCAACAAAATATTGAAAGCAAAAAGACATCATCCAGACTGCTCTCTAGTAGTCTTGTTCCTTTATACCAGTGTTTTTCAACCACTGCGCCGTGGCACACTAGTGTGCCCTGAGCAGTCTCCAGGTGTGCCGCCATAGAAGCACAGCCAGGCCCGTCAGTGCTTTGCCACTACTGAGGCCCTGGAACGATCAATACTGGTGAGTTTAGTGGTTGCTTAGCTTGTTCTAATTTTGGGCCCAGGCAGTGTTGGGCTCTTCTGGCTTTCTCAGATGTGGCTCAGGCATTACCTATGGAGAAGCTGCGACATTACATCCTAGGACACGCAATGGCACCATGCATCACCATTATATTTGAATGTGCCTTGGCAATATTTAAATCTTGTCCAGTGTGCCGCGAGTTGTAAAAGGTTGAAAATCTCTGCGTTATACTATATCTAGCCGGTTATAGATGATAACTTTGGCTATGGCTATGTTTTAAAAGGTTATCAGAAATGAATACGCACACAAAGATATGTCCACTCTTATCCAGGATCCTTATGTCAATTTGAAACATCCAGGTGTGGAACAAGTCCTTTCAATCAGGAGAGCTCCTCAGAGACATAGGGCCTAATTCAGACATGATCGCTGCTGTGCGTTTTCGCACAGCATCCGATCAGGTCAGAACTGCGCATGCGCCGGCGCTGCAGTGCGCCAGCGCATGCCAGACAGCCGACGGCTGTCTCAGCCCTGCGATTGCCTCTGCCTGATTGACAAGCAGAGGCGGTCGCTGGGCGGGAGGGGGCAGCCCGGCAGCGTTTGGACGGTGTTTAGGCGGCGTGGTCCGGGCAATGCAGGCATGCCAGGACGATTGGGGCGGCGGCTGCATGACTTCACATGCAGCCGCTGCGACCCTCACAGCGTCGAGTAGCTCCTGCCAGCGTGCAGGAGCTGCGCTGGTAGGGAGCTACTCCTAAAGTACAAAAGCATCGCCGCTGTGCGCTGCTTTTGTACTTGTGCGGGGGGGGGGGGGGTCGGGCCTGATATAAATATCTTCTTTGTATTATTCTAATAATTTTTATAGTCAAAACCCTGACATATACTGGAGTATAACAGGTGAGGCTGTGCCTCACCTGCCTACCTTGTCTGCACATCTCTGATCAAAACTCACCAAATTTGCAGCAGAATATACTGCTGCACCTGTATAGAATGCCCACATGAACCATCAGGTTTGTATATGGGGGGTAATTCCAAGTTGATCGCAGCAGGATTTTTTTTTAGCAATTGGGCAAAACCATGTGCACTGCAGGGGAGGCAGATATAACATGTGCAGAGAGAGATAGATTTGGGTGGGTTATTTTGTTTCTGTGCAGGGTAAATACTGCCTGCTTTATTTTTACACTGCAAATTAGATTGCAGATTGAACACACCCCACCCAAATCTAACTCTCTCTGCACATGTTATATCTGCCTTCCCTGCAGTGCACATGGTTTTGCCCAATTGCTAAAAAAAATCCTGCTGCGATCAACTTGGAATTACCCCCATGGTTGTGTAAATCTGGCTCTTATACTAGCCAGTGCCTCCCCAACCATTGACCTCTCTGCACGTCACTGCTGAGGAGTATTGCCTGATGTGAGTGGTACTGTATAGGACGTACAGTAGTTGGTGCTTACAGGTATACAAGCTTATTCTCCAGAATAAGTTGCGATCATTCTCCACATAATATGGCAACTTAAGCTTAAACAATATTCTTTCATGCAAGTCTGCAAATCATTTATTAGTTCCACCTTCCAATATGCAGATTCGTTCAGGCATTCAGAATAAAAGGGCCCCGCACTTTTAAACAGGATGGTTTGTAAATATAGTTCCTTCTTTGTCATTTTCTAAAATACTAGAGATGAGCGGGTTCGGTTCCCTGAGAACCGAATCCCCCCCGAAATTCACGCTCCAAGCCCGGCTCTGGACTTCCCGCCAGACTCGAAAACCAGAACGAAGCAAAATGTCATCATCCCGCTGTCGGATTCTTGTGGGATTTCGATCCCATATAAACAGCCACGTGTCCCCGCCATTTTCACTCCAGACTTGGATACTGAGGGAGACAGACCTCTGTCTCTCTCTGTGGGTGGTGGTGTTGGGTGGGGTTAGTGTGTGCTCTGTAGGGGTCCTGCTGCAGTCACTGTGGTGTACCTGTGCTGTGTTAGGAGTGCTGTCCTGGCTGTCACTGGCTGTTACTGGTGTTTCATGTGCCGCAGCTGTATATGGGTGTTACTGTCCTGGCTCTCACTGTGTTGTACAGGGTGCAGAGGCACTGTCCTCCTGTATGCTGGAAAATATAGGGGTGCTGCTGGCCCTGTATGTTGTAAAAATTCAGGGGTGCAGTTAAAAATGAAAAGCACACTGCTCCTGTATGCTTTCAAATATTGGGGTGCTGCTGACCCTGTATGTTGTAAAAATTCAGGGGTGCAGTTGTTAAAAATGAAAAGCACGTTGCTGTATGCTGTAAAATATAGGGTGTTGCTGTTCAAATAACATTACACTGGCCATGTATGCTATTAAAATTCAGAGGTGCAGGTGTTAAAATGTAAAATCACACTGCTCCTGTATGCTGTAAAATATAGGGGTGCTGCTTGCCCTGTATGTTGTAAAAATTCAGAGGTGCAGTTGTAAAAAAATAAAAGGACACTGCTGTATGCTGTAAAATATAGGGGTGTTGCTGTTCAAATAACATTACACTGGCCCTTTATGTTGTAAAAATTCAGGGGTGCAGTTGATAAAATGTAAAAGCACACCGATGTATACTGTAAAATATAGGGGTGTTGCTGTCTAAATATCATTACACTGGCCCTCTATGCTATAAAAATACAGGGGAGCAGTTGTTAAAAATTAAAATCACACTGCTCCTGTATGCTTTAAATATAGGGGTGCTGCTTACCCTGTATGTTGTAAAAATTCAGAGGTGCAGTTGTTAAAAATTAAAAGTACACTGCTCCTGTATGCTGTAAAATATTGGGATGCTGCTGGCCCTGTATGCTATAAAAATTCAGGGGTGCAGTGAAAATCAATGTACACTGGCCCTGTCTTGTATGCTGTACAAATTCTAGGGTGCAGTGAAAATCAATGTACACTGGCCCTGTCTTGTATGCTGTAAAAATTCTAGGGTGCAGTGAAAATCAATGTACACTGGCCCTGTCTTGTATGCTGCAATAATTCTAGGGTGCAGTGAAAATCAATGTATACTAGCCCTGTCTTGTATGCTGTAATTATTCTAGGGTGCAGTGAAAATCAATATACACTGGCCCTGTCTTGTATGCTGTAATTATTCCAGGGTGCAGTGAAAATCAATGTACACTGGCCCTGTCTTGTATGCTGTAATAATTCTAGGGTGGAGTGAAAATCAATGTGCACTAGCCCTGTCTTGTATGCTGTAATTATTCTAGGGTGCAGTGAAAATCAATGTACACTGGCCCTGTCTTGTATGCTGTAATTATTCTAGAGTGCAGTGAAAATCAATGTACACTGGCCCTGTCTTGTATGCTGTAAAATTACAGGGATGTTGTGAAAATACAGGGGTGCTGGCACTATCTGCAGTTACAATGTTTAGGCCTGACCTTCACAACATTGTATGGAAAGAGAAGACTCCTATCACCATTTTCATGCCCCCTGCAAGTGCTGGGAAGAGCACCGCCAGTCCAGTTGCTGATATTGAGATTGAGGATGTCACTGTAGAAGTACACTAAGATGAGGAGGATATGGGTGTAGCTGGCGCTGCAGAGGAATTTGACGATGAGGATTCTGATGGTGATGTGGTTTGATTGAATAAGGCACCAGTGGAGACAGTTGTTAGCCATGGGATGAAAAAACCCATTGTCATGTCTGGGCAAAATACCAAAAAAGCCACCTCTTCGGTGTGGAATTATTTCTCAACAAATCCGGACAACAGGTGCCAATCCATCTGTTGCCTTTGTCAATCCATAGTAAGTAGGGGTAAGGACGTTGACCACATAGTAACATAGTAACATAGTAACATAGTATCTGAGGTTGAAAAAAGACAATTGTCCATCGAGTTCAACCTATTTGTGGTGTCCTATCCATGATGATTTGACTAAAATTTCTGACTGATGCTGCTGTCAGCCATTGCATTTTATCCCTATTTATAGTAACTATAATGCATGACTATGCACCATACCCCTGGATATCCTTATCCAATAGGAATTTATCTAACCCATTCTTAAAGGTGTTGACAGATTCCGCCATTACAACTCCCTCGGGCAGGGAATTCCAAACACGTATTGTCCTTACCGTGAAAAAGCCTTTACGCCGTATTGTGCGGAATCTCCTCTCCTCTAACCTGAGCGAGTGTCCACGAGTCCTCTGTGTTGATCTAACCAAAAACAGGTCCCGCGCAAGCTCTGTGTATTGTCCCCTTATATATTTGTAGATGTTGATCATATCCCCTCTTAGTCTCCGCTTTTCCAAAGTAAACATGCCTAGTCTTTCAAGCCTTTCCTTGTATTCCATCGTCTCCATGCCCTTAATTAGTTTGGTCGCCCTCCTCTGTACCTTTTAAAGCTCCAGGATATCCTTTTTGTAGTACGGTGCCCAGAATTGTACACAGTATTCAAGGCGTGGCCTCACTAGTGATTTATATAACGGGAGTATAATACTCTCGTCCCTAGCATCAATACCCCGTTTTATGCATGCTAATATCTTATTAGCCTTCTTTGCTGCAGTCCTACTTTGGGTACTACTGCTTAGCTTGCTATCTATGAGGACACCTAAGTCCTTTTCCAGTACAGAATCCCCTAATTTTACCCCATTTAGTAGGTAGGTGTAATTTTTGTTCTTGTTACCACAGTGCATTACCTTACACTTGTCTGTGTTGAAGCGCATTCTCCATTTGGCTGCCCATGCTTCTAATTTAACTAAGTCGTTCTGAAGAGACTCGGCATCCTCCTCTGTATTTATAGCCTTACACAATTTGGTATCATCTGCAAAAATTGACACCATGCTCTCTAGACCTTCTGTTAGGTCATTAATGAAAATATTGAACAATAGCGGTCCTAATACTGAGCCTTGCGGCACACCACTTAGCACTTCAGTCCAAGTTGAAAAAGATCCATTAACCACAGCGCGCTGCTTCCTATTATCTAACCAGTTTTTGACCCAAGTGCATATTGTGCTTCCTAGCCCTGATTCTTGTAGCTTGTAGATAAGTCTCATGTGTGGTACAGTATCGAACGCTTTGGCAAAGTCTAAAAAGATTACATCCACGTCTTTACCCTGATCTAGGTTTGCGCTTACTGTTTCATAAAAGCCAAGTAAGTTGGTTTGACAGGATCTGTCCTTCATAAACCCATGTTGATTCCTTTTAATGACCTTATTGGTTTCAAGGAACTTCTGAATACTATCTCTTAGAATACCTTCCAATACTTTCCCCACTATAGATGTAAGACTAACTGGTCTATAATTACCTGGTTCAGCTTTACTTCCCTTTTTGAATATAGGCACTACTTCCGCTATACGCCAGTCTTTGGGAACCATACCTGATATAACTGAATCCTCAAAGATCAAAGATAGCGGTTTTGCCAGTTCAGAGTGAAGCTCCATTAGAACCCTTGGATGAATACCATCGGGCCCTGGTGATTTATTAATCTTTAAATGTTTTAATCGGTCACAGACTACTTCCTCGCTTAAATAAGTACCTATCAGTGTGATATTCTCATTATTGAGATTGTGTGTCAGTCCCTGAATTGGGTCCTCTCTAGTGAATACTGTTGAAAAAAACTCATTTAGTGTGTCTGCTATGTCATTATCAATTTTGCTTAAGACTCCCAACTTGTCTTTTAAAGGGCCTATACTCTCCTTCTTTAATCTCTTGCTATTAATGTATTGAAATAATTTTTTGGGATTCGCTTTGCTTTCCTTTGCTACTAGTTTTTCAGTTTCTACTTTAGCCGCTCTTATTTCCTTTTTGCAATTTTTGTTACATTCCTTATAGTGCTGAAATGACTCTGCTTCCCCGTCAGATTTGTATTTTTGAAATGCTCGCCTTTTCTTGCCCATAAGTTCCTTAATCTTTTTGTTAAGCCACATCGGTTTATGATTTTTATTCCCTTTTTTGCTACTCATAGGAATATATTTGAGTGTATTTTTAGCTAGCAGGAATTTTAGTACCTCCCATTTCTCCGTAGTATTTTTTCCTAAAAACAAACCTTCCCATTCAATATCCCTGAAAAATACCCTCATCTTTTCAAAATTTGCTTTGCTAAAGTTTAAAGTCCTAGTTGAGCCTGTATAGGGCTGTTTGTAGAAACTGATATTGAATGTGACCATATTGTGGTCGCTGTTTCCTATGGGTTCCCCTACTATAATACCTGATACCAAATCCCCATTGTTTGTTAATACCAGGTCTAAGATTGCATTGTACCTAGTTGGTCCCTCAATTAGTTGGACTAAGTAGTTATCATTTAGTGTGTTTAAAAACATATTGCCCCTAGCAGTATCACATGAATCGTTTTTCCAGTTTATCTCTGGATAGTTAAAATCTCCCATCACTACTATGTCTCCTACTCCTGCTGCTCTTTCAATTTGCTTTAGTAACAATTCATCATCAGATGCGTTGATACCAGGCGGCCTATAGCATACACCCAATACTAACTTTTTTATTCCTTTTTCCCTGCATGCAATTTCTACCCATAATGTCTCAACAGTGTCTACAGTCCCCTCCTGAATATCTTCCCATATATTAGGTTTTAAAAACGGCTTTACGTACAGACACACCCCTCCACCCTTTTTATTTAGTCTGTCTCTCCTAAACAGTATATAGCCCTCTAGATTGACTGTCCAATCATGAGATTCATCCCACCAAGTTTCAGTAATGCCTATAATATCATACTGTTTGCTTGCTGCAAGTATTTCTAGTTCACCCTTTTTACCAGTAATGCTTCTGGCGTTTACAAACATACAACTAAGATAAGTATTTTCCCTTGCGTTAGGGACATCTTTCACCTTATGTAGCAATGATGACCTGTAATCGTCATTGGTTAGTGCTTTGGTAAAATCTCTTTTAGTACCCATGTTAGTAACCTTACCGCCTGCTCTTACCCTCCCCCCAACTTCTCCCCCATTTCGTTTACTACCGCCATCCCCACTATTCTCACTGCATGACCCGTAGTTTCTAGCTAAACCCTCCCCCCAGGCTCCTAGTTTAAAATCTCCTCCAACCTTCTATCCATCCTTCCCCCAGCACCGCTGCCCCCTCCTCAGTCAGGTGCAATCCGTCACGACAAAAGAGATGGCGCCTGACTGAGAAGTCCGCCCAGTGTTCCAGGAACACAAACCCCTCTTTCCTGCACCAATCCCTAAGCCACACATTTACCTCCCTAATCTCCCTCTGCCTCCCTGGACTAGCGCGTGGCACGGGTAATAATTCCGAGAATATTACCTTAGATGTCCTTGCCTTCAGTTTCTTTCCTAAGTCCCTATAGTCTTTCTTAAGGAAACATCCTCCTTTATACATCACCTGCAGCGCATTCATCATAAGTCATTGTCAAATTCAGAAACATTGGGTAAAGCGTAAGCAAAGAACCAAAAAATTACTGTTTTGCGCTAAAATACTAAATGGTGCATATATGAATGAAAACTCCTGTATAATATATAACCATCTGATTCATTTATTCAATAAAAAATATATATATAAAAAGATTGGGTAACGTTCTGCTTTTACTATATAGAATTCATGTGTACAAGTCATCAAATACTTTTCCTAATTGCTATAACAATGGAAAACACCTGATATACAGTATATTCCCACATGTAGTATGAATACTTATGCACACTCTAGATAGTGTCCAATCTTAAGTATACATCTTTCATAAAAAAAAGTGCAATTTAACTTTAAAATGTTATCCATATAGATATTGTAGAAACAACTGTGTTTAGATAAGCTGAAGGCTGCATAAGCCTGAGGCCATATAAGCGATCAACTTTTTGTGATTGGTTGTTAAATGACTAAGCAGTTGCTAGGCAGATCAGTTTTCCCGGTTGGTTTTTTCCTATTGGTTTAAGGGGTTGTGCATCAGGATGAAGAGGAGGGTCTTAGGTTAGTATATAGGGGGTGGCCATCTTGCTAGACTCCCTCTTGCCTTTCAGTTTATGCCCCAGGAAGGATAAGTACTATTGCTTATTTTCACTGCCTGTAAATTGTTTTTGTTTTTTGTTTTTTGAATTTCATTTGCCTTCTCTAGGGCATTATACAGTGCTGTGCCCCCTCTCTGCGTGTCATTGTCTACTTTTGCAGATTCTCCCCCCTCTGCCATGCCTCGTCCAAAACGTGCAGCTCCCCCCCCCGGCGCCTCGTGGATGCGGGGAGCGCCTTCCGCTCCCGCTCCCCGAGCGTTGCGCCACAGAGAGGACTTCCCCCTGTTTCAGACAGGCGGCGGGGACGGGCAGTTACAGCCCGCTCCCCTGCCGCACGGAGACGGGCGGCCAGCGGCCGCTCGTCACGTGGTGCCGATGCGCGCGGCTCGACCGGGCCGCGCGTCCCGGCGCTCGCAGCGGGACGGGCCTCTCCTCTCCCTCCTGCCTCGGGCGTCTGCAGCACTTCCCCTCCGGCGGCCGGCGGCCGCTCTGCACGTGGCGCGGGTGCGCGCGGTCCGGCTGGGCCGCGCTCCCCGGCGCCTCCCGCGGGCGAAACGACTTCCCTCCCTCCTTCCATAAGTGCCTCCGGCCCTCCTCCTCCTTCCCCGCGGTCGGCTCTCGGCGGCGTCCTGGGGGCACAAGCTGTGCCGGACGGCCGCGGCAGAGCTGCGGGGGGCGAGGGGGGGGTCAATATGCAGCTGGGGGATATGAGCCCAGGGCAGCGGGTAGCGGCTCCCGCTGTCCCCGGGACAATACAGGGCCCCATACTACCCCCCTCCAGCGGGGGGTTTAGCACACCGCACCTCAATTTAAATAATATTGGGCCGTTTGGGCCTAGTGTCGCCGAGGCGGGGGACGTGGCAGCGGCGGCCGCCACACCCGCCCCGGCGGCAGTCACATGGCAGGGTTTTCCCCCGGCCTCGGTGGCCTGCTCGGGCTCCTCCTGGGTGTCAGACGCCCCGACGCCATTAACAGCGCCCCCGCTCGTCGGTTTTCAAACCCCTCTCCACGCCCTTCCCGGTCCTTTTCAGTTTGGGTCCACACAGACATCCGTCTCGGCGGCTTATATGACGCCCGGCGGGGCGCTTTCGGTAGCAGCGCAGCAAGGCTTCGCGGGGAGCCAGTCCTTCCCCGGGGGTTTTGCGTGGCCTCCGGCTCCAGCATTCCCCTTAGCCGCCAGCATGCCTTCCATGGGCTTCATGACGGTGTCCGGCACACAGTTTTCCCCGCACGGGGCCAGCGCGGGCGCCGGCGTGCAGTCCACGTGGTCGGTCGGTGGCCCCCGAGTCGCGGTGCCCTTGCCGGCCTTTGCGGGCCTGCAGTCAGGGCAGGCACCGGGCGGTGGGTATCAGGTGGCACAGAGTTGGCCCCCTCTCGCGGCGCCCCCTCAGTTCCTTCCGGCGTCATACGGATGGGCGGGGGCGGGCGGCTGCCCGCCGCATACGGCGTGGCGGCCGTCTTACCCCGCGAGTTTCGGTGCAGTGAGCGGGTCAGCCTTTACGCAGTCGATCGGGTACACCTCGGTGGGGGCCCCCTCCCTGCAGCTGCCGGGCGGCCATCCGCCACGGAACGGGGGGACGGGCTCTCCGCCTCCGCATTTGCGGACAAGTGTTAATGATGTTCTGGTTCCCCCGGTGCCGGTTGTCCCCTCTTTTTCTCCCTTGCAGGTTCCGTCTAATTCAGGGGCTACGCCCGTCACGAGGCGAAGGTCACGGACAAGCGCGACTGCGAACGTGGAGGTACGGCCATCAGCGGAGGCGGGTGCAGCGGACGACGCGGTTCCGGGTCCTTCAAACTCCGGTGAGCTAAATATTCCTTTACACGTTTCAACTTGTAGTTCCTCGTCTTCTAGCAGCGTATCATCCGGCTCTCCGCGGCGCCCGCGTAAATTAGCTAGGCTCATCGCGCGGCGAATGGCCAAGGAGGCGCACAAGGTGGCCGCTCCTGCGCAGGTGGTCCCCTCCGACCCTCCCCGTTGTACATGGTACATTGCGCCAACACGGCAGTGACAAGAGGGGTTCGTAAGCGCATGCGGGAAAAAATACGTAAGGGGAAGTATGTAGACATATTCACCCTTACAGAGGAAATGCGGCAGGGTTTTGACGCGGCCAAGAAACCGGGTGGTATTGGGGAAAATGCGTTTCGCAATTTTCACCAGTGGCTGCGTGGGTTTTTGGTGTTCATGGCTTGCTACACGGAATCGCGTCCCGCGGAGTATGCCAACTTGGTGAAATATTTGTTTTTAGTACACGATATGTACTTAAAATCCAAGGGTTCCGCGTGGCGGGATTACGACGAGAAGTTTCGTCGCAATCAGGATGGCAACCCCATCCTGCCCGCGGGTTTTAAGGATGTTGAGGTGTGGTTGGAGGTCACGCAGCAGGTCAAACCCACCCCGGACGTCACGGCCAAGAAGCCCGGGGCGGCCGGGGCGGTGGCTTCTCGATTGACGGGAAAAGGCAAGTGCTTTGCCTACAACGACGGCAAATGCGGCAAAGGAACGGGCTGTCGTTTTCGCCACTCATGCAGGTTGTGCGGAGCCAGTCACCCGGCCAAGGAATGCACCGCGGCGACAGGCGGTAAGCCTGCCGCTTCCACCGAGGCCGGTGGAATTGGCAAGTAAGGCCTTCTCCCCAATTATAGTTCCCGAGTTGCAGCGCTGGCTTACCTTGTACCCCGATGAGTCGGCGGCATCGTTTCTCTTGCAGGGCTTTCAGCACGGTTTTCGTTTGCCAATCCCGGATTCGGTGTATGTGGTTGCACGCCAGAATTTGAGATCGGCTCGGGAATTCCCGCAGGAAGTCCGGCGGAAGGTTGACGGGGAGATTGGGCTGGGGCGCATGGCTGGGCCCTACGCCCTTTCCCCGTTGCCCTCCTTGTGCATTTCCCCAGTAGGGGTAGTGCCCAAGAAGGCCATAGGTAAGTTTCGTTTGATACAGCACTTGTCGCACCCGCCGGGGCTGTCGGTCAACGACGCTATCCCGGAAGCCCAATGCAGAGTTCGATATCAGTCGTTTGACGACGCGCTGCGATTAGTGCGGGATTGTGGTCCGGGGAGTCTGTTGGCAAAATTGGACGTGGAGTCGGCCTTTCGGCTACTCCCGCTACACCCAGATTCCCTGCGGTTTCTGGGTTTCAAAATAGGGGGCGAATTCTACGTCGATCGGTGTCTCCCCATGGGTTGCTCTGTCTCCTGCGCCTACTTTGAGTGCTTTAGCACGTTTTTGCACTGGTGCGTCCAGACCGCCTCCGGGCAGATGGGGGTGGCTCACTACCTGGATGACTTTCTTTTTGTAGGCCCCGGAGACAGTTCGGTCTGTGGGGACATTCTCTCGGTGGCCAGGTCGTTATTCTGCGCTTTAGGGGTACCGGTTGCGCAGGATAAGTGCGAGGGTCCTTGCACTTGTCTTAGCTATTTAGGTATCGAGATTGACACGGTAGGGGGGTGCTGTCGCTTGCCCGAGGATAAGGTGCGGAAACTATTGGGTTTGATTACAGACTGTTTAGGAAAACGCAGGGTTCGGCTTAAACAGGTGCAGTCCTTGCTTGGTTCTCTCAATTTTGCGTGTCGGATTATCCCCATGGGTAGGATTTTCTGTCGCAAACTTGAGCGGGCCACCGCGGGGACGGTTCGACAGAATCACTCCGTGTACCTTTCCCGCGAGATCAAGGATGATTTGCGGATTTGGGTCTCGTTCCTGGTGTCCTTCAACAGGGAAGTGTTGTTGCCCGCTCCTTGTTGTTCCAGTAAGCAGCTGCAGTTGTTCACGGATGCTTCAGGCAGTCGAGGTTTCGGCGCGTTCTTCGCTGGCTCATGGTGCGCTGCGGCCTGGCCGGCATCTTGGGTAACGCGTGGGTTTACCAAGAACCTGCTTCTGCTGGAATTGTTCCCGATCTTAGTGGCGCTTGAGTTATGGGCCGGACGGTTCGCAAATAGGGACATTTTGTTTCTTTGCGACAACTTAGGGGTAGTGCATACGATTAATAACCAGCGTTCCTCATCTCCGCAGGCGCTGCGATTGCTAAGGCATTTAGTGTTGGTTTGTTTGCAGCGCAATATTAATTTTAGGGCTCGCCACGTACCTGGAGTTGACAATGGAATTGCGGATGCATTGTCCCGGTTCCAGTTTGACAAATTCAGGACGTTGGTTCCGGGAGCGGAGGAAGAGGGGTTACAGTGCCCACCTTCTGTCTGGCAGATGGTCGAAGCGGTTTAACGGCGTTGGCCAGGTGTGCACTGGCTCCCTCTACGCTACGAGCGTATGATGCTGCATGGCGGGATTGGTCAGCCTTTCAGAGTAGGTACGGGGTAGCAGGTGAGTCCTCGGCCGACGCCCTGTTGACCTTTGTTTGGGAGCATTACCAAAACGGTAGGTCAAAAGCGGCCAGGGCTACTGCCCTTGCGGGCATCGCCTTTCACTCGCGACTCCACGGGACAACGGACCCCACGGGGTCGTTTGTCCTTTCCAGAGCGCTGAAAGGTTGGGCTAGGTTGCACCCGGCGCCTGCGGATTCACGTAGGCCTATAACGTTGCAGCTGCTAGCGGAATTGCTGCGTGTGCTACCTCGGATTGCGTCCTCGGAATTTGAGGTGGCATTGTTTAGTAGCGCGTATGCCCTGGCCTTTTTCGGGGCTTTTCGGGTGAGCGAGCTAGTGGCGAGCAGCAAGGCGTCCCGGGAATCGGGTCTGCTCTACGAGAATGTGCGCTTGCAGGAGGGCCTGTTGCTCTGTAGGATTGTGCGGTCCAAGACAGATCAAACAGGTCGGGGTCGCTGGTTGTCCTTGGAGGCTCAGGGAGGTATGGGCGTTTGCCCGCTGCGGTTGACGCAAGAGTATGTGCGGTTAAGACCTCCGGGGGGCAACCAGTTGCTGGTGCACGCGCAGTTGGACCCTCTGACAAAGTTTCAGTTCTCATCGGTGTTCAAGAAATGTTTGACGGCGTTGGGCTTGCAGGAGGCGGACTTCGGTACTCATTCCTTTCGGATTGGGGCGGCTACCCATGCGGCGGCCGCTGGTTCATCACCAGCGGCTATTCGGGAGTTGGGTCGCTGGAAGTCGGCCTCCTATAAGTCCTATGTCCGTATAGATAAGTTATAAGTGCGCCTGTTGCGCTAACCCAAAAACGTGTTTACTCGTCGGTTTTTGAACGCTTACCGTTCAGGAATCGAGGGTGTGAAGCGAATTTTTAAAATTTTTCCTCCGAGGGGGCCTAATTTCAATTGGCTGTTCTACCAAGGTCCACGGGAGGTTTTTTGAGTTTTCTCCTTCACTTGGGTTTTATTGGTTACGTTGTGTTTAAGTTACAGATTATGTGCATAATCTGACATTAGGATATTTTCTTTTACAGCTGTCAGCAATTTTGGAGACCACATATGGATGGTTGGTCATTCATATGTTTTTTGGGCGGAGAAACATCCCATGGCATCTAGGGCGACTGAGATTTTTGGGTCCCGGCAATTTAGATGGTTAGGTGTTAGGGGCATGTTATGGGGTGATTTGTTGCGCGTCCTTTTTTCTAGGGAGCGCCGCTGGGGTCGCCCCAGTTGTATTATCATTCATCTGGGTGGTAATGATCTGGGCCGAGTTAAAGGCATAGACTTGATTTTGTCTATAAAGGCGGATGTGGTGGCGATACGTTGTCACTGGCCTGGGGTATGCATTGTCTGGTCGGAAATGGTGCCCCGTTTCCATTGGCGTGGTGCGGTGCGTTTCTCGGCGCTGGAGAAAGCACGCAAAAAGGTGAACTCGACGGTGTCTCTGTTTGTCAAGGCCATAGGCGGAGTGGCAATTAAGCATCCTCTGATGGTGCTGCGGAACAGGCAGTTCTATAGAGACGATGGGGTTCACCTTTCTCCGGAAGGAGTGCAGTTTTTTCTGGAAGATATTTTCGGTCTTTTTCGTTAGAGCTAGTTAGTTTCTGGTTGGTTAAGGTTCTGTTTGCGGATGGCGGTGGCGGTTTGGAAAACCTTGGTGGCGGGAAATCGCTGCCAACCAGCTGTCACACAGGCATAAGTGGTCATTGTGGGGCTCCCTCTTTAAATGGACGGCAGGTGTGTCCTTTTCTTGCGGTTGGACATTTAGACGTTCCCCTGCGGGAACCGAACGTTTGCCAGAGAAAGAGGGGTAAGGCCAGCACAATGCGGGTTATGCGGGAAGGAGGCGGGGTATGTGTACTCCCCTCCTTGGTTTGGTGGTTTGTCATCTAGGTGACGGGTGCTGGTGTTTGGCAGCGGTTTTCTGTTTGCCATCCTCCAAACTAAAGTTAATATATATTCAATTCAATTCTAATTCGGCCTCAATTATTAGTTTAAAGAGTTGGTCAGCGATTAATAAACATCGTCTGACCTTTAACTCCAGCTACTGTGTCCGTGTCTTTATTTCAGTGTGTGGTGTGGTTTTATTTAGTGATAAGCTAGCTTAAGTAAAAGGTTTATGTAATCACAATAAAGTTATGAGCGGCTTAAAGATGCTGTCCCAAATTGTGGTTACCACTCATATGCTGTATGCACAACTTATTGGTGGTCATTCCGAGTTGTTCGCTCGCTAGCTGCTTTTAGCAGCATTGCAAACGCTAGGTTGCCGCCCTCTGGGAGTGTATCTTAGCTTAGCAGAATAGCGAACGAAAGGTTAGCAGAATTGCTACTAAATATTTTCTTGCAGTTTCTGAGTAGCTCCAGACCTACTCCTAGATTGCGATCAGCTCGGTCCGTTTAGTTCCTGGTTTGATGTCACAAACACGCCCTGCGTTTGGCCAGCCACTCCCCCGTTTCTCCAGCCACTCCTGCGTTTTTACCTGGCACGCCTGCGTTTTTTAGCACACTCCCTGAAAACGCCATGTTGCCGCCCACAAACGCCCCTTTCCTGTCAATCACTCACCGATCAGCAGTGCGACTGAAAAGCGCCGCACAAACAACAGCAAAACTGCTAAGTTTTTAGTAAAATAACTAAGCGCATGCGCCCTGCGTACCATGCCCATGCGCATTTAGCAACAAATCTCAGCATAGCGAAAATCGCCATGAGATATATGTTTCTTAAAATGGTATGAAAACTTTTGCACACTCGTATGCTTTTCAGTTTTAAGGTGCAGTCTCTTGTATATACAAGCAGTGGCACTAAGTATGGTGTCCCACGTTATGTGCAAACGATCCTGAGAGCACTTGTCCCGTAATGTGATTGCTGCTTATGTGCCGTGTATGGCAGCTTACCACTGCAGCCCAACTGGCTGTTTTGCGGGATCTTGCGCTGCACTCAGCGGTATGTGGTGCTGTCTCTCACCCGTTTACATCCGCTCAACAAAGCACGGGAAGCTGGAGCCGCCTGTATACGGACGGCTGTGCAGATCTGACTCTCCCCGTCAGCTGGTTGGCCGCGTCCTCGTTGCAGAAGACCCAGCCGGCGGTTTCTGATTTAAGGAGTCACATTTGGCCGTCCATTATTATATATAGTGCTCCTCATTCATATTGTGCCTTATTACAGTGCCCCGGTTCCATATTATATAACATTAAAATGCCCTCCAGTTAATTTTATACCACACTACAATGAGCAGGTCCAGGGGCATAACTAGATATATTGCAGTCCCCAAGGCAAATGTTTGAAAGCACCCCTATGTACCATTCAATAGCAAAAAATGTATATGCCACATGTAACTTTGACAGGGAAGGTGGGCCCCTCTCAGCTCTGGGCCCCACAGCAGCTGCACTGCCTGCACCTATGGTAGCTACGCCCTTGCTGATACCATAAAATGTAAACAGAAGAAATTATTCATATTTTAAACGGGGGGAATAATTACTATTGTTTTGAAAGGACGTAATGAGCATTAGTATTTGAGAGTAACAGCCAGGAAGAAGAGGCATGAGGTGGGACAATGTGTGCTTAGGAAGTGCAGTTCTGTCTCTATTGGTTCTATTATGTTTGTGTATTTATGATAGTATGTTTAACCGGGTTTGGCATGGGTGACCAGCGGTTGGGAGACCACCGGTCACCATACCGATGCCGAGATCCCAGTGTTTAGATAGCTGCGGGGGAGTGCAACGAACCGTGCTCACCACAGGTTCTATTCCCACTCTATGGGTGTCATGGAGTCACAAGTGGGAATAGTCCCTTTCAGTCGGCATGCGGACTGTTGGGCTATACACAGTATAGTGACCGGCGGTCACATAACTGCATCCCGTTTAACCTTTTACTGACCATTTATTTTATTTAGATTAGTTAAATACCTGTATGTTTGATACAGTCTATCCTATAGAGCAGGGCTGGCCAAACCGGTCCTCGAGATCTACCAACAGTTAACATTTTCCATACCACCTAGCTGGTGCACAGGTGTAATCATTACTAATTAAGATGTGCTGCATTCATTCCTAACTGACAATTCTACAGATGTCCAGGAGGCCTGGAAAACATGAACTGTTGGTAGATCTCGAGGACCGGTTTGGCCAGCCCTGCTATAGAGCATCTATAGTGTTATTATTAATACTGTATTCCATACACTATTAAGTGTTTAAAAAGACTAATGTGCACATATATGTTCCAGGCTCAGTACTGATTCTTCTACTGCTCCCTTGGAGATTGCATTTGAAACCCCCCCCCCTCTAGAAATCCTGCGTTTGCCCCTGGATTGGTGCGGGGATGGGTCACACTGATTGGAAGCCCTGTTTAGGCAGGTTTGTTGTGTATAGTGAAATTACCTATACTACAGATGATTGGTTAGATTTGGTATTTTAGGGGAGATGTACTAAGCAGTGATAAAAGTGGAGAATTGAGCCAGTGGAGAAGTTGCCCATGGCAACTAATCAGCTGCTTTGTATACTTTAATAGTATGCAAATTATAAATGTTATGTCAATGCTTTATCACCAGCCAATCAGCATCAGCTCCTAACTGTCATGTGACGGGCTGCTTGAAAAATGACAGTTAGGAGCTGACTGGCTGGCACTTTTCCTCTCTCCATTTTATCACTCTCCAAACGATGCTGCATCTCGCACAATGGCCTTCATTTCGAGTTGTTCGCTCACTAGCTGCTTTTAGCAACATTGCACACGCTAGGCCGCCGCCATCTGGGAGTGTATCTTAGCTTAGCAGAATTGCGAATGAAAGATTAGCAGAACTGCTACTGAATAATTCTTTGCAGTTTCTGAGTAGCTCCGGACTTACTCACAGATTGCGATCAGCTCAGTCCATTTAGTTCCTGGTTTGACGTCACAAACACGCCCTGCGTTCGGCCAGCCACTCCCCCGTTTCCCCAGCCACTCCTGCGTTTTTTCCAGACACGCCTGCGTTTTTTTGCAAACGCCGGGAAAACGCTAAGTTGCCACCCAGAAACGCCCCTTTCCTGTCAATCACACACCGATCAGCAGTGCGACTGAAAAGCGCCGCAGAAGCCACAGCAAAACTGCTAAGTTTTTAGTAAAATAACTAAGCGCATGCGCTCTGCGTACCATGCGCATGCGCAGTTAGCAACAAATCGCAGCATAGCGAAAATCGGCAACGAGCGAACAACTCGGAATGACCCCCAATATTCCTGGCCTTGAAAAAAATCCTAGAAAGGAATAGAAACACGTTGGAATTTGTGTGGACTATCCGGTAGATGGTGAAGTATTCTGGAGCCTTTGTCTGACTGGGAGCTATGCCGCGGTTGTGATCCGGGACACCCGCAGGTATTTCTTTAAACGTCTATACAGAGAGCTAATTTACATTGGTTTTCATGCACAGTAGATAATTGCACCTTTATTCACACCATCCTGTGGAATGCTTATCTTTTATGTGTGTTTTTTAGACCTTTATACTTTTAAAATAACCTGCATGTTTAGATTACTATTCATACCATTCAGTATGGATCGCATTGAGATGCAATCGCATACTGACGATTTTTCGGGCCAGTGCGCACGGTCAGCACTTGTTCTGCGCATGCGTGGCCCGGGAGATGCATTCGCATCTAAGTGATACGAATGCCTCTGCCTGATTGGAGCTTAGGTTTAAGCACTAGGAGGAGGGTTAGCGTTAGGAAGTAGAGGGAGGTTAGGGTTAGGCACAAAGAAGGAAGGGTTAGGCATTAAGGGGAGGATGTTAGGCTGCGGAGAGGGAGGGTTAGGTACTAAGCAGGGAGAGTTAGGGTTAGGCTGCGGGGAGAGAAGGTTAGGGTTAGGGTGTAGAGGGGGAGGCTTAGAATACTTACCAGGTGTCTGTATTGTGACCACTGGCATTCCAAGTGCCAGGATTCCAATACCATCCCCCTACCAGGGCCAGATCAGGGCTCTATGCCTTCTTATACTGACCATGTCCCCTAAACCTGTGATGTCATGACATCCCACCTAGGGACTAGGGAGAGTGGCCTCGGGATCTAGGCAGAGCATCTTAAGAATGCTCTGGACAGCTCCACAGGCTACAAGGTGCCTGCCCAGAGCGTTCCTTGGATGCTCCAGGCAGCTTAGCAGCAGTGCTAGAAGGCATCCTGCAAGACCCAGTAGGAATGCCCCCTTATAGCCCAGTTACACCTTCTCAGTTGCAAGCACAGATGTTGCCATACTTGTGTTTGCTCAGTTCTAGACTATGCGGAGTGCGATGGCACGTAAGATATGCTCTGCACATAGAAATAGGGCTGAAGTTACCATTTTTGCATGATCACCACCCATGTACTGTACTTATCTGTAGCTAATCACACACTAAAACCAACTCATAATACTTTAATATTTACTCCAGATCAATTTTGAGTATATATGTTTATTAAATTACATACAACTGTATAAGTAATGAAAACCTTATATTCCAAATATTTAGCAATAAACAGAAAAAGCATCAGCAAAATTCATAGGAAAAGCCATTAAGCTCTTTACCCTGAGTTCACTGTATTCATTGTAATTTTATACTTCTCACAGCCTATAAGGCACAGCCATGATTGGTGGATGTAGTTATGTGACTGCCAGTCACATCATTGACGGCTACATCCCGCCTCCCTCTAAATCCCGACAGTCAGCATGCCAGCTAGCAAGGACTATTCCCACTCGTGGGTGTCCACGACACCCATAGAGAGAGCCCGCAAGGGGCTTGTTGCACTCGCCTCCCCCAGTGGCATTCCACTGCCGGGATCCCACGGTCGGTATACTGACTGCCGGAAACCCAGCAGTGGTAACGCACACCCAACTCATAACGGTGCCAAGTGCAACATGCTGACTTATATCTGATAGCCAGTCTAACAGGTGGAAGCCTAAACTGGTGCCAGGGGTCAACCTGCAGCCCCACAACCTAGAGCCCAGTGTGCCAAGATTGGTGCCAACCTAGTGCCCAGTGTGCCGAGACTGGTGCCAGGAGTCACCCGCGGCAGCACAACCTAGTGTGCCGAGACTGGTGCCAGGGGTCAACCGACTGCCCCACATCTTAGTGCCCAGTGTGCCGAGACTGGTGCCAGGGGTCAATCCTTGGCTCCACAACCTAGTGCCCAGTGTGCCGAGACTGGTGCCAGGGGTCAACCCTCAGCCCCACAACCTAGTATCCAGTGTGACGAGACTAGTGCAAGGGGTCAACCCACGACCCCACAACCTATTGCCCAGTGTGCAGAGACTGGTGCCAGGGGTCAACCTGCGGCCCCACAATCTATTGCCCAGTATGCCGAGACTGGTGCCAGGGGTCAACCCGCGGCCCCACAACCTATTGCCCAGTGTGCCGAGACTGGTGCCAGGGGTCAACTCGCAGCCCCCACAACCTAGTGCTGAGTGTGCCGAGACTGGTGCCAGGGATCATCCCACAGCCACACAACCTAGTGCCCATTGTGCCGGGAGTGGTACCAGGGGCCAACCCGTTGCCCCACAACCTAGTGCCCAGTGTGCCGAGACAGGTGCCAGAGGTCAACCTGCATTCCCACAAACTAGTGCCCATTGTACCGAAACTGGTGCCAGGGGACAATCTGCCATCCCACAACCTAGTGCCCAGTGTGCCAAGACTGGTACCAGGGTCCAACCCGTTGCCCCACAACCTTGTGACCAGTGTGCTGAGACTGATGCCAGGGGTCAACCCTTGGCCCTACAACCTAGTGCCCAGTGTGCCGAGACTGGTGACAGGAGTCACCCACAGTCTCTCAACCTAGTGCCCAGTGTGCCAAATCTGGTGCCAGGTGTCACCTGTGGCCTCACAACCTAGTGCCCAGTGTGCCAAATCTGGTGCCAGGTGTCACCTGTGGCCTCACAACCTAGTGCCCAGTGTGCCAAGACTGGTGCCAGGGGTCACCTGCAGCCTCACAACCTAGTGTCCAGTGTGCTGAGACTGGTGCCAGGGGTCACCAGCGGTCCCACAATCTAGTGCCCAGTGTCCCGAAACAAGCAGGCATGGGCCGAAACTGGTGCCAGGAGTATCCTGCAGCCTCACAATCTAGTTCCCAGTGTGCTCAGACAAACAGGCGGCGACTGAAACTAGTGCCAGGGGTAACCCACGGCCTCACAATTTAGTGCCCAGTGTGCTGAAACCTAGTGCCCAGTGTGCCGAGACTGGTGCCAGGGGTCACCCATGGTCTCACAACCTACTGCCCAGTGTGCCGAGACTGAAGCCAGAGGTCAACCCGTGGCCCCATGACCAAGTGCCCAGTGTGCCAAGAATGGTGCCAGGGGTCAACCCACGGCCCCACAACCTGGTGCCCAGTGTGCCGAGACTGGTGCCAGTGGTCACCTGCGGCCCCACAACCTAGTGTGCCGAAACTGGTGCCAGGAGTCAACCCGCGGTCCCACAATCCAGTGCCCAGTGTGCCGAGAATGGTGCCAGGGGTCAACCCTCGGCCCCACAACCTAGTGAACAGTGTACCGAGACTGGTGCCAGGGGTCACATGCGGCCTCACAACCAAGTGCCCAGTATGCCAAGACTGGTGCCAGTGGTCACCCATGGCCTCACAGCCTAGTGCCCAGTGAGCCAAGACTGGTGCCAGGGGTCACCTGCGGCCTCACAACCTAGTGCCCAGTGTACCAAATCTGGTGCCAGGTGTCACCTGTGGCCTCACAACCTAGTGCCCAGTGTGCCAAGACTGGTGCCAGGGGTCAACCCATGGCACCACAAACTAGTGCCCAGTGTGCCAAGACTGGTGCCAGGGGTCAACCCACGGCCCCACAACCTAGTGCCCAGTGTGCCGAGACTGGTGGCAGGGGTCAACCCGTGGCCTCACAACCTAGTGCCCAGTGTGCCGAGACTGGTGCCAGGGGTCAACCCGCGGCCTCACAACCTAGTGTACAGTGTGCCGAGACTGGTGCCAGGGATCACATGCAACCCCACAACCTAGTGCCAAGTATGCAGAGACTGGTGCCAGGGGTCAACCCACAGCCCCACAACCTATTGCCCAGTGTGCCAAGTCTGGGGCCAGGGGTCAACCCGTGGCCCCACAACCTATTACCCAGTGTGCCAAATCTGGTGCCAGGTGTCACCTGTGGCCTCACAACCTAGTGACCAGTGTGCCAAGACTGGTGCCAGGGGTCACCTGCAGCCTCACAACCTAGTGTCCAGTGTGCTGAGACTGGTGCCAGGGGTCACCAGCGGTCCCACAATCTAGTGCCCAGTGTCCCGAAACAAGCAGGCATGGGCCGAAACTGGTGCCAGGAGTATCCTGCAGCCTCACAATCTAGTTCCCAGTGTGCTCAGACAAACAGGCGGCGACTGAAACTAGTGCCAGGGGTAACCCACGGCCTCACAATCTAGTGCCCAGTGTGCTGAAACAAGCAGGTGGAGGCCGAAACAGGTGCCAGCATAATCCGCGGCCTCACAATCTAGTGCCCAGTCGGCCTCACAATCTAGTGCTCAGTGTACCAAAACAAGCTGGTGGAGGCCGAATCAGGTGCCAGGGGTATCCTGCGGCCTCACAATCTAGTGCCTAGTGTGCCAAAACAAGCAGGCGTAGGCTGAGACTAGGGCTAGGGGTAACCCATGGCCTCACAATATAGTGCCCAGTGTGCCAAAACAAGCAGACGGAGGCCAAAACTGGTGCCAGGGGTAATTCGCGGTGTCACAATCTATTGCCCAGTGTGCTGAAACGAGCAGGCGGAGGCCAAAACTGGTGCCAGAGGTAACCCGCGGCCTCAAAATCTAGTGCCCAGTGTGCCGAAACAAGCAATTGGAGGCCAAAACTGGTTCCAGGGGTAACTTGCGGCCTCACAATCTAGTGCCCAGTGTGCCAAAACAAGCAGGCAGAGGATGAAACTGGTTCCAGGGGTAACCTGTGGTCTCACAATCTAGTGCCCAGTGTGCCAAAACAAACAGGTGGAGGCCAGTGTGCCCAGTGTGCCAAAACAAGCAATCGGAGGCCGAAACTGGTGCCAGGGGTAACCTGCGGCTTCACAATCTAATGCCCAGTGTGCCGAAACAAGCAGGCAGAGGCTGAAACTGGTTCCAGGGGTAACCTGCAGCCCCACAACCTTGTGCCCAGTGTGCCGAGACTGATGCCAGGAGTCCACCCTCGGCCCTACAACCTAGTGCCCAGTGTGCCGAGACTGGTGCCAGGGGTCACCCATGGTCTCACAATCTAGTGCCCAGTGTCCCGAAACAAGCAGGCATGGGCCGAAACTGGTGCCAGGAGTATCCTGCAGCCTCACAATCTAGTTCCCAGTGTGCTCAGACAAACAGGCAGTGACTGAAACTAGTGCCAGGGGTAACCCACGGCCTCACAATCTAGTGCCCAGTGTGCTGAAACAAGCAGGTGGAGGCCGAAACAGGTGCCAGCATAATCCGCGGCCTCACAATCTAGTGCCCAGTCGGCCTCACAATCTAGTGCCCAGTGTACCAAAACAAGCAGGCGTAAGCTGATACTAGGGCTAGGGGTAACCCATGGCCTCACAATCTAGTGCCCAGTGTGCCAAAACAAGCAGACGGAGGCCAAAACTGGTGCCAGGGGTAATCCGCGGTGTCACAATCTATTGCCTAGTGTGCTGAAACGAGCAGGCGGAGGCCAAAACTGGTGCCAGAGGTAACCCGCAGCCTCAAAATCTAGTGCCCAGTGTGCCGAAACAAGCAATTGGAGGCCAAAACTGGTTCCAGGGGTAACCTGCGGCCTCACAATCTAGTGCCCAGTGTGCCAAAACAAGCAGGCAGAGGATGAAACTGGTTCCAGGGGTAACCTGTGGCCTCACAATCTAGTGCCCAGTGTGCCAAAACAAACAGGTGGAGGCCAGTGTGCCCAGTGTGCCAAAACAAGCAATCGGAGGCCGAAACTGGTGCCAGGGGTAACCTGCGGCCTCACAATCTAGTGCCCAGTGTGCCGAAACAAGCAGGCAGAGGCTGAAACTGGTTCCAGGGGTAACCTGCAGCCCCACACCCTTGTGCCCAGTGTGCCAAGACTGATGCCAGGAGTCAACCCTCGGCCCTACAACCTAGTGCCCAGTGTGCCGAGACTGGTGCCAGGGGTCACCCATGGTCTCACAACCTACTGCCCAGTGTGCCGAGACTGGAGCCAAGGGTCAACCCGTGGCTCCACGATCAAGTGCCCAGTGTGCCCAGAATGGTGCCAGGGGTCAACCCGCGGCCCCACAACCTAGTGCCCAGTGTGCCGAGACTGGTGCCAACAGTCACCCGTGGCCCCACAACCTAGTGTGCCAAAACTGGTGCCAGGGGTCAACCCGCGGTCCCACAACCCAGTGCCCAGTGTGCCGAGAATGGTGCCAGGGGTCAACCCTCGGCCCCACAACCTAGTGACCAGTGTACCAAGACTGGTGCCAGGGGTCACACGTGGCCTCACAACCTAGTGCCCAGTATGCTGAGACTTGTGCCAGTGGTCACCCACTGCCTCACATCCTAGTGCCCAGAGTGCCAAGACTGGTGCCAAGGGTCACCTGTGGCCTCACAACCTAGTGCCCAGTGTGCCAATACTAGTGCCAGGGGTCAACCCGTGGCCCCACAAACTAGTGCCCAGCGTGCCGAGACTGGTGCCAGGGGTCAACCCGCAGCCCCACAATCTAATGCCCAGTGTGCCGAGACTGGTGGCAGGGGTCAACCCGTGGCCCCACAATCCCATTGCTTTATTGCAATGCTTTCCTGCCTTTAAGTCACTTGAAATAGTGACTCCTAAATCTCTTTCCTCCTCAGTAATTTCCATTACAGTACCCTTGATACTATATTTAGCCTTTGGGTTTTAGAGACCCAAGTGCATGATTTTGCATTTTTTAGCATTAAACTGTAGTTGCCACGTTCTTGACCATTTCTCAAGCCTAGCTAGGTCATCAATCATTTGTTTTACACCTCCCAGTGTGTCTACCCTGTTGCGTATCTTTGTATCATCTGCAAAAAGGCATACTTTCCCTTCAATACCATTTGCAATGTCACCAACAAATATATTAAATTGAACTGGACCAAGTACAGATCCCTGGGGTACTCAGTTGGTAACATTTCCCTCCATAGATTGCACTCCATTTACTACAACTGTCTGTTTCCTATCCTGCAACCAGGTTCTTATCCATTTAACTGTTTTATAATCCACCCCCACGCTTTCAAGTTTATTTAGCAGTCAGCAATGTGGGACAGTGTCAAATGCCTTAATAAAGTCTAGATATGCTACATCTACAATTCCCCCTTGATCTATTATTTTCATCACATAGTCAAAAAAGTCAATAAGATTTGTTTGGCATGATCTCCCACCAGTAAATCCATGCTGTTTTGGATCCTGTAAGTTTGATTTAAGATATTCCACAACTCTTTCTTTTAATAGTTTTTCCATTACTTTTGGCCCCTTCCCTTCTCCTTCTGTAGTAAATTCTGAGCAAAAATAATTATTTAGGTGATCTGCTATTGCCTTGTCTTCCTCTACCAAATTCTCACTCTCTGTCTTGTCTTATTATTCCTCCATTTGATTTTCTCCTTTCATTTATATACTTAAAAAAAGTTTTGCCTTCTTTATCTACTGACTGGGCCAATTTCTCCTTAGCTTCTGCCTTTGCACGTCTGATCACTTTCTTAGCATCCTTATGTCTGTCAAGATACTCCTCTATGTCATTATTATTTTGAGTGTGTTTGTATTTCCTAAAAGCCATCTTTTTTGTTTTCACACTAGTTGATACTTCTTTTGTGAACCACCCTGGCTTCCTTTTCCTGGTGCTTTTCCTAACCCTTTTGATACAAAGGTCTGTTGCACTTTTCAGTTCTTTCCACCTCTCCTGCACCCCTTCTAAGTTCCTCCAGTCCGCCAATGAATCACTTAAACATCTCCCCATTTTTGCGAAGTCAGCATTTCTAAAATCCAACACCTTTGTTTTTGTGTGACTGGAGTTGTATCCTGTCTTTATACTAAACCATACTGCTTGATGATCACTGGATTCCAGGTGCTAACCCACATATATGTCTGATATCCTGTCACCATTTGTAAGAATTAAATCTAATATTGAGTCTTTGCGAGTGGGCTCCCTCACCAATTGCTTGAGAGCTGCTCCCTGTAAGGAATTTAGAAATGTGCCACTTGTAGCTGAACTTGCAAAAGACCCCTTCCAATATCAGGTAAATTAAAGTGTCCCATGATTATGACTTCTCCCTTTAAAGCCATTTTAGTGATATCCAACAATAGGTTCCTGTCCAAATCTTGCCCCTGGCCTGTTGGTCTATAGATCACCCCAATGCAAATAATGTAATTCTCCTTGGTTTCTGTGGTGACCCAAAGGGCCTCAGTTTTGTCTTCAATATTTTGTATTAAAGTAGCATTTATGCTTTTTTTCCACATACATTGCTACCCCTCCTCCTATTATTCCCATTCTATCCTTCCTAAATAAATTGTATCCTGGTATAGCTATGTCCCAGTCATGATTCTCATAGCACCATGACTCTGTAATTGCCACAATATCCAGGTTATCCCTTGCCATTATCGCAATTAGCTCTGGAATTTTGTCTCCTAAGCTCCTAGCATTTGCACACATAGCTTTAAGAACTTTGTTTGTTCATCTGTTATTAGTAGCCATGTCCAGACAGTACAAAATAAATGACAAGTTTAAAGATGAAATTACCTGTTTGGTGATGTTTCTCAGTGTTTGGTATTTTTTTTTTTTTTTACTAATCAGGAATCACACTCTGTCCTTTACACCCCGACTACACCTCACTAAATGTAAAGATATACGACTGTGGGTCAGCACTATGGGGGTAATTCCAAGTTGATCACAGCAGGATTTTTGTTAACAATTGGGCAAAACCATATGCATTGCAGGGGAGGCAGATATAACATGTGCAGAAAGAGTTAGATTTGGGTGGGGTGTGTTCAATCTGCAATCTAATTTGCAGTGTAAAAATAAAGCAGCCAGTATTTACCCTGCACAGAAATAAAATAACCCACCCAAATCTAACTCTTTCTGCACATGTTATATCTGCCTCCCCTGCAGTGCACATGGTTTTGCCCAATTGCTATCAAAAATCCTGCTGCGATCAACTTGGAATTACCCCCTATGGCATAAACAAAATGATTTCTTTATCACAAAGGAAAACACATGATCAGGGGGAGGGTTTTGTAAGACTTGATGGATCGATCAGGGAAATTAGTAAGGAGGCCTGTATTAAGTATGATGGGGTGGAGAGGGAAGGAGGAGAATAACTGTCGGTAGGAGTAAGTACGGGAAGGCATTAATAAATAACGATAGTATAACATTAAAAAAACAAATGGACAAGGGAAATAGTACACTAAAGTGTATGCTTGTGAACGCAAGAAGCCTATCAGGTAATATTGGGGAATTTGAATAACTTGCATTAAAGGATCAGTATGATATTATAGGTATAACGGAAACTTGGTTGGACAACTCCCACAACTGGGTTGCAAACTTGGAGGGATATACTCTTTTCAGGAGGGACAGAGCTAATAAAAGGGGAGGAGGTTTTATCTTTATGTTAAACCATCTCTAAAACCATACTTAAAGGAGGTTATTTATGAAGGGACAAGAGATAACGTGGTGTCACTATGGGTTGAAATCTCAAGTGGGGATACTGATGCTAACAAAATTGTCATAGGCAACTGCTATAAACAGCCGGATGTTAGCATACAAAATTAAGAAGAACTCTTGCAGCAAATTGAAAAAGCTGCGGGATTAGGGGACATCCTAGTGATTGGGGATTTTAATTATCCTGATATAAATTGGAGTAAGGATTCATGTGTAAAAGGTAGGGGTAACAGGTTCTTAAATACGTTAAAGGATCACTACCTGTCTCAATTAGTCGAGGACCCGACTAGAGTTAATACTATTCTGGATCTAGTAATTACATATAATGTGGACCTTATATCAAACAGTAAACAGTGATTACTATATGATCACATTTAACATCAGTTTCAAGAAACATAGCTATAAGGGATCAACCAAAACATTTAACTTTAGAAAAGCTAACTTCAGTATGCTGAGACGTGCGCTAAACAACATTGACTGGGAAGTTTTGTTTCATGGTAAGAATACTACGGAAAAGTGGGAGGCTTTAAAAGGGTTGCTCGATAGCAACATTCGCAAATTCATTCCCATGGCCAGTAAACGCAGGAGTACTAAAATCAAACCAATGTGGCTTAATAAGAAGGTCAAGGAAGAAATGCTTAAAAAGAGGCGTGCTTTCAAAGAATTTAAATCTAATGGTACGGTGGAGTTATTCCAGTACTACAAGGAATGCATTAAAAGATGCATAAAAGTAATGAGCAGCTAAAATAGATAACGAAAAGCAAATCACTATAGAGAGTAAAACCAATCCTAAAAAGTTTTTTCAAATACATAAACTGTAAAAGGTTCAAAAAGGAGAATGTATATCCAATAAAAGATGAATTGGGAGTCTTGATTAATGATGACAAAATAAAAGCAGAAATACTGCACACATTTTTTTCATCAGTGTTCCCCAGAGAAGAACAGACGGTGGGAGTATTCCATAACGACAGTGACGATAATGACACAGGGCTATATACTTGTTTAAGTGAGGATGTAGAACAGAATTGTACAAGTGCGCAGTCAGCAGCAGCTGGTATGGGGATGGTCTGACCCCCTAGTAAATATATATATATATATATATAGAGAGAGAGAGAGATAAATAAAGAAACCAGCACTAGCTGTAAAAATCATAAATGTAGGATGGTTTGTTTCATAAAAAAGAATCACAAATTATTCTATACAACATACATACAGTGTTAAAAAGGTTTATGTATATTGTATGTATATTGTATAGAATAAATTGTGATTCTCTTTTATGATACAAACCATCCTACGTTTATGATTTTTACAGCCAGCGCTGGTTCCTTTATTTAAGTGAGGATGTAGTCTGGGAGATACTAAGCAAAATTAAGATTAATATATCACCGGGCCCAGATGGACTACATCCGAGGGTTCTTATAAGTCAGAACTAGCAAGACCCCTATACTTGATCTTCTATAGTACAATTCGATCAGGCATGGTACCAAAAGATTGGCGTATAGTGGAGGTAGTGCCATTATTTAAAAGGGAAGTAAAAATCATCCTGGTAACTACAGACCAGTTAGTTTGACATCAATAGTCTTGAAAATATTGGAAGGAATTTAAGGAGATAGCATAGAGGATTATCTGCAGACTGATAAGATTATTTGCATAAACAAGCATGGGTTTGTGAGGGACAGATCATGCCAAACTAACTTAATTAGTTTCTACGAGGAAGTGAGCGACAATCTTGACCAGGGGAAAGCTGTGGATGTGGTCTATTTAGATTTTGCAAAAGCCTTTCGATACAGTGCCGCACAGGAGACTGATTGTCAAATTAATGAAGCTTGGCCTAGGAAAACTATTTTTACATGGATAAGTAATTGGCTGGATAACAGGGAACAGCGAGTAGTGGTCAATGGGATGTTCTCCAGCTGGGCAACAGTAGTCAGCAGAATACCACAAGGGTCTGTACTAGGGCCACTATTGTTCAATATATTTATTAATGACCTAGGAACAGGCCTGGAAAGCACAGTGCCAATCTTTGCTGATGATACTAAACTGTGTAGGGTAATTAATTCGGAAATCAATGTGGAGTCTGTACAGAATGACTTATTTAAACTTGAAATTTGGGCATCCAAATAGAGAATGAGGTTTAATATAGAAAAATGCAAAGTTATGCATTTTGGGACAAAGCATAAACTAGCATCCTACATATTAAATGGGGAAAATCTAGGGGTAACATTAGTGGAGAAAGACTTGGGGATACTCATAGATAATAAACTTAATAACAGTACACAATGTCAAAGTGCAACAAAGAAGGCAAGTAAGGTGCTAGCATGCATAAAACAGGGAATTGAGGCAAGGGACGAGAGAGTAATCCTGCCACTGTACAAATCATTGGTACGTCCACACCTGGAATATTGTGTTCAGTTTTGGGCACCACATTATAAAAAAGATATCTGGGAAATCTAAAGAGTTCAAAGTTGAGCTACTAAATTGATTAAAGGGCTAGAGGCACTGGATTACGAAGAAAGACTTACTAGGTTGAATATGTATACTCTAGAAAAGAGGCGTCTAAGAGGAGACATTTAGTATCTTCAAATACGTAAAGAGACAATACAAGGAGTTATCAAGGGATATGTTCATTAAAAACAAACGCTGTATAGGACACGTGGGCACTCGCTAAGGCTAGAGGAGAAAAAAAATCCGCACACAACGTAGGAAAGGGTTCTTCACAGTTAGGGCAATACAGATTTGGTACTCCCTGCCAGTGAAGGTGGTAATGGCGGACTTGGTAAATCCATTCAAAAATGGATTGGATAAATTTCTAACTAAAAAAGATATCCAAGGTTACAGCATTTAACATTGATAAAGTGGGAGGTACATGAAATATAGTTGTTAATTAATCCTAAAAACTTTACTTCAGCAGGGACATGAAAGTGAGCTCAGTTTAATACAGATTATACGTTGAACCCGATGGGCATTTTGACTCTCTTCAACCTCATTAACTATGTTACTTTGTTACCCCAGGACCGATGATCCAAGCTTTGTCCTTAGACAGGACTTCTGAAAAGACTTTTGATCCAGCTTCAGAACCGGTAAAATTGGAAAAGAAACTCAAACAACAAAGCTCACAGTCACCTTCTGAAGACCAAGATCCAGATCTAGTAATCTTCTCTGGTAAACTGGAAGAGTTTTACAAGTTAGTGTTGCAAACTCTGCATGCGGCTACACTCTGTCCCTCTCAGGCAGAGGTTGTGCTTGTTCTTCTCACTTCCTTCAGAGGAGAAGCTAGGAGATGGGATAACCAGTTAATCAAGTCCAGTAATCCAATTCTACAGGACCTGGAGGCCTTCTGTCAAGCGGTGTTCAAGTGGTTTGGAGGGTCAGAGTAAGTTTCTTCTGGATCTCCTGAGGGTTCTATGTCTTTGGCCAAGAATTCAGTCACCAACAGGAAAAATCGAGTTCATAAGAACCAAGTGTCTGCGGATACTCAGACTCAGATCACAGTAAAATAACATCTTCACCAAGACCAGAAATTTGGAAATGAAATGTAAGCTGTGCCTCTCTGTCTCCGCCCTGTGAAGTTATGAATACGCATGATCCACAATATCCAGTGCCCATCCAATCTGTTAAGAGTCTTACCTATGCTCAATCTTGCCATAATTCTTCTTCTCCAGTGCCATATGTTACAAAAAAGAAAACCATAATCCTTCCTTTGGATGTGGACTCCAACTCAGATTAACTCTCTGAAGCTGATGAAATTCCTTTGGTTGAAGGTACTTAAGTTCACACAATATATTTGGCATTAATGTGTTTACACCTAAACAACCTGGGAAAAAGAAGTCTCGTAGGAGACTCTGGGGTAAATTTACTAAGATTCGTATTTTCCCGTTTGAGGTCAAAGTTCAATCACGAATGACATCGAAAGTGTAAATATGCAACTTTTTGAATTGATTACGACTAATTTACTAAGCTGCCATATTCTGCATTTTCTGGTTTTCCGATGTCGATGTCATTCGTTTTTTTTTGGCAGTGTTTTACGTGAGTGACTTGTAAAACACTGCTGACTTTAATACAATGAATCTCGGCCGGATCTGAGAGATCCGTGCTGGGCTTCATTGTGCACTTTGTTAAAAAAAAAAAAAAAGTTTAAACTTAAAAAAAAAATTGCGTGGGGTCCCCCCTCCTAAGGCAAACCAGCCTTGGGCTCTTTGAGCCGATCCTGGTTGCAGAAATATGGGGAAAAAATGGACAGGGGTTCCCCCATATTTAAACAACCAGCATCGGGCTCTGCGCCTGGTCCTGGTTCCAAAAATACGGGGAACAAAAAGAGTAGGGGTCCCCCGTATTTTTGAAACCAGCACCGGGCTCCACTAGCTGGACAGATAATGCCACAGCCGGGGGTCACTTTTATACAATGCCTTGCGGCCGTGGCATCAAATATCCAACTAGTCACCCCTGGCCGGGGTACCCTGGGGGAGTGGGGACCCCTTCAATCAAGGGGTCCCCCCCCCAGCCACCCAAGGGCCAGGGGTGAAGCCCGAGGCTGTCCCCCCCATCCAATGGGCTGCGGATGGGGGGCTGATAGCCTTTGTTCAAAGTGTTTGATATTGTTTTTAGTAGCAGTACTACAAGGCCCAGCAAGCCTCCCCCGCTAGCTGGTACTTGGAGAACCACAAGTACCAGCATGCGGCGGAAAAATGGGCCCGCTGGTACCTGTAGTACTACTACTAAAAAAATACCCCAATAAAGACATCACACACACACCTTGAAAGTATAACTTTAATACATACATGCACACCAACATATATACATACTTACCTATGTTCCCACGCAGGTCGGTCCTCTTCTCCAGTAGAATCCATGGTGTACCTGTAGAAAAAATTATACTCACATAATCCATGGTTGAAGGCTCCTCTGCTTGTAATCCTTTTGTAATCCACGTACTTGAAAAAATAAAAAAACGGATACCCGACCTCGCACTGAAAGGGGCCCCATGTTTTCACATGGGACCCCTTTCGCCGAATGCCAGAAACCCACTCTGACTGATGTCTAAGTGGGTTTCTTCAGCCAATCAGGGAGCGCTACGTTGTGGCACCCTCCTGATCGGCTGTGTGCTCCTGTACTGTATGACAGGCGGCACACGGCAGTGTTACAATGTAGCGCCTATGCGCTCCATTGTAACCAATGGTGGGAACTTTCAGGTCAGCGGTTGACCGAAAGTGACCTCACCGCTGACCTGAAAGTTCCCACCATTGGTTACAATGGAGCGCATAGGCGCTACATTGTAACACTGCCGCGTGCCGCCTGTCATACAGTACAGGAGCACACAGCCGATCAGGAGGGTGCCACAACGTGGCGCTCCCTGATTGGCTGAAGAAACCCACTTAGACATCAGTCAGAGTGGGTTTCTGGCATTCGGGGAAAGGGGTCCCATGTGAAAACATGGGGCCCCTTTCAGTGTGAGGTCGGGTATCCGTTTTTTTATTTTTTCAAGTACGTGGATTACAAAAGGATTACAAGCAGAGGAGCCCTCTACACTGGAGTATGTGAGTATAATTTTTTCTACAGGTACACCATGGACTCTACTGGAGAAGAGGACCGACCTGCGTGGGAACATAGGTAAGTATGTATGTATGTATGTATGTTGGTGTGCATGTATGTATTAAAGTTATACTTTCAAGGTGTGTGTGTGATGTCTTTATTGGGGTATTTTTTTAGTAGTAGTACTACAGGTACCAGCTGGCCCGTTTTTCCGCCGCATGCTGGTACTTGTGGTTCTCCAAGTACCAGCTTGCGGGGGAGGCTTGCTGGGCCTTGTAGTACTGCTACTAAAAACAATATCAAACACTTTGAACAAAGGCTATCAGCCCCCCATCCGCAGCCCATTGGATGGGGGGGACAGCCTCGGGCTTCACCCCTGGCCCTTGGGTGGCTGGGGGGGACCCCTTGATTGAAGGGGTCCCCACTCCCCCAGGGTACCCCGGCCAGGGGTGACTAGTTGGATATTTGATGCCACGGCCGCAAGGCACTGTATAAAAGTGACCCCCGGCTGTGGCACTATCTGTCCAGCTAGTGGAGCCCAGTGCTGGTTTCAAAAATACGGGGGACCCCTACTCTTTTTGTTCCCCGTATTTTTGGAACCAGGACCAGGCGCAGAGCCCGGTGCTGGTTGCTTAAATATGGGGGAACCCCTGTCAATTTCCCCCCCATATTTTTGCAACCAGGGCCGGCTCAAAGAGCCCGAGGCTGGTTTGGTTTAGGAGGGGGGACCCCACGCATTTTTTTTTGGAAAATTTATAACATTCCCCCCCCCCTTCCCACTGAAAAACATGCACGGATCTCATGGATCCGTGCATGCCTATACAAACACGGGATAAAAAAGCAGGTCTGTTTTTTTTTAGCACTTTTTCACGATTTGTATCTTAGCACGGCAGTGTTTGGCAATTGTCGGCAGTGTTTGTGTTTTGCACTTTTTAGTAAATTCACGATTTCTACCAAATTGCAGGCGTATTTGACCGATGGTGTATTGATTCGTGATTTTTTTCCTAGGACTTCCAAAATATTACGAATGCCCTCATCACTGCCGTGATTTTTGCTTAGTAAATTACCGAGATGACACTTTGAAGAAAAAACGGCATCTCGGTCAAAATCGGGACCTTAGTAAATATACCCCATTGAGTCTGTCTTGTCAATACTTTTTCTTGTTTTGTGCTCAGTTTCCCTTGGCCCAGGTGGGGTGTCCGGAGTCCACCCTTGAAGGAGGGGGACTGTTATGTGTGCAGCGGCTGCAAATCTGTCAGTTTTGCTTTCAACCTTAATCAGCACACGAAAGCTGCTGCTACCTTCTGTTGTTCATGCTGTTTCCTAGCAACTGATCACCTGGACCTCATAACCTGTAATGCAGCCTGTTTCTCCTGTTATAGTTCAGCAGTCCAATAAGGCTAATGTCTGGGTACTCTACCTTGCCAGTGTAGCCCCTTGTATTTATTTATGTTCCAAGGTGGCTATCAGTGACAGATGTGTATAATATATATGTGTAAATAAATGAATGGTAATAAATACTGTATATAAAAATGTAAATACATGAATTGCAAGTTGATTTGGCTATGTAAATAAGGCATCTGTATCTGTGGGACTAGAGTGGCACGAGAGGGATGGAGAGGTTGCGCTGGAGGTGCCCCGTGCCACAGGGTGACGGTCCGGGGAGTAAGCTGAGCCTGACACGTGGGAAAAAAATGGCCGCTCGATGGAGGGAGGTGGTTGGTGGTGCAGCAGTGAGACAAGCGGCGGAGCGGTGTTCACGGGAGAGTCCCGGGAGGGCTTACTGGAGGATCTGGGGGAGTGTGGCTGCGTAGTTCCCTGTCCCCAGCCAGCCCTGAGAGAGCCGTGGTGTGCAGCGTGGCAGCGGAAGCAGGGCGGCCAGTCTCTTCGGAAGCGGTGCCCGGCTGAAGTCCACACCTGGTGCTCCACCACTGAGCAGTTGAGCGGTACGCACTGGGACAGACAGACTAGAGCAAGGAGGGAGGCGCAGCTGCTGGTATCCACAGCCACCCTCCTATGCATCTGGTGAGAGGGAAGCAGCGGTACAGTGTCTGACGGGCAGCCTTCCAGGCCAACTCCGAGCTAGGAGGGGGAGTCGGGCGGAAGAATTAGTACACCTCTCAGGCTGGGGAACAAGTAAGTGCCAAACCCTGCCCAACTCCATTCAGGTAGAACAGTCAGCTTGGTGCAATGTTTGCTGCTTGACAGGGCTAGTAACAGTCAGTGAGTAAGCTATTACAGCCAAGGAGACTTAACCCTGTATGTGCCTAGTTAAAATCTGCTGCCTACCCTATTGGTCCCATTTTGATGCTGGGGACAGAGTAACCTGTCACCACAATAAGCTATTGTCATGAGACGGGGTGTAACTGGAGACAGTGGTATATTGATAGACAGTCATAGATAAAGATAATCTGCGTTTCTTGGGAGGGTCATCCAGTAAGGGGGACTATCAATGCCACCGGGTAGAAAGCCACCCAACTCTAAGGGAGTGGATATAGCCTCTTGTTTCCAGGGGAGTGATATCTCTCACGGAGATAAGCAGCAGTTGATGGAGCAACTCCAATTGCGAGAAGCCATTTTCTCTCACAGTGACTGGGACTTAGGGACTGCGACTGGCGTAGAGCATCATATTAACCTGAATGACGACACCCCATTCAGAGAACGATCACGACGATTAGCCCCAGCTGATTTCGATGATGTGAGAGCGCATCTGCGCAGTTTATTAGAGAATTAAGTAATAGCTGACTCAGAAAATATCGATTGAAAAATATAAATTCTGCCAAACCTCGGTCAAGTATTTGGGGCACATTGTGAGCAGACAAGGTATATCTACTGACCCAGATAAGGTGGCTACGGTGAAGACTTGGCCCAGACCTGACAACCTAAAGGATTTACGGTCATTCTTGGGATTCTGTGGTTACTATAGGAAGTTTGTGCCGCACTACTCCAAGGTGGCGCTACCATTGACTGAGTTGACCCGTGGATATACCCCGGTCCATAATAGCACAATTCGGGTAAAGGACGGGGAGCGGGCCTACTATAAACCCCGGGAGTCATTCGGAGTACGGTGGACTGAACAGTGCGAAGAGGCCTTCTGTCGATTAAAAGATAGCTTAACCCAAGCACCTGTGTTAGCCTGTGCTCACCCGGAGCTACCATATGAAGTGCATATAGATGCATCATTTGACAGCCTGGGGGGAGTACTATACCAAGTCCAGGATAATCGACTGAGGCCCATCTCCTATGTTAGCCGGGGACTGTCTAGGAGTGAGAAGAACTACCCGGTTCATAAATTGGAATTTTTAGCACTGAAATGGGTAGTCAGTGAAAAATTCCATGACTACTTGTATGGGGTGTCGTTTGTAGTCCAAACTGACAACAATCCTCTGACCTACATCCAGACGTCTGCAAAGTTGGATGCAACTGGCCATAGGTGGCTGGCAGCGTTAAGTAATTACGACTTTACGATCAAATATCGCCCTGGAAGTAATAATCAGGATGCTGATGCATTGTCACGAATGGCGCACGGCGATGCGGGTAGTGTAGGGGATAAATGGATTGAGGAGCCGGCTGCTGCTGTGAGGGGATTATGCCACCAGATACACATCAATCGATACACTGAGTCTGCTGCCATATTGTCCCTGGGAGCTTCGATTGCGGCTATTCCTTCCGCATATTGTCAAGTGAATCGTACCGCATTGGATGGGATTGGTAGGGTTACCAAAGAACAAATGGCACGGGAACAGCAAAATGATCTGGACATTTGCCCCATTCTAAGGGTGGTAGAGAACCCAACACTACTGGTTGACAGAGAGACATTGTCCTTGGAATCAAAGATTTTATGGCGTCAACTTCGTAAGTTGAGTGTGATAAAGGGAATATTATATCGGAGAACTCTGAGAGCTGATGGAACTTGCAAGCTCCAGATGGTATTGCCCGCTAGGTATAAACAACTGGTGCTGGAGTCATTACATGATGAACACGGGCACTTAGGATACGATAAGACACAAGACTTAGACTCGGATTGATTCTTTTGGCCGTTTATGAACCATGACATCAATCAGTTCTGCAGAACATGTGGAAATTGTATCCTCCGAAAAACATTGCCGACTAAGTCTGCACCACTAGTGAACATTCAGAGTGCAGGACCGATGGAGTTGATTTGCATCGATTTCTTAACTTTGGAAGGTACAAGGGGGCAGGATTGTCATATTTTGGTGGTAACCGATCATTTTTCCAGATACGCCCAAGCTTACATAACCATCAATCAAAAGGCCGTGACCATTGCTAAAACTCAGTAGGACATGTTTTTTGTTCAGTATGGACTTCCCATCAGAATACATTCTGATCAAGGAAGAGAATTCGAGAGCCGAGTGATCAGAGAATTGTGTCACTGCTGCGGTATTCAGAAATCTCGCACTACTCCCTACCATCCCCAAGGTGATCCACTACCTGAGCGTTTCAACCGGACCCTGTTGAACATGCTAGGTACTTTAAATGCCCAACGGAAGGTGCAATGGGACCGCCACGTATCCCTACTAGTACATGCGTATAACTGTACAAAGAACGAGGCCACTGGATACACTCCCTATTACCAAATGTTTGGTAGAGAAGCTCGGCTTCCAATTGACGTTTGCTTAGGAACACAGATGACCACCACTCCTACGTCACATACTCAATATGTTAAACAGCTCAGACAGCAATTAAAGGAAGCCTATCAACTGGCACAAAATGCTACCTATAAAATGGGAGAAAAGAATAAGACCCAATTTGATCGCTATGTAAAAGAGCAGCAGCTGAACCCTGGAGATAGAGTGCTAATTAGATCTCTAGGATTACCCAAGAGAAAAAAACTGAATAATCGGTGGAGATAAGAACCTTATACAGTAGTGAAGCAGTTACCTGATATACCTGTCTATCAATTGGTACCAACAGATGGTCCAGGGCCTATATTAACCTACCATCAACAACATGTACTACCCATAGCTCAGGATATTCGGTGGGAGGATAGTAGAGACCGAGTTCTCCGGGATGAGAGGTATCCCGCAGCTATTGTCCCCATTCCCATTACTACTAGTACTGGTGGAGATGATGATAATGATGATAATGCAGAGTCGGAGAAATACACCTCTGGATATTACTACCAAGATAGTTCTGAGCCCAAGGAACACATCGTCCCTTCTCAAACTAACCAACCTACCCGGCTAGAAGTGCCTGATTTCCCTGATAAATGGGGACCGGAGGATGATGATGTGGGGATGGACGAAAGTTGGGGACTAGGTGGTGAGGGGTCCGAGTTAGCAATCAACCTGAGGGATGATTCAGAGGGTGCTGGTGGATGACCAAAATTGTCTCCTAGGCCACAAAGGGCCCGCAGGCCACCTAAAGTACTTACCTATGACCACTTAGGGACTCCCACAGTAGTACCGTGGGTACTACACCCTCATCTCGTGAGGTCATGGCCCTATTTTGGGTATACTGTTTAAATCAGTAAGACAGGAAGTGAATAGCATGAATAAAGCACTTAATCAGGTGGTGAAGCCCATTTTTAAAAAAGAAAACAAATGAAAAATGTACTCACCAGGGGGAGAGTGTAGCCCCTTGTATTTATTTATGTTCCAAGGTAGCTGTCAGTGACAGATGTGTAAATAAATGAATGGTAATAAATACTGTATATAAGAATGTAAATACTTGAATTGCAAGTGGATTTGACTATGTAAATAAGGCATCTGTATCTGTGGGACTAGAGTGGCACGAGAGGGATGGAGAGGTTGCGCTGGAGGCGCCCCGTGCCACAGGGTGACGGTCCGGGAAGTAAGCTGAGCCTGACACACGGGAAAAAATGGCTGCTTGAGGGAGGGAGGCGGTTGGTGGCGCAGCAGTGAGATAAGCGGCGGAGCGGTGATCACGGGAGAGTCCCGGGAGGTCTTACCAGAGGATCTGGGGGAGTGTGGCTGCATAGTTCCCTGTCCCCACCCAACCCTGAGAGAGCCACAGTGTGCAGCGTGCAGCGGAAGCGGGGAGGCCAGTCCCTTCGGAAGCGGTGCCCAGCTGAAGTCCACATCTGGAGCTCCACCACTGAGCAGTTGAGCGGTACGCACTGGGACAGACAGACTAGAGCGAGGCGCAGCCACTGGTATCCACAGCCACCCTTCTATGCAGCTGGTGAGAGGGAAGCAGCGGTACAGTGTCTGACGGGCAGCCTTCCAGGCCAGCCCCGAGCTAGGAGGAGGAGTCGGGCGGAAGAGTTAATACACCTCTCAGGCTGGGGAACAAGTAAGTGCCAAACCCTGCCTAACTCCATTCAGGTAGAACAGTCAGCTGGGCGCAATATTTGCTGCTTAACAGGGCTAGTCACAGTCAGTGAGTAAGCTATAACAGCCAAGGAGACTTAACCCTGTATGTGCCTAGTTAAAATCTGCTGCCTACCCTATTGGTCCCATTTTGATGCTGGGGACAGAGTAACCTGTCGCCACAATAAGCTATTGTCATGAGACGGGGTGTAACTGGAGACAGTGGTATATTGATAGACAGTCATACTGGAACATTCTGAAGGGAAAATAGTATAACCACTGCACAGAGACTAATAAGTTAAGAAGTGGAGAGAGGAGCTGGAGGCAGTGTCTATAGGAGAGACTGTGTAAAATGCCTACTTTAACGGAAAATAGTTAGGGATCCAGTCACTATTATAGCGCTCCCTAGTGTTAACCGTTAATCTCCACGTTATTGAAGAAAGATACATTCAACTCGGTAGGGGTTGTGCCCAGGATAATCAATCCCTAATAGCCCTTAGGACTGAGGAAGAGGTCAGCCTACCCCTACCGTGTCCATCGATTACTAACAGGAGTCTAGCTACGTGGATAGAAAGATCTTCCGTAATAGAAGGACTCAGAGAAGGACTCAGAGTAAGACTTATGTAGAACCGACTAATGACCCTGAGCATCAGTGAGGGATCCCCTGTGTGCGGGTCTGTCCCCTACAATTAAGTACCCTTCAAGCCGGCCAGGTAGCCGATGGAAGGAGGAGTTAACAAAGGCCAGATTGAAAGGGAAAGCAAAATTAATAGCTGGAAAGTAGCATTAAAAGCTGTGAACCCATTATGCATCTAAGATAACTTTCAGCGAGGAGAGTGAACTGCCCCCCAGAGAGAGTAAAGAAGGAACTGAGAGTGGAACCTTACGTAGGAGTGAACTCTACTAGGGCTATATTCGATGGAGTTACCCCTAACATATATGTAAGGATACAATCCTAAACTAATCTTAATGAATGGCAGTGTGCACACTATAAACCGTGGGCCCACCTAACTGAGTATATATTCTTTATCTATGAGTACCCGGGTCACTCTTGGTATTTTTTGGGTTTCATCAACAGTTTTTGTATTGCATGCATTCCTGTCTGTATAGGCGGAGTATTTTCTTAGTATATAAAATATATGTTATGTTGTGATTACATTTAATATACCCATATGTACTGTTGATCTTTACCTGTTGATAATAAAATAACCACACAATTAACTCTAATAATACTTACCGGTGACATTGTCTCCATGGCTGAGGACGCACCTGCAACGAAGGTATAAAAGGTAATGCAGTTATTTGAGGCCTATTAATCATTGGCACCTCACCATGGGGGTCATTCCGAGTTGTTCACTCGCAAGCTGCTTTTAGCAGCTTTGCACACGCTAAGCCGCCGCCTACTGGGAGTGAATCTTAGCTTATCAAAATTGCGAACGAAAGATTTGCAATATTGTGAAAAGACTTCTCTGTGCAGTTTCTGAGTAGCTCGAGACTTACTCTGCCAGTGCGATCAGTTCAGTGCTTGTCGTTCCTGGTTTGACGTCACAAACACACCCAGCGTTCGGCCAGACACTCCTCCGTTTCTCCAGCCACTCCCGCGTTTTTCCCAGAAACGGTAGCGTTTTTTCGCACACACCCATAAAACAGCCAGTTTCTGCCCAGAAACACCCACTTCCTGTCAATCACATTACGATCACCAGAACGAAGAAAAAACCTCGTAATGCCGTGAGTAAAATACCTAACTGCATAGCAAATTTACTTGGCGCAGTCGCACTGCGGACATTGCGCATGCGCATTAGCGACTAATCGCTCCGTTGCGAGAAAAAAATTACGAGCAAACAACTCGAAATGACCCCCCATATTCACTCTAACTGTAAAGCGTGTGCTAGTGTAATAGGATTGGTATTCCGGGTGGGAAATACCACTACACCCTCACCTCACATACGGCTTTCCTGGGCTAGCCGGGGAAATCTAATAGTATCCCAAATAGCTTAGGTGGAGGCACTGGGCGGTGATACCGGGTACCCCTGGGTTGGAAAGAGGGGTTACACCAGGGATAGAGTTTCAGTATCAGAGAGAGTCAGAACCAGTGTGAGCCTGTTTCTGTGAGCTCAGAATGTGGCCATTGCACGTTGTCCAAGTTCCCAGTCTCCTGTGTCTTGGTAACTGGTCCCAGTATTCCTGCCAGTCCTGCACACAGTTCATCTTGGACCTGTATCGGCAATCCTGTATCCAGTGTGTCCTTCTGTCTTGGAATCCCTGCTTCAAGTCATCAGTGCACCATTCCAGACAGTCTTGCACCTTGCCTCAGTCATTCAGCCCCTGTCCAGTTTTGCAAACGGCAGGCTAATCACACAGACCTTTTCTGCAAGATCATTCAGTACATGCAACTTTGTATTCAGCCTCCAAACTCTTGTGAATCCTGCAAAATTCCAGCTCTGATATCCAGAATATACAGCCTGCAAGTTTAAGTTTCCCTTTGTAATCCAGCTCAGCTCTCATCAAACCTGCCTGCCACTATCCCTGCTGTGTCAGTCACTCTGCAATTAACCCCTTCCTTACCAGCTGCATTTCTCCAGGTAAATTATTCTGTTAATACCTTGTGGACTCCTGCGCAGACACCAGGTAACCTAGATAGGGGGCCACGACCTGCACATCAGGGGTAGTAAAGCCCAAATCCCCTTGTGGGGTTCCCTGGTGAACACCCCCCGGTGTGTTAGACTCCGCGCCCCTGTTCTGGGTCATGCCAACCATCTGGTGTCTGCTTCTAGAATAAAGGTGTTTCCTAACACATACCTCCCAACTGTCCCGAATATGGTGGGTCAGCGCCGCTAATTGGATACTGTCCCGCTGTCCCTCTTGCGGGTCGCAGTGTCCTGCGGGCAGGGAGACAGATTGGGGGAGCCAGTGATTACCCGCTGCTCTGCTCTGCTCAGCAGCTGGTGATCACTGAATAGATGCCGTGCGCATGCAGTGCAGGGAGGGCTAGACGTGGGCTTCCCAGCTGCTCAAGGAGCGCTGAGCATGCCCCCCAAATGATGAACCGGGGGGGCGCGGCACTAGGCCACGCCCTCCACCTGAGGCCCCGCTTACTCATTGTGAGGTCATGCCCTCTTTTCAGTCGCGGCCACACCTTTGCCGTGGCAGGTCCTTGATCCCAGTCAGTAAAAGTTGGGAGGTATGACATAAGGGCCTTCTTGTAAAAAAAAAACAACTACCGGTACTGCATGATTATTAAAATTTAAAGTCTACAGTACTGTTGCAGAATTCAGTAGAATCAGATGTGGATGAATGCTGGCATAATAGTTAAATCAAACATGAGCAATGACACATTCAGTAAAGGCAGGATTCCCATATTGTATCAGAAGGCATAGCTGACAACACAAAGCTCATCAAACATCATGACCTGGAAATATTTAAAGTTTTGTTGAAGAAAAGCATAGTTAGGCACAAAGTTTTGGGGGGTAATGACTCTGTTATCTGGTGCAGAAATAGAGGCTGAGGGGGTCATTCTGAGTTGATCGCTCTCTGACGATTTTCGCAGCGCAGCGATCAGGTGGAAAAACAGCATTTCTGCGCATGCATATGCCCCGCAATGTACAAAGCTCTTTGTGGTTGTGCTCAGGTTCTAGCGAAGTTTTCCTTTGCATTGGCGGCCGCAAGATGATTGACAGGAAGGTTACTGAGTGTCAACTGACCATTTTCAGGGAGTGTTTGCAAAAATGCAGGCATGTCTGAAAAAATGCAGGCGTGGCTGGGCGTTCGCTGGGCGGGTGTATGACGTCATATCCAGACACGAATAGGCTGAAGTGATCGCAAGCGCTGAGTAGGTTCAGAGCTACTCAGAAACTGCACAAACTGTTTTTGTAGAGCTCGGCTGCACGTTCGTTCGCACTTTTGCTAAGCTAAAATACACTCCCCAGTGGGCGGCGGCATAGCGTTTGCATGGCTGCTAAAATTAGTTAGCGAGCGATCAACTCGGAATGACCCACTGAGTCTCATCCTGAAATTGTATGTGCTGGTCAGTTTTCTAACGCAGTTCTATAACTAGAGCATGGGGTTTGATTTCCCAGTTCCGTATTCAAGCATGTGCACCTGTAATTTGAGAGATGCCAAATTGATGAGTTGCTGATGTCTGTGGGCCTGTCTCTGAAATGCTTTGTACTTTACTTGCAGAATGATAGACAATAGTTTTCTCCAGCAGTAACTGAGAACTGACTCCTGAGACTACCTATCTGTCCTGGAAGAGCCAAAGATCATCCGTCAAGAAAAACAGCTGCTTAACATAATTCCTGGAATTCACAGTTTGCCTCAAAGTCACTTTTATTAATGCAAAGCTAATCCTACTTACAATGTTTGTTTTTCACTCTCCATGGCAAAAATATTGCAGCAAATATTAGCATCGCTCTGGATATAAATTTATGTACATACTTAGGTTTCTGTATGGCAGCTAAAATGCCAAATTTACTAAGCTTTGCACCAGAACCAATGCTATCTTTAGATAGATGGTGTTAGCCATTGTAGACTATGGGATACAGTCTAGAGGGGATGTAGTCATGTGACCGTGGTCAGGAGACCGACGGTCACATCACCTCCCCCTACATCCCGCCCCCTCACAATCCCGACGGCCGGCATGCTGACCAACAGGGACTTTTCCCACTCGTGAGTGTCCACGACATCCATAGAATGGGAACAGAACCCGTGGCGACCACAGGTCACTACCGAGCCTGCAAGGGGCTTGCTGCACTCGCCCCCCACGGGAACCCGGCGTTGGTATGAGACCACCAGTCATGCATACTACACCCGTCTGGAGAATGAGGTTTGGTTCTCCAGAAATCTGAATCCACCCAAATTTTTGGGATCTGAACCAAAACCCTGTCCGGATCCCCCGGTTATTCTTCCCTCTGTTAAGAATTTTTTTTACTACATAATTTTAGCTGTTTTGATTGATTTTATCAATGATTATCATTTTTTTAATCGATTTTTAATCAAACTAAAAGCCATCTCTGAACCAAAACTCTTGATTGTGCTTTTTCCCAAAACCAACACATGATGAATTAGAACCAAAACCAAAAAGATCTGATGGATTAGCAGGATGTGAATGCGGGTAGATGCTAGATCCAAGAGGGCTAAGGGACCTGTGATGTCAGAGGGAGGAGCAAGGCCAGTGTGTGTGGGGTGGGGAGTGCTGCAGTATGGGCATTACAGTGTGGTATAATCTGTCGGCATTACAGTGTGGTATAATGTGTTGGCATTACAGTGTGGTATAATGTGTGGGCATTACAGTGTAGTTTAATGTGTGGGCATTAAAATGTGGTATAATGTGTAGGTGCTGCAGTGTGGTATAATGTGTGGGGCTCTGTAGTGTGGTATAATGTGTGGGGCTCTGCAGTGTGGTATAATGTGTGGGCATTACATTACAATGTGGTATAATGTGTAGGCACTGCAGTGTGGTATAATGTGTGGGGCACTGCAGTATAATGTGTAGGCACTGCAGTGTGATATAATATGTGGGCATTGCTGTGTGGCTTACTGTGTGGGCATTACAGTTTGGCATAATGTGTGGGCACTGCAGTGTGGTATAATGTGTAGGCACTGCAGTGTGGTATACTGTGGGGGGCATTATATTGTGCTGCAGCTCACCCCAATGTAGATCAGAGCACAGAGCGGTTAGTGCCCAGGGAGTTCTGTATCCCCTACCCCCTAGTGTGTGACCCCCTTAGCCCCCTACTCCTCCTGTGTGTGACCCCCTGTACCCCCTATCGTCCTCCCGTTTGTGACCCCCTGTACCCACCTACCCCCCTTCAGTGTGTGACTAGCTATATAACCCCTACTCCTACGTATGACACCCTGTACCCCCCTACCCCCTCATGTATGACACACTGTATACCCACTACCCCCAATGCCAGCTTAAGGTCCATACGGGCCTGGAGCTGAAATATATGAAGGGACTATTGTCTGCTGCTAGGGTGGCCGTGTGACTAGTGATGTGGAGATGTGACAAGTACTGTGTGGGTGTTGTCTGCATATGGGGGAGCTAATTTGGGGGGGCACAGATAGGAGAGAAGGGCTTGTGAAGCCTTCCATATCGTCTGCCCAACCTTGCACTCCAAGCTTCGGTCCTCTATGAGTGTCTCATGCTTCTGTACCCTCCCAATTTTGCATTGTATTAGTTTGCACCCCATTAGAGTACCATTTTATATTAAATAGCCAACCATCAAGTATATTATGTTATTAAATAAGGTGAGTCTCCAGCTAATCTTCTTGTAATAAGAACATACAGTATGACGTTATACGGAGATAAACGCAGATGGCTGCATGCCTTTCTACTGTATCATCCTGTATGTCATCTCGCCACCTCAAACTTAATATTTCTAAAACAGAGTTAATTATATTTCCACCGGCCAATTGCAGTTACCAACCTGATATTTCTATCACTGTTGAGAACTCTACAATCAACCCTACACCATAAGCTCGCTGCCTAGGTGTCATACTTGACTCAGAGTCAGAACTGTCCTTTGCTCCCCACATTCAATCTGTCTTAAAATCATGTTACATCCATCTAAGAAACATATCCAAAATACGATCATACCTTACACAAGACACTGCTAAAACCCTAATCCATGCTCTCATTATCTCCCACATTGATTATTGCATTACTTACTGGTCTTATTAAAAAGACTCTCACCACTACAGTCCATTCTGAATGCAGCTGCGAGGCTAATCTTCCTCGCTAGACGTTCATCGTCTGCAGACCCTCTATGTCAGTCCCTCCATTGGCTATCTGTATTCTACCGTATTCAATATAAAATACTGGTTCCTACACACAATGCTATTAACCATACTACACCAACATACATCTCTGCTTATCTCAAAATATCTCCCAACCTGGCCCCTTCGCTCTCACAAGATCTACGTCTCTCATCCACACTCATTACGATTACAGGACTTTCTTCGGGCTGCACCCACTCTGTGGAATGCCCTACCATGTACATTAAGACTCTCCTCTACTCTTCAAGCGTTCCCTGAAAACTCATCTATTCAGACAAGCTTATCAAATTCCAGAACCGCTCACATTACCTTCATAGCTTTCCTATCCAATTATATCCCCACAGTACAGTCCACACATATCCCCCACATATTTAATTTTTCACTCTCCCTTCCTCCTGACCCTGGTTCATCACTGCTGTGATGTGATATCATGCAGCCCAACAAGAACCTTTGCAATCTGGTGGACAACTATACAATAGATAGCACCTATCCTTGTGTATCAATGCCTATTTCCCCATCTTGTGAGCAGGGCCTTCCTACCTCTATGACTGTTTGTTTTTACTCAGTTTTGTCTTCTAATTGTGTCCAGTTGTAAAGTACAACGGAATTTGCTGCGCTATATAAGAAATTGTTAATAAATAAATTAATAATACGCAGCTAGATCTGCGTTCATCTCTGCACATGCTGGGGGCCGCCTAGCACAGGGCAAGGCTGCCCAGCATGTGTGAGGACGCTCCTCAATGCAGCCGCATTCTAATTGCGGATGCATCGGAAGTAAGGTTGACCCCTGGCCGTGCATCCTGGCCGTGCTGTCAGACGGTCGGCAGCCATGTTTTTGGTTCAGAGTGGCTGCGTGTGATGTCATGCAGCTGCACCTAAAACTGTCCCGCCCCCCCCCCCCCCCAATGCCGCATTGCCGCCCACAAAAACGCCTGCCGCCGTCAATCAAATTGCGGTCGCATCCATCGGAGATGCAACCGCAATGCTTGCGTCCACGCAGCGGCTGCTGCGCACGCACAGTTTGCCACCATCGGCAAACTGCGCTGTGGGCCACAACAGCGGCCGGGTCTGAATGACCCTCAGAATCTAAACCTAGTTAGATCTACAAACAAGTGTATTCTTACAAGGAAAAAGTCTGAGCCATGCATACAGGCACGACAGGTATAGACTGGCTGTGCATCCACTTTACAAGTAAACAATCACTAGGAGAAAAGTGGAGGTTCATGCGTCTGTAAGAGGATTCCCACACACCGCCCATTGATTTTACGCTGACTTCTGCAACTGTCATCATTAGTACTGGCACTTGCACCAGCCTCATGCTAGGTGCAAGAGTTATGTCAGCCACCATCTTTCTTCCCCATTCCCATGACTCACACAGAGCTTTAGCTGCACGCCCACAACAGTCCAATGGCACGCCCACAAGTTGGGGCAGTTACAAGTGATCGCATTGTCATCGCCCGGTCTTGAAACACACTACTTCACAGAAATGTAGATCCGACCAGGGGGTAAATTTACTAAGGTGGGAGATTTTTAGAACTGGTGATGTTGCCCATGGCAACCAATCAGATTCTACTTACCATTTATTTAGCTGCTTCTAGCAGATAATAGATATAATCTGATTGGTTGCTATGGGCAACATCACCAGTTCTAAAAATCTCCCACCTTAGTAAATTTACCCCCAGGTTCCATCTGACTCCAAATAGGACGGAGATACACAAAAAAGCATAAACTTACAGCTGCGCATGCGCTGAATGCAAACACTCGTCAGTCACACCTATGAGCAGTGCTGCATCCATCTCAGAAGCAGACCCATTAGATAGATAGGTCAGAAGGGCTTGATATATTACTTAGTAGACATTCAGTTGTTAGTGTGGATGAAATGTCAACATTCAGGTTTTCTCCTCCTTCTGTCCCTAACCCTAATAGTAAGCCTCCTGGAAATGTTGACCTTATGACAAAGTCAACATTTCCAATATTGATATTCTGTCAGTGTTGACATTTGAAAGGGTCAACATTAATCATGTCGACATTTTAATCATGTCAACATCATCAATGTTGACCTTCTGCTGTCGACATGTTAACCATCAACATAGTAACTACATACTGTTCGAATGCAAAAGTGTTTATGTATATATATAAATGTGAAAGCCCTCACTCACTCACTGATGGGATCCAGCCTCTAGGTTGACAGTAACTAGGTCGACCACTATTGTTCGACACGTTCTAGGTCAACAGGTCAAAAGGTCGACATGAGTTTTTCACATTTTTTTTCATTTTTTTGACCTTTTTCATACTTAACGATCCATGCAGACTACGATTGGGAATAGTAACCTGCCTGAAACATGGCGAGAGAAGCAAGCCATGTGAGGGGACACGGTGAACTGATTGGGGTTCCCGGTCACTGTGCGGCATAAATGACACAAAACCCCCCCCATAAAAAACTCATGTCGACCATTTGAACTGTCGACCTACACCATGTCGACCTAGAGACCCTGTCGACCTAGTTACTGTCGACCAATAGTGGTCTACCTAGTTACTGTCAACCTAGTTACTGACCTTGCATACCACACCCCTCACTGACTGTCTCACTCATCACTAATTCTCTTACTTATAGATATGTTAGGAAGATGAAATGTAACATAGGTATTCTTCAGGTGGGAAATAGAAAAACTATATCATCAGAATTTTAATAAACCTCTCCTAAGGGGCTGAAAAGGGGGTTGACATAATGACGCAATTGCCGATACGTGGCTTGCGCTGCGTGAACGATAATGCCCAAATGGGCAATGGAATAAAAATTTGGATTGCAACATCAGTATGTAGAATTTAATAAACTACAAAAAATGGTTCTGCCACTTTTTACCATATCTGCTATGGGTGCTCCTCGGGTAACGCCAAGAACCATGGATTAATATTTACTTACATTAAGACGTCTCAAATTTACATCTCTATAGATTTGCCATATTTTTAACACTCATTTATATTTACAACTGTGAAAATCAGAAACTCCTGTGCAAAGAACGGGTAGAACAGCTATATATACTGCATACACACACGTATAAAGGGGGTAATTCAGACCTGACCGCTCGCTAGCTGTTTTTTGCAGTCCTGCGTCACCATAGTCGCCGCCCACCGGGAAGTGTATTTTAGCTGTGCAAGTGTGTGATCGCATGTGCAGCGCAGCGGTACATAACAGGGACGTGCAGTCAGGGGAGGCAGGGGAGGCAGTGCCTCCCCTGTCCTTAATGATTAAAATAATACAAAGAAGATACTTATGACACATATTCTGTGTCATAAGTATCTTCTTTAGCCTTTATATTATTGAAATCATGATTATCCTGTAAAAAAAAAAGTTTTAAATGTGGTCGGAGGCACCGCTCTCTGTGCCTCTCGCTGTCAATATGGAAGGGCCGGAAGCGGGGGGCGGGGCCAAGTATCGGGCAGTAAAAGCCCATTAAAAAAGCCTTGTTAAGCGGCACCTCTAGAAGTGCCTCTTCACGCCCCTGTCACTAAGGCTGATCTGATTGGGCAGTGGGCAAACCGGGGCTGGTTGACGCCGCGAGCATTAGACGCCCTCCCTCCCACCCTCCCTCCTTCCCACTAGCAGCTGATAATGCCCCCTCTCCGTCCTCACCCCTGGAGGTTACAGCTGCGGTAGCCACATATGCAGGGAGCGATCAAGGCTGCGGCAGAGGCGCCAGCAGCGCTCACTGCTCAGGGCGGCGTTTCTGAAAAGTGTGCGCCGCAGCAAGGATCACCGATCACCCAGTTTGCATACATAACTCGGTGATCGGTGCCTGCATGTGGAGGAGCAGTGCGGGCGGTGCAGCAACTACAAGTCAAAACGGATGCCGGCGCCGACAACGATGGATTGCCCTGCCCGCCCGCACCCCAATCTTATGCAAATGCAGCTGCAGAATTAGTGGGGGATGGGTAATCAGGACCCACAAATATGGTGACCTTCGTGCTCATTTCCATAGGGGGCGCAGCTTCTCCTCTACACATGCTGCGCTCCCTGTCATGAACTACTTCTGCAGTCACAGTTAAAGGTTAGTGTGTCACCATGTCCTCCCCCAAAAATTGTGTGTGTCACTGTGTCCCCCCCCCACAAGCTCCGTATGTTTGTCAACTCCCCCTCCCTCCAGTGTGTCACCATGTCTCCCTCTCCAAGACCCAGTGTGTGTGTGTGTGTCTGTCTGTGCTACCATGTCCGTCCGTCCCCCCATTCCCATGTGTGTGTGTGTGTCACCATGCATTCCTATGTCACCCCCCCCCCCCCCCCAGGCCCCGGTGTGTTTGTCACCATGTCATCCCCAGGCCTCAGCATGTGTTACCACGTCGCTCCCCAGGCCCGTGTGTGTGTCACAATGTTCCCCTCCCCCAAGTTCCAGTGTTTATGTTTATACGTGCTCCCCCTCCATTAGTATGTATATCACCGTACCCATCCAGTTCCCAATATATGTATCCATGTCACCCCCAAGCCCATGTGTGTCTCTTATCCTTTTTTCTTCTTTGCCTATTACTCCTTTTATAACTGTCCCCCCATCTTTTAACATTTACTCTCACCACCCACCTTTCCCTTGTGCCCTCCCGAAACCACTATTTCTCTTGCCTTGCACTTTCTCCTCCCACCCATTTTCTTCCGCTTCCACACTCTATACTGCTTACCTTCCTTCCAGCGGCGTCTCCAGAGAGGAGGGGACACGTGTGCAGACTCCATGTGTGCGCCCCCTCCTCTCCTATAGCCAGCAGCGCCGATGCTAGCGCTCTGAGCACTAGAGACTCTGGCACAGTGGCAGAGTCTACAGCACATGCACAGGACGCCGAATAAATGGCCGCCGCACCATTTTTTCGGAGTCCAGTGCATGCACTGTAGACTCTGCCACTGTGCCAGAGTCTCTAGATCTCAGAGCGCTAGCATCGGCGCTGCTGGCTATAGGAGAGGATGGGGCCCACACGGTCACCGATGGACGCCGGAAAGGTAAGTATAGAAAAAATGGGTGCAGGGTGTGCGGTGTGCAACCATTATAGATACGCCAGTGCTTCCTCCCCATCTTCTGCTGAAGGCGATGGGAGTCCTGCTGGCAAGGATTCAGAAGCGACATGGAGAAACCGGAGGATGGCAGGTAAGTACATAATTTCTCCCCCATTCCTCCTCTCTCTCTGCCATCTCTCTCTATTCCTCTCTCTCTCTCACTCCCATCCCCCCCTATTTCTCCTCTCCTTTTTCCCCGCTACATCTCCTCTTTCCCATATAAGCCTTTTCCTCCTCTCTCTCTACCATCTTCTCTATTCCTTCTCTCTTCCTTCTCCCCCTATTCCTTCTCTCTCTTCCTTCTCCCCCTATTCCTTTTCTCTCTTCCTTCTCCCCCTATTCCTTTTCTCTCTTCCTTCTCCCCCTATTCATTTTCTCTCTTCCTTATCCCCCTATTCCTTTTCTCTCTTCCTTCTCCCCCTATTCCTTTTCTCTCTTCCTTCTCCCCCTATTCCTTTTCTCTCTTCCTTCTCCCCCTATTCCTTCTCTCTCTTCCTTCTCCCCCTATTCCTTTTCTCTCTTCCTTCTCCCCCTATTCCTTTTCTCTCTTCCTTCTCCCCCTATTCCTTCTCTCTCTTCCTTCTCCCCCTATTCCTTTTCTCTCTTCCTTCTCCCCCTATTCCTTCTCTCTCTTCCTTCTCCCCCTATTCCTTCTCTCTCTTCCTTCTCCCCCTATTCCTTTTCTCTCTTCCTTCTCCCCCTATTCCTTTTCTCTCTTCCTTCTCCCCCTATTCCTTTTCTCTCTTCCTTCTCCCCCTATTCCTTCTCTCTCTTCCTTCTCCCCCTATTCCTTTTCTCTCTTCCTTCTCCCCCTATTCCTTCTCTCTCTTCCTTCTCCCCCTATTCCTTCTCTCTCTTCCTTCTCCCCCTATTCCTTTTCTCTCTTCCTTCTCCCCCTATTCCTTTTCTCTCTTCCTTCTCCCCCTATTCCTTTTCTCTCTTCCTTCTCCCCCTATTCCTTTTCTCTCTTCCTTCTCCCCCTATTCCTTTTCTCTCTTCCTTCTCCCCCTATTCCTCTCTCGCTATATCTGCCCTCTCTCCCTTGGCGTTGTTTCCCCCTATTCCTCACTCTCTGTCTGCCGTTTCTCCCTATTCCTCATCTTTCTTCCTTCACCCCCTATTCCTTCTCTCTCTGACTGCCCTCTCACTCATTCCTCCTCTCTCCCTTTGCGTTGTCTCCCCCTATTCCTCTCTCTTTCTCCTGTCTCCCCCTGTTCCTCATGTCTCCATACTTCTCCTCTCTCTTCCATCTCCCCATATTCCTCCTCTTTATTTTCCATAAATTTATAAAAAGTGATAATATATTAGCCTCTTGCTCATCACAAGTTTGATGAGCAGACAGGCTGCCGTCATTGGCGGGGGCGGCGGCAGTAGCGGGCATTGGCTCTGGGGCTGTAGGAGTCATCGGCGGTATTCGAAGGACATTATGGCTGTAGTGCCTCACCAGCCACTGACCTCACCGCACGCCACTGGTACATAAAGATTTTGTGCAGTTTCCAGTAGCCTAGGACTTAGCCGCTGCGATCACTTCAGCCTGTCCGGGACCGGAATTGACGTCAGACACCCGCCCTGCAAACGCTTGGGAATGCTTGTGTTTTTCCAACCACTCCCAGAAAACGGTCAGTTGACACCCATAAATGCCTTCTTCCTGTCAATCACCTTGCGATCGCCCGTGCGAATGGATTCTTCAGACAAACCCATCGCAGAGCAAAGAACCGCTTTGTACCTGTGCGACGCGCCTGCACATTGTGGTGCATACGCATGCGCAGTTCTGACCTGATCGCAGCGCTGCAAAAAACGCTAGTAAGCAATAAGGTCTGAATTACCCCCATAGTATATACACAGGATCCGGTCAGAATCCCAGCAATCAAAATACTGACGCCGCCATCCAGATTGAGATAGGTGTCAAGTTTGATTAATTTACAAGGAAGAACAATACCGTATCACACTGTGGTTTGTATGCACGTTTCGTATACATGCCGACACGCTGTGCGCACAATGCAGCGACACGTGTGGCTGAATACACCTTATTCCCCAAACAAGAATGGAATGCGACACCAGTAGTTAAATGTTATGTTGTGGTCCAAAGCATCAACAATATTTACTCAAAAGATACAGACAAAAGATACAACAATATTATACCCCTTTCACACGGCACAAATAACCCGGTATCGACCTGGCATATTGCCAGGTCGACACGGGTCGGCGTGCGGTGTGAAAGGGGCATAGCCGAAATCCCGGGTCGCCTGACCCGGCAATTCAACCCGGGTATAAAGCAGTGTTATACCCGGGTTGAATACCGGGTCAGGGGCTGCGTAAACAGGCTCCCGGGTCGATGCGACCCGGGACCCGTTTACTAGATAGGGAGAGGCGGCGCGGAGATGATCTCATCTCCCAGCACCGCCTCCACCTCCGCCCCCGCCTCCACCCCCCCACTGCTATGGCAACCCGCCCGGCATATTGCTGGGTCGGGAAAGCCTGCAGCAGCTGCCAATGCCCTATCCCACCCGGGAAGGACCCGTTTCCAATTCCCAGGTGGGATCCGGCATTGGCAGTGTGAAAGGGGTATTATAGAGAAGAGCTACAACCAATAGTACATACGTTTGTTTGCGAGCGCTCCCGGATCCAGGTCTCAGTCAGTCTTGGCAAGATGACCTCAGAGAAATAGGGACTGAAGCCTGGATCTGGAGGCCTCTCTTTTATACAATGAGTCCAAATACAATACAATGGGAAATGTAAGCTCTTCTTCCATAGGTCAAGGGGCAGGTCATTTACAGTACATGAGGGGTCATAGGTTGGTTTGAATGAATGGGAGATGCTTGGTCCAGGTGTGCTTGCAGGTGTTCGCCACTGGGTTCCCACCGAATATCCTGGCAACAGTATCATAACAGTTTGCTAATATTATATTTCTGCGTATATCTACACCCAGATACATGCGATCAACTGCAAATAGCAACCGGAATGTAGATCACAAAATACTGCACATCTGGATACCAAAGGCCTAACCTTGCTCTGTCCCCTCACATCCTGTAAAGCTGAATAACTCTATTGTTCTACCTTTTAAGTGTATGTAACTTGCTGGCAAAGTGTGCGGAGACTATGTGTAAATTATGCACTATATGAATAGAATATGGAATATGACTTTGTGGCTTTTCTGTGCGAATGCGTATGCTACCGTATATACTCATACCACGCGCCAATACGCAAGGCTCTTGAACCAGTGTACGTAGTGTGCGTGTGTGCGTACGCACGGCGAAAATGCACCCGCACAGAGGCCATTCTGTTTGGTGTTTGCATGTGGTGTGTATGTAATATTTTCGACTTCGAATTAGGTTTAGGCTGCGGTAAGGGAGGGTTAGGATTGGGGGTTATGGGGGAGGGTTAGCATCCTTACCTGACCCCTGTTGGGATTCTAACCATTGGGATGCCGCAGTCAATATTCTGACCGTCGGTATTCCAACTGCCGGCATGTCAGCCCCAACCCAATAACACATGCATATGCAGACATAAATAGAGCCCCAGGGTAATATCACAGTACACAAAGAGCAGTACCAGACACTACACACTAACCTTTGGGATGCATGTACAGTTCAGCTCAGGAATGGAGACAGCTGCCCTTATTACATCTGTTCCTCAGCACACTATTTCCAGCTGCCACTCAGCCTATGTGGTCCCACTTCCATCACAATTTCAGAGCCACTGACCAGCTGCTAGTTCCCACTAGTTGCCAAGTAAGATGTGAGGATTGGACTGTCCAAGTGGATAGTGAATAGGCGGAGCTTCGGCCAGCCAGGGGGCCGGGCTTTTGTGCACCCATGAGTGGATGGGGCTTTAGTGGCTGTGAGTGGGCGGGGTTTTCGGACAGCCGTTGGTGAAGTAGCGTAGCTCTAAGGATGGCTGGGGATGAATAGATGCGGCTAAGGATAGCGCTAACAGGATGTTTTATCCTGGTTTTGTGCAGCCGTGAGGGGACAGGTCTTCAGCAACAGCATGTAAATATTCAGGCTTTCAGATAGCCGCGGGTTAATGAGTGTGTGTGGCACGCCTACGTTTTTTAACACACTCCCTGAAAAGGGCCAGTTTCTGCCCAGAAACACCCACTTCCTGTCAATCACACTACGATCAGCAGAGCAATTGAAAAGCTTAGTTCGCCCGTGAGTAAAATAGTATAGTTTTGTGTAAAATTGCTTAGCACGTGCTCCCTGCTGTGCATACGCATGCGCAGAACTGCCAGATTTTAGCCTATTAGCAATCCTGCTAAAAATAGCAGCGAGCGAACAACTCGGAATGACCACCAATGGTAATTTGGGGCGATACTTAATTTCTTATTGCTGCGGTAGGCAGTTACAAGGAATATAAATTATTGGGACCAAGTCCAGATAATTATTAAATATGTCTTTCTCCTTCTGCACAGTTTCCCTCAGCTGTATCATGGGTTATTCTCCTTTTCGATCAACTCAGCTGACAGCTTTTAAATTTGACACACTATTTATTCTGACTGCCCAGACAAATTTCCTGCTCATTTTTATTAGGTTCAGTCTTTTCCAGCTTTTATTGCAGAACATCCCAATCACCCCATAGCTGTTCATCCTATCCAATGGCAGCAAGACTTCTGGCTCATGGGGGTGTGGCCACTGAAGAGGGCTCTGTTATAGTTTCATTCAGAGGGGATGGGCCCAGGTAACCTGTACCCAATCCCCCACCAGAGCCTCTGGCCCTGTCCCAATGTTATTCTTCTATCTTACATACCAAGGGGTCTATTTATTAAGCCTTGGATGGAGATAAAGTGGACGGAGATAAAGTACCAGCCAGTCAGCTCCTAACTGTCATTTTCTAACCCAGCCAGTGACATGATAGTTAGAAGCTGATTGGTTGGTATGTGGTGGTACCCCTGCGTGTGAGTGGAATTGTACCTGCTTTCTTCAGGCAACGCTTGCGGCTTTGAGACTTCTCCCGACTTCTTCCTCAGGAGCCTGTGGCAGAAGAATAATCACCCCAAGGAGGACCCCACGGATAAAGGAAATGCAAATGGGTGGTGACAGCATGTTTATTAAATCAGGGGAGAGAAATGTCACATTTCAATATACTCAAATGACGACTAACAAGTCAACTCTACTTCAGAGGCACGGAGTGGAATATCGAGTATCATTTATATCATAAGCATAAGTGTCATCACATATCATTTGCATAATAGCATAAACGTGATCACATATCATTTGCATAATGAGCATAAAAGTTATCACATATCATTTTCATAATGAGCATAAAAGTTATCACATATCACTTGCATAAATAAGCATAAGTGCTCTTTAGAACTCAGAAGAAAACCCAAATGTCCTTTTAACCAGGAGGGTGCAGGAATGTCCAAACAATATACTAACGCACCACTAGATGGCGATATGAACTTAAAGAAAGAAAGGGTTTAACGTGATAAACAATCCGGAGAAGTCTATACGTATCGGCTTAGGCAGATTACAAAAGTCAAGTGATATATAGGACCCAGCTGCAGGGGGGGGGGGGGACGGGGGGACGTGAGGGTGCATAGGCCTCAATTTGGATTTATTGTGGAATTCCACTCCGGGAGTGAGGCATGAGGTATAAAGTGTCTCAGCAATGGTCAGGACCAGCTTTGCAAATAGGCCTGTCCGGTCTCACGTGCCATGCACACAATAGGGTTCAGTGGAGGGCAGGAGCATACACTAAATCTTACACTGCAATGTCGGTGTGGTAGTGCTGCCGGTCGGCTATGACCTAGTCATAATGTCCCTCTTTGTTGTTGCCTCCTACTAATGCACTGGCAATGCAGGCAGAGGTAAGAGCCTTTGGCTTAATAGAGTTAATGGGAGGGGAGCAAAGGGGTGAATTGTCTCAGTGGCTTGGCTGAGCCTCTATGGTGAAGATCAGAGTCAGTGGTGGTGCAGTGTAGGGGGCAATCTCCTTACCAGCTCCTGGTGGGTCAGCAGCGGTGTCCACATTCAAGCTCTTGGCACTACAGCAGCTGGTGGCTCGGTCCTGCAGTGCTCTGGTGACCGGCTGCGCAGGGATCCCTTCAGCGGCTGACAGGCTGGGGAGTAACCAGCGGGTCCCGGCTGGCGTTAGCAGCTGGCTCACAACTCCACACAGCCTGCCTCTCGGGTCCCAGGGTTACGGCTGCGGCTGGTGGCTCCTCTCCTCACACGGCGGCAGCGTGTCCCGGCGGGCGATGCGCTGCTGCGGCTGGCGGCTCTGCTGTGGCTGGCGGCTGTTCACAGCGGACGGGTCCCGGCTCTCTTCCTTACCACACGACTTCCGGTCTGACTCGGCCGCGGCTTTTCCCCGTGTGTGGCGGCAGTCAGCAGCAGTCACTTCTCCTGGCGGTTCTCAGTCTCCCTCAATACTCGGCCCCAACAACCCGCGCCGTTCCTCTCTTGTTCCTTTTAAACGGCTCCTCCTCTCTTCTCTCCCGCACGCCTTCCTCCAATCAGCGTGACTCCAGGGTTTCTCACTCTCCCCAGATCGACAGGGTAGCCCAGGGTCCTACTACTCCACAGCTTTTCTCCCTCTCCGGCCCGTTTCTAGGCAACCAGGTAAGAGAGGAATTAACCCTTGCAGGTCCAATGAACGTTCTCGCAGGCAGCTTTGGCTGCCATTTAGGGCTGCCACGATGTTTAGCAGGGGTACCCAAACGTGGGTATTACATGTTCCCCTGGTAGAATTATGCGTGTCCTCATGCATTTTCCTAAAGTGACTCAACAGTCCTGAGTAACAGTCTTTCGAGAACAACTTCCAATAATTAAAAGGTAAACAACTTAGGCATGAACATATCTACATTTAGTACATGATACACTCTATTCTCGGTAACGCAAGGGCAGAAAGCCTTTAGTGCTGTGTTTTGACCTCCTGACACCGATTACATTAGATTCACTTTTAGAATCAGAGATACCAAAAGAAGAGTATTGTCTGTCCCTGGTAAGTTCGTCATCCGACGACTCTGGAGCAGTGCTCCGGGCAATGGGGTAGGGAATGGCGCTCCCCATAAAAATTAACAACTTAATGGGGTTGTCAAGGGGTATACATCCCTGGTGCTCCCATCCCTCCGCCACAGGACTCCTCTCCCTCTGCGGTACAGGTGTTTCGGAAGTGCACAACTTCAGTCGGTCACGAGGTACAGTACTAAGTCGGCCATCTTCCCCCTCGATCTGGTACGTATACTGGCCATCAGTCGGGACTCTTGTGATGGTGTAAGGCACCGCCTCCCACATGGTGTCAAGTTTACTGGTTCGGCGGTTTCTCTTTCTCCACACTCGGTCGCCTATCTGTAGAGGCACCGGCCGTGCGTTCGCATTGTAGTTTCTCTCTTGCCGGGTGTGTACGACTTCCAATCACTTTTCTACAACTTGTCTGGCGGTCTCGATGCGGTGCTGGTGCTATTGCACCCAGTCAGTTTGTGAAGTACTGGGTTCGTCCACCTCTGGAGTCAAGTCCAGGTTCTTGGGGAGTTTGCCTTGTCTTCCAAACATCAGACAGAATGGCTTGAATCCTGTTGAACAATGTTCCGTGTTGTTGTATAGGTACGTCATTTCCAGTAGGAGAGTGGGCCACCGGGCCCTGACTTCTGCCGAGAGGCTTCGGAGCATCCCTATAACGGTCTGATTGACTCTCTCGCAGAGACCGTTTCCCTGTGGGTGATAGGCTGTGGTCCTCAACTTCCGGCATCCATACATGGAGCATAGCTGGTGGAACAATTGAGATTCGAAGGCTGGGCCCTGATCCGTCAGGACCCGGTCAGGGTATCCATAAGGCCGGACGAAATGCTTCATGAAGAGTTTGGCTGTCGTCTTTGCGGTTAGGTCGCGTGCGAGGACTACGACCAGGAAGTGGCTATAGTGGTCCATGATCGTGAGGGCATATTGGACACCGGTGGAGCTTGGTTCCAGCTTTACGTGATCTAATACCACCAATTCGTCCAGAAGGCTACTGGGAATTGGGTGAAGGAGGTCTCTCTGGGTGGCTTCGGCCGGGCGTTTCAAGTTGAAACTCACGCAGTCGCGGCACCATCTTTCCACATCAGCCCGCATTCCAATCCAGAAGTACCGCCTCCTTAGAGTTGCCTCCATTTTCTGTGTCTCGAAGTGACCGGACTGGTTGTGGTAAGTGGTGAGTAAGAAGCGGGCTTGTTCCTTTGGTACCACTATCTGATGAATGGGCTGATGGGTCCCAGGGTCAAGACTTGTGCGAATGACGAGTCCTTGCCGGAGACTCAGGCGATCACGGTGTATCAGTAGTTTGACTAACTCTTGATCTGTGATAACTCTCTCTACTCTGGTCAGCCGACCATTTCGGCGGAGAAGTTCTTTGAGGTTCCGAATCGTCAAGCTTTCTCCTTGGATCGACTCCCAATCAAATTCCCCTTTGTCTTGTAGACTTGGTTCAGGCGAGAGGTCGGTGGTTACAACAACAGGGTTGGAGGTGACCATGCGTCTTTGTGCTTTAGGGGCCTTGAAGACCGGGGTCTCGACGTCTTCAGCCCAATCTCGTTCTTCTTCCTCCACATCCGCTGTGGGCAGACGGGACAGGGCGTCCGCATTGCCATTGGATTTCCTGCTGCGATATGTTACTGTGTAGCGGAAATTGGCCAGGCGTGACAACCATCTCTGCTCCATTGCGGCCAGCCGGGCCGTGGATAGGTGGGCCAATGAGTTGTTGTCAGTGACAATTCCGAAAGGGGTGGCAGCCAAGTAATTTTTTAACTTCTCCGTCACTGCCCAGATCAGGGAGAGCAGTTCTAGTTTGAACGTGCTGTAGTTTTCATTATTGCGTTCTGTTTTCCTGAGGCCCCGACTGGCGTATGCGATCACCCTTTCCCGGCCATCCTGTACTTGCGATAGCACAGCTCCCAGGCCGCGGTGGCTGGCATCAATATAGACCTGAAAGGGCTTCTCGTAGTCAGGGTAGGCCAGGAGGGGTGCCTCAACAAGTGACCGCTTAAGCTGTTTAAAAGATGCTTGGTGGTCTTCAGTCCATGCGACCACTGCTGTACTTCGCCTCTCTTGGCCCGATTTTCCACGCAGGAGTTCATGCAGGGAGGAGGCCACTTTAGCGAAGATTTAAATAAAGTGCCGATAGTATCCGACGAACCCCAGGAAGCTGCGGACGTCTTTGACGGTCCTTGGTACTTGCCAGTCACGCACCACGTGAATCTTCTTTGGGTCTGGCTTCACCCCTTCAGCGCTCACGATGTATCCGAGGTATTGCACTCTCGGCTTCAGGAGTTGGCATTTGGACGGCTTCAACTTCAGGCCACAGCGAGTCAGTTGTCCAAACACTTCTTCGAAGTGTTTCAGGTGGTTCTCGTACATTTTCGAGAAGATGATTACGTAATTGAGATACAGGAGGACCATCTCGAAGTTGCGATGGCCCAAGGAGTGTTTCATGACCCTCTGGAAGGTGGCAGGGACGTGGCAGAGCCCATACGGCATTCTATTGAATTCGAATAGGCCCATGGGGGTGGTCGTTTTCTCCCGATCTTCTGGGGCCATCGGAATCTGCCAGTACCCGCTGGTCAAATCCAAGGTAGAGAAATAGACAGAAGTCTTCAGGGCAGTCAGGGACTCCTCAATTCGAGGCAATGGATATGCGTGCTTGTGGGTGACTGCATTCAACCTCCTGTAATCGACGCAAAAACAAAGGCTGCCGTCCTTCTTCTTGACAATGACCAGCGGGGCGGCCCACGGGCTGTGGCTCTCTTTGATCACACCGGCCTCTTGCATCTCGCTGATCATGGTTCGTACCGGTTGGTACATGGCCGGTGGGAGCGGCCTGTGTCTCTTTTTGATTGGCGGATTCACTCCGGTGGGAATGTGGTGTTGCACCTCCTCTGCTCTACCAAAGTCAGCTGGATGTTGGCTGAAAGCCCCGGCATTCCTGCATACGACTTGGATAACACCCTCTCATTGATCTTCTGGTGTATCCGCATCTCTGACTTGAATCTCGTTCCACCAAGGGGTGTCTGTGGTGATTAGGCTGGATTGGTTGGTTACGGTTATTTGTTGAGTTCCGGGCATGGTTCCTCCCAACACGTCCTGGAAGTTGACCAACACCACGCTGGCCACTGGGCAGTTCCGAAACAGCTGGATCGGGTAACTGTGGGGATTGAGTACCCGGACTGGAACTCTTCCACTCTTGCCAGTGTCCTGGCCACCGCGAATGGCTGCCAGCCATCGGGGGCACAGGCTTCGATGACTGCTTTGTAATCCCGCCCACCTGGGCCAATTCTGGCTTTACACCATATCACGTGTTCGGCATTGGGTCGAAGTATAATGGGTTGGCGGTCCGTGATCCTGGCCTGGCCCACCTCTCCTTTGGGGTTAGTGAATCGCTTGTGCCCCTCAAGCAGCTGCATCGTTTTCCGGTCTCTCTGGGCCGCTGTCTTCATCTCTATCCTGACGGCCTCCATCAGCTCGTCAGGGCAATTCCTTAGCACGTTCATCCCCAGAATGACAGGGGGTAGGTGTCCATTACAGGAAGTCGTGATCAAACAGCCTTGATGTTCTAGCCGTGCTACGCCAATAGACAACTCGAACTCCCAGTAGCCGCGGAACTGAATTGGTTGGCCATTGCTGGCCAGTAGGCTGAACCAGGTGGTAGGTGGTGTAACAATCTCGCTCTCTTTCCAGTGTTTCTGGAACTCATGAGCTGAATAGTCGTCACTTGGGATCCGGTATCTAGGAGAGCTGTCATTTCTACTCCATTGACCTTGATCTTCAAGTGGGGACACTTGCCCACGTATTGTGGCCACCATTCTGGTGCCGACGGAAATATTTGCGGGGTTCTTCCCAAGGGTCAGTCCCTTGCCTCTGGGTCGGGTCGTTTAAAGGCTCGACTTCACAATAACGCTCAATATGCCCACTCAACTTGCAGCATCGACAGATGGGTCTCCCCTGTGCATCAAACTGATCAGTGGGGCATCATCCTGAGCCTCGGGGGACATCCGATTGTCGTCTGTTTCGTCCACCTGAATCACGACGCCAGCCTCCGCGTTTATTCTCGGCCTGTTCGAAACAAATGTCTCGGATTTCTTTCATCATCTCTGTTACGGTACTAGTGAGAGCTCTGATCAGGTCTTGGCTGGCTTGGACCTGCTGAGTGTCGATTCGTTTAGGCTGGTTGGGTACGGGCATCAGATACAGTTGTGCCTCGTCGCCCTCTTCATCCTCGGTGAGTTCTGAGGTCGCCCCATATTCTGCGTCTGTGTTCTGATTCAACCCCAGTATGTCCATAGAGGTTTCTTTAAATTCGGGGAATGTGCAATTGGGTTTCTGTTTTCTCCACATTCTCAGCTGGGCCCTGATTGTTTCACTCTTGGCTCCTTCCATAAACAGGTCCGTCAACGTTTCATCGACATGTTCCACTTCCCTCGGATCTGTAGCTTGGAATGCCCGCATCACTTCTTGTAATCCCAGCGCAAAGTCTTGCAATGATTCTTGCAGTTGTTGTTTTCGGGCATATAATCGCCCTTTCAGTTCTGCGATGAACTGGAAGTTATAGATGCTGGCCAGTTTCTTTGGGATTCCTTCAGCTGTCTTTCGGTCTGCGTTCGACCATGATCGTGCCTCCCATAGCGCGGACCCTTTTACCTGGCCGATGACAATCTCTGCCCATTGTTCTTCGCTCAGCGTGTATAACCGGAACATGGAGTGTAACTTTTCCTTGAATTCCCTGAAGAAGCTGGCCCCCCATATGCGGTTGTCACCTGAGTATGTGGGAAGCCAGGGGGCCCCAAAGTAATATGGCATGGTAATCGGTCCTGTCGGCATTGGTGCTGTCGGCATTGGTATCATCGGCATTACTGCCACTGGAGGTGCTGGGTTGGGTGCATCAGGCGCTCTTCTGTGGCTCGGATAGAATTTGCAGACTGCGGTTGGTCTCCCGTGTCTGGTGTGTCTTGCGGCTGTGACATACATCTCGCCGATCACAAGGGTATCTATAATCCTGTTCGTAGACGCAAATTTGTGATGGTACCCCTGTGTGTGAGTGAAATTGTACATGCTTTCTTCAGGCGACGCTTGAGGCTTTGAGACTTCTCCCAACTTCTTCCTCAGGAGCCTGTGGCAGAAGAATAATCACCCCAAGGAGGATCCCATGGATAAAGGAAATGCAAATGGGTGGTGACAGCACGTTTATTAAATTAGGGGAGAGAAATGTCACATTTCAATATACTCAAATGACGACTAACAAGTCAACTCTACTTCAGAGGCACGGAGTGGAATATCGCGTATCATTTATATCATAAGCATAAGTGTCATCACATATCATTTGCATAATAGCATAAACGTGATCACATATCATTTGCATAATGAGCATAAAAGTTATCACATATAATTTGCATAATAAGCATAAGTGCTCTTTAGAACTCAGAAGAAAACCCATATGTCCTTTTAACCAGGAGGGTGCAGGAATGTCCAAACAATATACTAACGCGCCACTAGATGGCGATATGAACTTAAAGAAAGAAAGGCTTTAACGTGATACACAATCCGGAGAAGTCTATACGTATCGGCTTAGGCAGATTACAAAAGTCACGTGATATATAGGACCCAGCTGCAGGAGGGGGGGGGGGGGGGGACCGACGTGAGGGTGCATAGGCCTCAATTTGGATTTATTGTGGAATTCCACTCCGGGAGTGAGGCATGAGGTATAAAGTGTCTCAGCAATGGTCAGGACCAGCTTTGCAAACAGGCCTGTCCGGTCTCACGTGCCATGCACACAATAGGGTTCAGTGGAGGGCAGGAGCATAAACTAAATCTTACACTGCAATGTCGGTGTGGTAGTGCTGCCGGTCGGCTATGACCTAGTCGCAATGTCCCTCTTTGTTGTTGCCTCCTACTAATGCACTGGCAATTCAGGCAGAGGTAAGAGCCTTTGGCTTAATAGAGTTAATGGGAGGGGAGCAAAGGGTTGAATTGCCTCAGCTTGGCTGAGCCTCTATGGTGAAGATCAGAGTCAGTGGTGGTGCAGTGTAGGGGGCAATCTGCTTACCAGCTCCTGGTGGGTCAGCAGCGGTGTCCACATTCAAGCTCTTGGCACTACAGCAGCTGGTGGCTCGGTCCTGCAGTGCTCTGGTGACTGGCTCCGCAGGGCTGCCTTCAGCAGCTGACTGGCGGGGGAGTAACCAGCGGGTCCCGGCTGGTGTCAGCGGCTGGCTCACAACTCCACAAAGCCTGCCTCTTGGGTCCCAGGGTTATGGCTGCGGCTGGCGGCTCCTCTCCCCGCTCGGCGGCAGCGTGTCCCGGCGGGCGATGCGCTGCTGCGGTGGGTGGCTCTGCTGCGGCTGGCGGCTGTTCACAGCGGACGGGTCCCGGGTCACGGCTCTCTTCCTCACCCCGCGGCTTCCGGTCTGACTCGGCCGCAGCTCTTCCCTGTGTTTAGCGGCAGTCAGCAGCAGTCACTTCTCCTGGCTGCTCTCAGTCTCCCTCAATACTCAGCCCCAACAACCCGCGCCGTTCCTCTCTTGCTCCTTTTAAACGGCTCCTCCTCTCTTCTCTCCAGCGCACCCTCCTCCAATCAGCGTGACTCCAGGGTTTCCCGCTCTCCCCAGATCGACAGGGTAGCCCTGGGTTCTACTACTCCACAGCTTGTCTCCCTCTCCGGCCCATTGCTAGGCAACCAGGTAAGGGAGGAATTAACCCTTGCAGGTCCAATTAACTGTCTCGCAAGCAGCTTTGGCTGCCATTTAGGGCTGCCGCGATGTTCAGCAGGGGTACCCAAACGTGGGTATTACAGGTACATTATCTCCATCCACTTTATCTCCATCCAAGGCTTAGTAACTAGATCCCAAAATCTTTCCCACTCCTCATACGGTATCCAGACTCCAGGTCGACAGCACAAAGGTCGACACACCTTAGGTCGACGCCAATTGGTCGACACACCTTAGGTCGACATGGACAAAAGGTCGACAGGAACAAGGTCGACATGGAAAAAGGTCGACATGAGTTTCTCATGATTTTTTTCTTTTTTTGAACCTTTTCATACTTAACGATCCACGTGGACTACGATTGGAACGGTAAAGTGTGCCGAGCGAAGCGGTAGCGGAGCGAAGGCACCATGCCCGAAGCATGGCGAGCGAAGCGAGCCATGCTAGGGGACGCGGTACACTAATTGGGGTTCCCGGTCACTCTACGAAGAAAACGACACCAAAAAAACATAAAAAACTCATGTCGAACTTTTTCCATGTCGACCTTGTTCCTGTCGACCTTTTGTCCATGTCGAACTTTTGTCCATGTCGACCTAAGGTGTGTCGACCAATTGCCGTTGACCTAAGGTGTGTCGACCTTTGTGCTGTCGACCTGGAGTCCCAGACCCCCTCATACAGTAGACCGAACATTAATTTGCTTAGGGCTACATTTACCTTCAATTTCATGTCATTGTTGGGATTTGTTCGTGCTATGATCCTCTCAATGTTCAGTAGTAAATTAAATGATAGCACTTAAAAAAGATAATAGTTTATCACACAATTAAAGTTTGCAACGTTTCAGTAGCACTTCTGTCTCATGAATATTTTTGTTTAAATCACAATATTTACACTAATATTTATGTCTATTCTGCTTCTTATGCAGCAAATGTTTATTGGGTTGGTTTATTTTTCTTATCAGCAAATCATTTGGTAGTCTCACATTCCAGGCAAACCCAATACCGCCGCTTTTCACTGGCCAAAATGTAATTTCTTTATAGCTTCCAGCGCCTGTTGTAATTTACACTACACCTTCTCTAAACATTGACTTTCCATTTTCAAACATATATTTCATTGTCATAGACACATCTTATGGTTTTAATCTCTTTGTGAAGCAGTTGCACAATAGATGAGAATTCTTTCGAATTATCACTTTGTATCTATCATTGTGCAACTCAGTACATTGTACAGGATCATATTCCACATAGGTAGTGCGGATGGTGTAATGGTTAGCAGCATTACTGCCTCACAGCACTGAGGTCATGGGTTTGATTCCCACCATGGCCCTAACTGTGTGGAGTTTGTATATTCTCCCCATACTTGCGTGGGTTTCCTCTAGGTACTCCGGTTTCCTCCCACAATCCAAAAATATACTGGCAGGTTAATTGGCTCCCAACAATATTAACCCTAGTGTGAATGTGTGTGCATGTACATGTGATAGGGAGTATGGATTGTAAGATGCACTGGGGCAGGGACTGATGTGAATGGGCAAGTATACTCTCTGCAAAGCGCTGCGGAATATGTGTGCACTATATAAATAACTGGTAATAAATAAATAAAGGTGCTTCAAATTGCTTTCAGGCACCACATTTTGCTATACATAAAGGGGGTCATTCAGACCTGATCGCTCGCTAGCTATTTTTTGCAGCACTGCGATCAGATAGTCGCCGCCTACAGGGGAGTGTATTTTAACTTTGCAAGTGTGCGATCGCATGTGCATCCGAGTGGTACAAAAAGAGTTTGTGCAGTTTCTGAGTAGCTCAGGACTTACTCAGCTGCTGCGATCACTTCAGCCTATTCAGGAATTGCTGTCAGACACCCGCCCTGCAAACACTTGGACACGCCTGTGTTTTTCCAAACACTCTCAGAAAACGGTAAGTTGACACCCAGAAACGCCTTATTCCTGTCAATCTCCTTGAGATCGGCTGTGCGAATGGATTCTTCGTAAAACCCATCGCCCAGCAATGATCCACTTTGTAGCTGTATGACGTACCTGCGCATTGTGGTGCATACGCATGCGCAGTTCTGACCTGATCACAGCGCAGTGAAAAAACCTAGCATGCGAACAAGTCTGAGTGACCCCCAAAGTGCCTCATTTATATAGGGGTCTATTCATCATCACTAAAATGTCACAATTTCTACACTCAGGAGATGTAAAAATTGTGAAACTCATCAAACTCCGAAAAAGATTTTTTTTCTGAGTTTGACCGTGAAACTGATCACCATCCTGAGATGGCGAACAGTTTCAGAATCTCTGCACAAGCTGCCATTTACATATTCTACAGGGTGCAGGGGCACTGTCCTCCTGTATGCTGGAAAAGGGTGGTCTTCTGTTTGCCGGCGGTCGGGCTCCCGGCGCTCAGTATACCGGCGCCGGGAGCCCGACAGCCGGCATACCGACACTTATTTTCCCTCGTGGGGGTCCACGACCCCCATAGAGGGAGAATAAAATAGTGTGGCGCGCGTAGCGCGCCACCGTGCCCGTAGCGTGGCGAGCGCAGCGAGCCCGCAAGGGGCTCATTTGCGCTCGCCAAGCTGTCGGTAAGCCGGCGGTCGGGCTCCCGGCGCCGGGATGCTGGTCGCCGGGAGCCCGACCGCCGGCCAGCCGTAGTGAACCCGCTGGAAAATATAGGAGTGCTGCTGGCCAAATTACATTACACGGGCCCTTGTATGATATAAATATTCAGAGGTGCAGTTGTTAAAAATTAAAAACACACTGCTCCTGTATGTTTTAAAATACAGGGGTGATGCTGGCCCTGTATGTTGTAAAAATTCAGAGGTGCAGTTGTTAAAAATTAAAAGTACACTGCTGTATGCTGTAAAATATATGGGTGTTGCTGTTCAAATAACATTACACTGGCCCTTGTATGCTATAAAAATGCAGGGGTGCAATTGTTAAAAATGTAAAGCACACTGCTCCTGTATGCTTAAAAATATAGCGGTGCTGCTGGCCCTGTATGTTGTAAAAATTCAGGGGTGCAGTTGTTAAAAATGAAAAGCACACTGCTGTTTGCTGTAAAATATAGGGATGTTGCTGTTCAAATAACATTACACTGGCCCTGTATGCTATAAAAGTCAGGGGTGCAGTGAAAATCAATGTACACTGGCCCTGTGTTGATGTTCAAATAACATTACACTGGCTCTGTATGCTATAAAAATTCAGGAGTGCAGTGAAAATCTATGTACACTGGCCCTGTGTTGCTGTTCAAAATACATTACACTGGCTCTGTATGCTATAAAAATACAGGTGCGCAGTGAAAATCAATGTACACTGGCCCTGTCTTGTATACTGTAAAATTCCAGGGGTGTTGTGAAAATACAGGGGTGCTGGCACTGTCTGCGGTTGCGATGACTAGGTCTGACCTTCACAACACTGTATGGGAAGAGGAGGCTCCTACCACCGTTTGCACTGCCCCTACAAGTGCTGGGAGGAGCACCGTCAGTCCAGTTGCTGATATTGAGATTGAGGATGTCACTGTAGAAGTACACAAAGATGAGGAGGATATGGGGGTAGCTAGCACTGCGGAGAAAGTTGCCAATGTGGATTCTGATGGTGATGTGGTTTGTTTAAATAAGGCACCAGTGAAGACAGTTGTTGGCCATGGGATGAAAAAGTCCATTGTCATGCCTGGGCAAAATACCAAAAAAGCCACCTCTTCGGTGTGGAATCATTTCTCCACAAATCCAGGCAACAGGTGTCAAGCCATCTGTTGCCTTTGTCAATCCATAATAAGTAGGGATAAGGATATTAACCACCTGGGAACATCCTCCCTTATACGTCACCTGCAGCGCATTCATCATAAGTCATTGTCAAGTTCAGAAATTTTGAGTAATAGTGTAAGCAGTCCACTGACACCTAAATGATGTGGTTTTGTTTGTTTGAATATTATTTCTCTGTGAGGATGAGGATGTAGACACTGAATGGGGCATCTGAGGAGTAGGACGACATCTTGCCTCTGTAGAGCCAGTTTGTGCAAGGAGAGATTAATTGCTTCTCTTTTGGTGGGGGCCCAAACAAACCAATCATTTCAGCCACAGTCGTGTGGCAGGACCCTTTCGCTGAAAGGATTGGTTTGTTAAAGTGTGCATGTCCTGTTTATACAACATAAGAGTGGGTGGGAGGGCCCAAGGACAATTCCATCTTACACGTCTTTTCTTTGTCTGCCACATCATTCCAGGGGTGCTGCCCTATATGGGGTGCTGCCTCTCTGCTCTATCAGTCTAGGGGTGCTGCCCCACTGCCGTTTAAGTCCAGGGGTGCTGTTGCCTGTCTTATGTGCTGTGTAATTCTCCAGGGGTGCCGCCTATGCTGTATAAGTCCAGGGGTGCTGCTGTACTTGATCTTAGGTGTAAATGAAAGCCTACAGCAGATATAAAACAGGCTTCAACATCACAAACAGATTTGTGAAAACAATCTGCAAAGGTGGAAATGGAAATGGAAAGTGTTTTTAAATAAAGTGGGGAGAGACCACATTTGTGGCCAAAGTTATTGTGACTCAGAAGAGACTGAATCATAATCCAGCGCAACTGCCAGAGAGGTAAACGTGATGTTTTCTGCCAGAGCATTAGAGAGGTTCTTTTCAATTATTTCATGTCACTCAAATGAATGGCTCCAATTAGTCAACCTTAATTTTGATTTATTATTGATGTTCCACATTTTGGGAATATTTATTTAGAAGATGCACATTTGTTGTACAGGGTTCTTCTTTTCCTAAGGGCTGCGTAGGGTTATCGCAAGACCTTCCGGTGTTAGAAGAACAGAGTTCCAGTGATCTTGCATTGCATCAGCTTTCTATTGCACTGCAGCATTATATGGGCCAGAATCTCCAGTAAGGCACAAACAGTTACTGAATAAGTCCCAGTATGGAGTCTCATGGTGGCTTACAGCCAGGAAGATGTCTGGCTTGCCAGGCTGAGACATGCTGTGGGCATGGAGGTTAGCATTGCTTCCTTCCACAGTCCTACTTGTAGTATGAAATGAGTTTGGACTGTACAGTGGTAAGCTCCACTAGGGCAGGGGCTCAATATCAAAACTGTTTACTGCACAGTTGTGCTTAGTGCTTTACTGAACCCATCCGAACTCAACTTGCCCCATCTGGGGCTGCTGTGGGGGCTCAGGAGGGGCTCCTAATATATCTAAGAGGCTGCTTTATTTAAAAATAAAATATGAATAAAATAAGCAAGACACACAGGTATGCTCACATGCGTGTAGCTGGGACACACAAGTATGCTCACAAGCATGTAACTGGGAGCTGTGAAATGCAAAAATAAGGCATCTGCCACAAAATATGTAAATAAAAATGCAATTAAAAAAAAGGAAAAAAAAAAGAAAGCCACAAGATTTTCACAAAATAAGTCTCCAGACTCTGTGGAGGGGAAAATATCCAATCTTGATCTTGTGGTATACACCAGTTTATTTGCATCCCAGCATTAAATCTGAGATTATCTTATTCCCTGAAAACGGAGAAGGGGATACAATTTTGGAGGCTTTGGCCCCTAGTTTTTCAGTTTGTCCAGTAATGTGGTAATTAATAATTAAATATTTGCTTGGTTGAAGTCCTTTCTGTTCCACACCAATATAGGAATGGAGGTGAAAGCCTGTGTGTTGTTCCTGATTGCGTGTGCCTCTCTAATTTTTAATCACCCTCTTGACACTGTCGTCTTCCTCTTGCCTCTTCTTATAAAGTGAAAAGTCATCAAATATGGAAGTGGTATGTTTGTAGCCAGCTATGATTTTGAGAACTTGGTGAGCTTTTTCCAGGGGGACCACCTGTCGCTGAAATGATGGGTTTATTCAACTGTGCGTGTCCTGTTTAAACAACATAAGGGTGGGTGGGTGGATGAGTGGGAGGGAGGGCCCAAGACAATTCCATCTTGCACCTCCTTTTTTTTCTTTGCATTATGTGCTCTTTGGGGCCTACTATATTTTTTAAAACTGCCATCCTGTCTGCCACTGCAGTCCCACTCCTAGATGGGCCAGGTGTTTGTGTCGCCCACTTGTGTCACTTAGCTTAGTCATCCAGCGACCTGGGTGCAACCTTTTGGCCTAAAAACAATATTGTGAGGTGTGAGGAATGCACTGGAAATGAGTGGCTGCCACCTCGGGTGTACCAGCGCTAGGCTTTAGGGATCATAGACTCCAGGTGTAGTATGAGGCCACAATCCCTAGGGTTGATGTCAGCAATGGGGAGTCAGACGCTCTCCCCCTGGTTCATGGCCAGTTTCCACAGAGTCTTCCACCATGAACTGTTTTCCTGCTTCCGTCTGAGACGCTGTATATGAAGGGGATCCAGTCGCATTGTAGGCGGCTGTGTGACTGGTGCGTCAGGGTTTACTGAGCGGCTGTGTTCACTATAGGTTAATGGAGCGGTGGTGGTGTACACTAGTAGCGTCTGGATCCACTCAGTTTTTGCGAACGTATTTATCAGTCCAGGAAGCGGGGTGAGTCTCCCTGTATCCCACTCTACTGAGTACGGGTAATACAGCACTAAGGGGGTCATTCCAAGTTGATTGATAGCTAGCTGCCGTTGTTCACTGCGTAGCAATCAGTGAAAAAAATGGCTAATCTGCGCATGTGTATGTACCGCAATGTGCACGTGCGTCGTACGGATACAAAGTCCTTTGTGGTTTTGCACTGGTTCTAGCGACAATTCCAAATGCACAGCCGATCGCAAGGAGATTGACAGGATGAGGGCATTTCTGGGTGTCAACTGGCCGTTTTCTGGGAGGGTTTGGAAAAACACAGGCATGGCCGGGTGTTTGCTGAGTGGGTATCTGACGTCATTACCGTGTCACTCGTCGCAGCAATCATCGCACAGGATAAGTAACTACAGAGTTGGTCTTGATTTGCACAAAATGTGTTTGCACGGGCTCTGCTGCACAGGTGTTCACACTCCTGCAAAGCCAAAATACACTCCCCCGTGGGCGGCGACTATGCGTTTGCACAGCTGCTAAAAACTGCTAGCGAGCGTTCAACTCGGAATGACCCCCTCAGTCTCTATCTACCTTTTTAGTACGAATAGTTAGATAAGTGCCTATTGCATATGAGTCTGTATACAATTACTGTTGCTTCTTTCACTATGCGGTAGATCTTTTTAAACATGATTCAGTAATATGTTCTCCTACATACTTGAAATGTATTTGTAGTTGATCATGTGCTCATATTGCTTATTATACTAATGTATAACATGTGACTGACTGCTAGTGGGATTGCTGACTTTACTATATATTCTGTCAGTTTTTTTCTATTCCGATCCTCAATGCTGGTTCATGAGTAGGGTCGGATTCTATGTCACTTTAAAAAGCTTAAAGTTATTACAGTCACAAATTGTGTAGTACACTGTGGAAGTGTTGATTATTTATCATATCTAAGAGTGGCAAAGGTGAGGAAGATACACTCACAGCAACACCAACACTCATATCATGTTTGTATTGCAAAAGCTGGGTTAACCTCTCAGGATCTGGTTCAGGATGGTTTGTGTGCAAATTGTTTTAGCTTTCACCAAGGTCTCTTGAAAAATACAAGGCAGATACAGGTGAAAGTTGATCCCCCTTGGGCCATATTTGCACAAACATTATCCAGCATAGCTGAGCGGATAATTCCAACTTCTGTACCAGGAATAGGTTACACAATTAACCCTTACATGCAGCTTCCCACCTGTGGTATATCACTTCCAGCAGCAGTCTCTCTTAAAAGATACAGGCCGAAAAGCCAGTGGTAAGGTAATCTACATCTTCACAGTCTACACATGTTTCATGTGAGGATTCATCAGAGGATGAAGACTCATTAAGCTCTGGTTCTGCATACGAAGAGAGGAGGTAGGTCTCAGCTCAGAGGACATAGCTGAGTTAATTAAGGCAATGAAAGCCATTCTATCCTTAGACGAATCAGCAGAGCCTGTGTTAAAATCCAAGGCACCGGTGTTTAAACATCCCAAAACAGGTAAGATGGAGTTTCCTGGGTCAGATCAGCTGACGGAAATCATGGAAGAGGCTTGTGCTATGCCCAGTAAGAAGTTTAAAATTCCTAGGAAATTGAATTTTAATTATCCTCTTCCAGCTGGGTATTGTTTAAAGAGGGAGGTGGCCCCCAAAGTAGATACACATGTTATTCGATTAGTGAAAAAATCTACATTACCTCTGCCTTCAACATCAATAAATGATGTCACAGATAGGATAAAGGATGGTTTTTAAAAAAACATTTTTTTCCTGTCTGGGGCAGTCATAAGACCAGCCATGGCTTCAGCTTGGATGGCAAAGGCAGTGGCTGCCTGGGCTGATGCATTGGAAGGAGATCTTTCAATGGCTTCTAGAAAGCAAAAATCCCATATGGCTCATATAAAACAGGCTGTAATGTTTTTGGAAGAAGCAGCTTTGGATATGGGTACAATTGCCTCCAGGGCATCAGTTTCAACAGTAGCCGCACGCAGAGCAGTTTGGCTATGTACATGGAAAGCTGATTCAGAATCGAAAAAGGTTTTGAAGTCTTTACCTTTCTCTGGGGATATTCTTTTTGGTAAAGAATTGACAGATATTTTGGAGTCAGAAGCAGACTACAAGAATGTAAAGTTTCCTTCCACATACAAATTCAAACCTAAAGTTCCAGCTTTTTGGCCCTTTCGGTCTCAAGGAAAAGTTAAAGGGAAAAGTGATGGCAAACAGCCCCAATACAACAAGTCTGGTAAGACTAAAAAACATTGGGCTACCAGAGGACCGGTTGGTAAAACATAAAATTAGCCATCAGTCTGATGGTGCGGGCCTCCACCTGGGGGATTCCAGGGTGGGGAGCCAACTTCTTCAATTTGCTCAGATCTGGCAGCAGTCTACAATAGATGCCTGGGTGCAGGAAGTGGTATCTCTCGGTTATGCATTTGCCTTCAAGAAACACCCTCCTCAAAGGTTTTTTTGTATGAGCCCATCTCAGGCAGAGACAAAGGCCAGGGCTTTGCAAGAGGCAGTTCAGAAATTGCTTCAGTCTGGGGTCATCATTCCAGTTCCTCCTACACAATGAGGACAGGGGTTTTACTCCAACCTGTTTCTAGTTCAGAATCCAAATGGGTCATTCCAGCCCATACTCAATCTCAAAGTGCTGAACAAGTACATTTGGGTACCTTGGTTTCATATGGAGACTTTACATTCCATCATTTTGGCCATGGAGCCAGGGGATTATATGGTATCCCTGGATATCCAGGATGCTTACCTACATGTTCCTATAGCACTGTCCCATCAGTGCTATCTCAGGTTCGCTATCCTCCAACAGCATATTCAGTTCCAGGCCCTACCTTCTGGGTTAGCCACAGCCTCCAGAGTATCTACCAAAATTATGGTGGTTATGGCAGCTTATCTCCGCCAGCAGGGGATAAGAATTTTTCCATACCCCGCCGATCTTTTAATCCTGGCACAGTCTCAGGAATTGCTCCTGTGTCATCTGCAACAGACAATAACGTGTCTGCTGAAGCGCGCGGTGGCTCATAAATTGGGTGAAATTGTCTCTGGTTCCATCACAGTGGATGACTCACTTGGGTGCTGTACTGGATTCAAGCCTTCAACGAGTATTTTTACCTCTGAACAAGATATCCAAAGTTCAGTCAAGGATTCAGGAGCTGCTACACAGTTAAAGGGTATCCATTCATGCAGCAATGCGTGTGATGGGATTGATGGTGTCAACAATCAACATGGTGGAGTATGCTCAGTTCCACTCGAGGCCTCTGCAGTATCTGACCCTTGCCAAATAGAATGGGTTTCATCCGATGATAAAAACGCAGACGATGGTCCTTACAGTGGAAGTAAGGAGGTTGTTAGCCTGGTTGCTACAGACATCCCATCTGTACAAAGGGAGACCCTTTTGGATATCAGATTGGGAAATTCTGACAACAGATGGCAGTCTCCAGGATTGGGAGCAGTGACATGTTTCCAGGGGCAATGCACCAAGGAAGGAGGTTGCCTGCCAATAAATATATTGGAACTTCGGGCCATATACATGGCACTGATTCAGGCAAAGGACATCCTTCGGAGAAAACCAGTTCAGATCCGCTTGGACAATGCAATGGCAGTAGTATACCTCAACCATCAGGGAGGAACTTGTAGCCAAAAAGCTATGAAGGAGGTAATTCACACAATATAGGGAGCAGAACTTCATCATCCAGCCTGTCCACAGTGTTTGTTCTGGGAGTCCTAAACTGGGAAGCAGATTTTCTCAGTCGACATGCCATTCAGGCCTATGTGTTTCCTCCAATCACCTTATTACCCAGGGTGGGGAGAAAGATAAAGCAAAGAAAGGGTGCCGTGATACTAATAGCTCCGGCTTGCCCCAAAAGACATTGATACACAGATCTGCAGAGAATGTCAATGGATGCTCCTATCTTGCTCCCTCAACGTCTAGATCTACTGACGCCGGGTCCTTCTTATCACAGACATCTGGATCGACTGTCTTTGACGGTGTGGCTCTTGAGACCTCTATCCTGAAGTCAAGAGGATTCGCACAACAGGTAATTCAAACAATGCTCAGAGCAAGGCAGCCTTCCTCAGCACGAATTTATCACTGAATATGGCAAACCTATATTCATTGGTGCAGTGAACGGAAAATGGACCCTAGGTCTTTTAGAGTTTCCAGGGTCTTAGCATTCCTTCAGGCAGGAATGGATAAAGGTTTGAAGGTGGCTTCCTTGAGAGTGCAAGTGTCAGCATTGACTGTATGGTTCCAAAAGAAAATAACCAACTTACAGGATGTGTGTACTTTTTTCCAGGGAATGCTGCACATTCAACCTCCTTTTGTTCCTCCTACAGTGCCTTGGGACTTAAGTTTAGTACTAAAGGCCCTTCAAGTTGCCTCATTTGAACCACTTAATAGAGTGGATCTTAAATGGTTGACAACTAAAGTTCTCTTTCTACTGGCCATGGCGTCAGCTAGAAGAGTGTCAGATTTAGGGGCATTGTTATGTCGTCCTCCATTTCTGATCTTTTATCCAGATAGAGCGGTTCTCAGAACTAAATCTGGGTATCTTCCCAAGGTGGTGTCTAAATTTCACCTTAACAAAGAAATTGTAGTCCCGGCTTTCCAGGAACCAGGCCTTTCTGCGGGAGATGCATCGCTGGACGTGGATACCTTTGCCTCTCAGGACACTGAATTCGGGCGAAGGATTCTCCTGTTCAATCAGGAGCATCCCCATCACTAAATTGTTTTGGGAAATCCCAATGTTATCCTGTGGATAACCTGTGGACCCTGCCGGAGAAATATATGTTATGGTAAGAACTTACCGTTGATATCTGTATTTCTCCTAAGTCCACATGTGCCACAGGGATCCCACCCTGACGCACCTGATTTGAGGATCCTTTTACTCACTAACCTCTTCCTTCTTGTACGGAAGGGTGTGCATGTGTGTTCTTCTCGCCTGATTAGGGCTATCTGTGATGCTCCTGCCTTGAGCTTTGGGAAAACAACTGATTTGTCTGAGCCAGGAGGCGCGGAGATATGGACGGGCCTGTTGCATACTGGGAGGCTGAAAAGCTTTGACTGATTGGTGCAAATCCGCTGTCGCTTCATCATATCCCAATGTTATTCTGTGGAACCTGTGGACTTAGGAGTAATGCCATTATCAACGGTAAGTTCTTACTATAACGTATATTTGTCCCCCAAAAATTATATTTAAGTACATATTTTGTTTGAGGAGCCTGCACTTCACATGCTGAGTGTCAAGTGTCTGGTATTTCCTGTATTGTTTCTCTCCCTGATGTCACATTGAGATATTACATACTCATCCTCAGTTTCTTTCTACTGTAGGTCACTAAGCTATAAAATAATGAAAATTAATACCGTAGTCTTTGCATGATGCAACGAACAGAGTGACAGACAAACAAAAATTCAGAATTTTTTAAAAATATTTGAGCTGTTTTTCATTAACCTAATAAAAGTTACGTTTTATTAATTGTATCTGTATAATACGAGAGTATTTGAGTGCATCCTGGAGACCTTCTTTTTGTTTTCTCTGTTAGTTGTATACATTGTATTTCAGTAAGAGGTAATGCCACCTGAACATAGATATTATGGGGCTAATTCAGGTTGGATCACAAATTGCGATCCAACCGGAATTTCTGTGGTGGCGCACTTCTTGTGGGGGGGTTGCAGAAATGCGATTGCCTCTGCAGATGTGGTCACTGGGGGGGGGGTGTCAATGCTCCGCTTCCAGGGAGGATACGGAGCGTTGCGAGGGCGGAGCGACGCGAATGGTGGGTGGTGCGGCACTGGATCTCCTGCGGCAGGAGGCATAAAGAATTTTTACAATGAAGCAGAAATTGCAAGGCGATTGCAATTTCTGCTTCATCAAGGGGGGGAGGCGGCGGTCAGCATGCTGGGCGGCCTTGCCCAGCGATGGGCGGCCCCCAGCATGCGATCCAAAGGATATCAAATTCTGCTTATTAGCAGAATTTGCTATCCTTACTGAATTAGCCCCTATGTCTGTATAATAAGAATTACTGGTTTCTTTTATGTAATTTATATTTTAAAAGAATTATCTCGGGCTACTCTCTTGTTCTCGAAGACGTCAAGTGTATAAGGTGTCCGTATTTGCTGATGACAAACATCTACAGTATGTTGTGTTGTTAGAACTGAGCAGGTTCGTTTTTTACAACAGATAGATTTTTAAAAAACTTGCAAACTGAGATGTGATATGGCAGATTAAATAAAATGTAAATAAATGTAGGGTTATACATAGGATTGCCATAATATCCCTTTAATCCGGAGCACCTATGATTTACACAAGTTCGGTAGCTGGCTAAATACAAGCCTGCATTTTACTTGTTTTAATCAGTCACAAAATTTGTGTAAATCATAGGTGTCCCGAATGAAAGGGATATTATGGCAAGCCTAGTTACACACCATGGCAATTGCTATGCTACTTACTACATACATTTATAGGAGCGCAGATCCCCTGGTATCTCCTGCTGGAATGTGTGCGCTCCCCCAACTACCCCTCCCCCCCCCCCCCCCCCCCGCACCTCGGGACACTGCTGGCCGTGGGTGGGACAGCGGGACAGTCCCAGGAAAACAGAACTGTTCCGCTGAATGCGGGACAGTTGGGAGGTGTGGGGTAGCAACCAGGGACGTGCGGTCAGGGGAGGCAGAGCCTCACCTGTCATGCTCCCTATCATACTCAGAGTTCTCACTATAAAAATGATTGGGAGAACACAAAGAAGATAATTATAACTTACAGTATAAGCATCTTCTCTGTATTAATGCCATCATTTTTTATAGATAGAACTTACCAGATTTGTAGGGCTCCTGGAACTGCAGGGAGAGACAGAGATGAGGCAGCGGCAGCTCAGCCTCATCTCTCACACTGTAGGACACTGCCTGTACACAGAGGCAGAACTCTGGGAGGCACGGAGTCATCTGCCGCCGGGCTCCTGCTCTGAAGGGGGGCACCTCTCCTCCCATTCTGTGACACCATTGAATTAAGTTAATTGATAGCTGTCACTGTCTTTTCAGTGGCCGACTTACTCACTGGTCCCTGCACCTTACAAATCACACCCTCTTTATTATACTGAATATACATATTTTACAAGTATCACACCCAGGATTAGAAACCACACCCTATTACACTGGAAGCAGACACCTTACTGATGAAGCTGTTTGCTCCTGTATAGGAAATGTGAGAATTTTAACTATATGAAGACACTTCTCTGACAATTACACGTAACTTCATATAGTAAGAATTCTCATGCTTCCTCTACAGGAGCAAATAACTCCATCAGTAAAGTGTCTGCTGTTAGTGTAACAGGTCATGGGTTCTAATCCTGGGTATGACTGCTAAGAAATTTGTGATTTAAAATAAAAGACAATTAAATGTATATAAATACAGTATATAATTTTTTTTCCAGAACACTCCATACACACACACACACACACACACACACACACACACACACACACACACACACACACACACACACACACACACACACACACACACACACACACACATATTTATCTTAATATAGGAAATAGGGGGGCACCAATATTTATCTTGCTTCCGGGCGACTGTGACAAACTTACGCCACTGCCTGTACAGATGGGCGGAACTACAAAGCGGCCAATCAGACCGCAAAGAACAGAGAAATGGGAGGCATGCCTCACAGTGGAGGCGTGCTTGATCACTGTCACTGTGACCAATCCAGGAAGTGCATGAAGACAGACAACGGAGCTGAGCAGCGTGGCAGGGGTGGAGGGAAGTGGGGACCCGCAGTGCCAGCAGCAGCCACCCACAGCGACCGGGGTGAGTAGCAACCAGAACGTGGACTCTGTGTGTGTGTGTGTGTGTGTGTGTGTGAGAGAGAGAGTAACATTTGTAGTGAGTGTGGGGACAGGACTCTGTGTGTGGGGCATCTTTAGTGAGTGTGGAGACAAGAGTGTGTGTGTGTGGTATCTGTAGTGATGTGGGGACAGGACTCTGCATGTGTGTGTGTGTGTGTGTGTGTGTGTCATCTGTAGTGAGTGTGGGGATAGGACTGTGTGTGTGTGTGTGTGTGTGTGTGTGTGTGTGTGTTTCATCTGTAGTGAGCGTGGTGACAGGTCTCTGTGTGTGTGTCAACTGTAGAGAGTGCGGGGACAGGACTGTGTGTGTGTCATCTGTAGTGAGTGTGGGGACAAGACTGTGTGTCATTTGTAGTGAGAGTGGGGACAGAACTGTGTGTGTGCGTAATCTGTAGTGAGTGCAGGGACAGGTGTGTGTGTGTGTGGCATCTGTAGTGAGTGCGGGGACAGGACTCTGTGTGTGTGTGGCTACAGTAGTGAGACGTAGTGTACATAATTACATATATGTTCCTGCTCTCCCTCCCCAGGTGCTGCTGACTATATAACTGATGACTGTATTGCCCTGTGTAACTTGCTGCACCAGGCCAGCAGTGTTCTGCAGATGAGGGGGCAATGGGGGCACCTCACCCAGAGGTTAGTATGCACCAGTTTACACACAACACTAGGGTGATGGCTGTGACCTGGCTATTACTGTATGTACAGTATGTTCTCTCTGTGTTTGCGTGAATGTAGTGCAGGGACCAAAGAGTTACACTGTGTAGGGGGTGAGACTGGCTCCTGGCACTGAGAGCCACCACCATTTGTGCCTCCCCAGCCTCTTACCTCACCGCACATCACTGGTAGCAACACACATGGCTAAGAAGTGGCTACAGAGGTTGATAACATCCTGGAATGTATAAGAAGGAGGGTAACTGCCCATGATGCAAAGATAGTATTACAGAACTTCTACAGCCACTTGTTAGCCAACATCTGGAATATCAGGTCTAGTTTTGGGCACCTCATTGTAAGAACACAGGAAAAAAGGGGCATTAACCTTATTAGTAAAGGGAACAAAAAGGATAAACTGAATTATTATTATTATTATTATTATTATTATTATTATTATCCTTTATTTTTATGGCGCCACACGGGGTCCGCAGCAACTTACAAAGAACAAAAACAGGAACAGAATGAACAAAACAAACAAACAATGGGCAAGGTTTATAAATACTGCTCCAGATGTAGCCACATTCATAGTGGCTCGGCTACATCTAAGCGCAATCGCACCCCGTTTGCCATGACCGCGTGCATGTCTAAGATGCGCGCATGCCCCATTCACAGTGAATAGGGCAACAAAAGATGCAGCCCGGCGTGGCTGGTGCAGGCTCATTGGTTAAAGGCTCTGATTTGCCAAGTCTAAATCATTATCGTGTTTTGCGTATATTCAGTGTTGGGCAGGGCCAGCATCAGAAATCTTGGGGCTTGGTACAGTGATATCCCTGGGGACCCCTGAGATATATATATATATATATATATATATATATATATATCTATCTATCTTGTTCAAAGCACAACGGAATTTGCTACACTATATAAGAAACTGTTAATAATAAATATATATATATATATATATATAAATATATATTTCTACACATACAGTATAAATATGTATATATCTCCTTCCTCCGCCACACACCCCACAGTCTCTCTTTCCCCAATGACTTTATACTGCATTCCCAGCTCCCTTATCCCATCGAAAAAAGCACTGTATCCCACTACCAAGCCACTCTTACCCCGGGGAGAGACTCACCTGCACTGCACTCCCCAGTATCCAGACCCAAACATTGCACAGCAAGTACCATGTGGCCCTCACCCCCACCAGAAGGAGAGAGAATTGACTGCATAGGAAAGGAAAGAGTTGAACATCTTGGGAGGGGTGGACCTAGCTGTTAGGAAAGTACAGCCTTTTAGGGGGAGGGATTGATATATATAGGGAGGGTGAGGCCATCTTAGTTCTCTTGGTGGATTTGCTTTTAGGTGAGTGCTGCAGTGCAAGCAAAATTTTGTTTCTCAATCTACTGTGAAAATATTACACAGTGTAACACCCCCCCCCCCTGCTTTATTGTTAATACTCCTCCTCTCCACCTTATCATTATATTCGCTGCCATGGCTGCCCGCCCCCAGCGCGTTTTACGGGCCCCGGCTCGGTATCGTGGGTCAGACGGTCGAGCGGGGCCTGATGATGTAGTGGGTGGCATGGGGGACGGGGCTCCGTCCCTCGGGGCCTCCGCAAGTGAGGGCGCGGGCATCGGGAGCCGGGCCCGGTTGGGCTCGCCGCCGGGAACCGGGCCGGTCACATCGGCCGGGCGAGGGCGGCGTGGGGGACCAGGGGTCCTTGCAGGCCGCCCTAGGATCGACGGACGGCGGCTGTCCCCTCCGGGAGCCGCTGAGTCCGTGATCGGGTCGGGCGCCCGCGGGCGCGCGAGTGCGCGCCGCGGGGGGCGCTCGGCGGTTGCGAGCCCTAGCCCTCCTCCCTTGCCGCGGCCGAATGCTAGTGCCGGGCGGGGGGAGAAGACGGGAAGGGGAGCTGGCGGTCGCCGCGCGGGACCTGTGCAGGAGCCTCGCGCGGCGGCGCCGGCCGCGCACGTGTGCGCGCAGCGGCGCCGCTGATGCACCGGCCATCCATTTTGACTCCCCGGATGCCGGAATCCGGCAGGGGGAGAGGACACAGCAGGGGGGTGCAGCGTTTGCCTCTGGTAGGCAACGCTGAGCCGAGAGGGATGGCGCCACGTGATGGGGCCACAGCAGAGAGTACAAGGGGGGGCCGCGCGCAGCATGCGCGTGCGCACACCGGGAGTCGTGCGACACGCGGGGGAACACGCGCGGGTACGCAGTGGGTCTCTGTGACTCCTCATACCACTCCTGCAGAAGTAGGACGCAGCGGGTCCCGCGGGCGGAGGGGAGACAGAGAATGGGTCAGCGGCCGCAGGGCCGCGGCACGGGCCGCTGCACACGACAGCCGGTCCTCCCCGGGACCGGGGGATTCTTCTGCTTCTATGGAAAGGGGGGAGGCATGCTCAGAAGTGGAGAGCGAATGGTCTGGTCGGTAGGGCTCTCGCTTTCCCGTCGGATCAGGAGGGACCGGGTGCTCGGGTCACGTCGGCCGGTAGGCGGGCGCGGGCTCGCTCCCAGGCAAGGTCCGGAGGTCCTTCGGGGGCCGTTGACGGGGGTCGCAGCACGCGGGATCCTCCCGGGGCCCTAGCTTCGGCCCTGGCCACAGTAGTAGAGGCTTTGGGGCCGTTAGCTGCAGCGGCTTCCCCTAGGACGATGTCTGATTTCGGACAGGCTGCCGGAGGCAGTGGGTCCGGCAGGCAGAGGACCTCGGCGGCGCAGCTTGTGGCACGAGCCTGCCGAGAACTGGGGGCGGCCGCTGCGGAGCTGGAGCTAGGTACGGACCAGGAGCGGCAGGGACGCGCGCTCACAGGGCATACCACGCGGGGGGCCCGGCGTGCGCCGCAAGCATGGGCCGGGCCCTCTTCTGCTTTGTCTTTCACAGAGAGCCGAGAGGAGGGGGATTTGGCGGAATTCGTGGAGGACGACGATTGGACTGAGGAGGATGAGGATTCCAGGTCGGAAAGGTCGATGGCATCCGGTGAGTTGGCACAGTCTATATCAATTTCCCCCACGAGCTCGAGTTCGCATAGCTCTTCGTCTTCCTCCTCTTCCTCTTCTTTGTCGTCGCAAGCGTCCGACGTAGACAGTACTTCTAGGGCAAAGAAGAAGGCGGCAAAATTTGCCAAGCGGGCAGCAAAACAGCAGAAGAGGCGTAAGCGGCGCAAACAGGTTAGTGAGGAAGAGCGTAGGGCAAAGAAGCGGCGCGATCTGCCTGGGGTAGTGCGCTGCGAGTACACCGCGGTTATGCGGGGGCTGCGAGACAGCTGCCGCAAGAAGATACGTAGGGGTGACTTCGTGGACTTATTCGTTTTGACTAAGGCCATGAAGAAGGATTACAAAGCGGCAGCCGCTAAGAAAGGCATTGGTGACAGAGGTCTTCCGGTCTTTTGATAATTGGCTGGCCGGTTTCTGGGTTTTTGCGGCATGCTATTTGGAGGATAGGCCGGAGGAACACATGAATGTTATCCGGTACCTGCATCTCGTTCACGACATGCAGCGCACGTCCCCGGGCTCGGAATGGCGCCGGTATGGTCAGGAGTTTCGAGAGAAACAGGACGGGCTACGGGTCATGGATTTCGGGTTCAAGGACGTGGAAGTCTGGCTCAAAGTGACCCGGGCCTCACAGCAGGAAGAAGAACCCCAGAAACAGGGAGCAGGTGGGCGTCGGGCGGGGTCATCAGCCCAGGGGTCAGGCGCGGACGGAGGATTTGCCAGGACAGGCGGATTGGCCGTTCGCGTGGGCGGGCGTTCCGCCACGCGAGGGAAGTGTTTCGCTTTTAACAGCGGAACATGTTCCTTTGGCAAGCAGTGTCGTTTTCGTCACTCCTGCCAGCAGTGTGGAGGAGCCCACCCAGCCTCCTCTTGTTTCAAAGGTGGTCGACAGGGAAATCGGGGAAAGCAGGCGTACCCTAAGCAGGCCGCGAGCGGGACCGCTCGGCAGAGCCCCAACGCCAGTTAAGCTGGAAGCAATGGGTAAGTGGTTGGATTTGTATCCGAATAAAAGGGATGCAAAATTTTTGTTCGACGGTTTTAAGTTTGGTTTTCGCTTGCCTGTTGCGAGCGAAGTGTCAGTGCGCGCACAGAGGAACCTCCAGTCTGCCCGAGCCTTGCCGACTGTGCTGCGGGAGAAAGTGGATAAGGAGGTCAGGTTGGGCAGGATGGAGGGGCCATTTAGTAGAGATGAGCGGGTTCGGTTTCTCTGAATCCGAACCCGCCAGAACTTCATGTTTTTTTTCACGGGTCCGAGCGACTCGGATCTTCCCGCCTTGCTCGGTTAACCCGAGCGCGCCCGAACGTCATCATGACGCTGTCGGATTCTCGCGAGGCTCGGATTCTATCGCGAGACTCGGATTCTATATAAGGAGCCGCGCGTCGCCGCCATTTTCACACGTGCATTGAGATTGATAGGGAGAGGACGTGGCTGGCGTCCTCTCCGTTTAGACACTTGATTTACTAATTTTGGGGAGCATTAGGAGTACTCAGTAGTGTACAGTGCAGAGTTTTGCTGATAGTGACCAGTGACCACCACTTTTATTTATAATCCGTTCTCTGCCTGAAAAAAGCGATACACAGCACACAGTGACTCAGTCACATACCATATCTGTGTGCACTGCTCAGGCTCAGGCCAGTGTGCTGCATCATCTATTATCTATATATAATATTATATATCTGTCTGACTGCTCAGCTCACACAGCTTATAATTGTGGGGGAGACTGAGGAGCACTACTGCAGTGCCAGTTATAGGTTATAGCAGGAGCCAGGAGTACATAATATATTATATAGTGAGTGACCACCAGACACACAGTGCAGTTTATTTAATATATCCGTTCTCTGCCTGAAAAAAGCGATACACACAGTGACTCAGTCAGTCACATACCATATCTGTGTGCACTGCTCAGGCTCAGGCCAGTGTGCTGCATCATCTATATATATTATATATCTGTCTGACTGCTCAGCTCACACAGCTTATAATTGTGGGGGAGACTGGGGAGCACTACTGCAGTGCCAGTTATAGGTTATAGCAGGAGCCAGGAGTACATAATATTATATTAAAATTAAACAGTGCACACTTTTGCTGCAGGAGTGCCACTGCCAGTGTGACTAGTGACCAGTGACCTGACCACCAGTATATAATATTAGTAGTATACTATCTCTTTATCAACCAGTCTATATTAGCAGCAGACACAGTACAGTGCGGTAGTTCACGGCTGTGGCTACCTCTGTGTCGGCACTCGGCAGCCCGTCCATAATTGTATATACCACCTAACCGTGGTTTTTTTTTCTTTCTTTATACATACATACTAGTTACGAGTATACTATCTCTTTATCAACCAGTCTATATATTAGCAGCAGACACAGTACAGTGCGGTAGTTCACGGCTGTGGCTACCTCTGTGTCGGCACTCGGCAGCCCGTCCATAATTGTATATACCACCTAACCGTGGTTTTTTTTTCTTTCTTTATACATACATACTAGTTACGAGTATACTATCTCTTTATCAACCAGTCTATATATTAGCAGCAGACACAGTACAGTGCGGTAGTTCATGGCTGTGGCTACCTCTGTGTCGGCACTCGGCAGCCCGTCCATAATTGTATATACCACCTAACCGTGGTTTTTTTTTCTTTCTTTATACATACATACTAGTTACGAGTATACTATCTCTTTATCAACCAGTCTATATTAGCAGCAGACACAGTACAGTGCGGTAGTTCACGGCTGTGGCTACCTCTGTGTCGGCACTCGGCAGCCCGTCCATAATTGTATATACCACCTAACCGTGGTTTTTTTTTCTTTCTTTATACATACATACTAGTTACGAGTATACTATCTCTTTATCAACCAGTCTATATATTAGCAGCAGACACAGTACAGTGCGGTAGTTCACGGCTGTGGCTACCTCTGTGTCGGCACTCGGCAGCCCATCCATAATTGTATATACCACCTAACCGTGGGTTTTTTTTCTTTCTTTATACATACATACTAGTTACGAGTATACTATCTCTTTATCAACCAGTCTATATATTAGCAGCAGACACAGTACAGTGCGGTAGTTCACGGCTGTGGCTACCTCTGTGTCGGCACTCGGCAGCCCGTCCATAATTGTATATACCACCTAACCGTGGTTTTTTTTTCTTTCTTTATACATACATACTAGTTACGAGTATACTATCTCTTTATCAACCAGTCTATATTAGCAGCAGACACAGTACAGTGCGGTAGTTCACGGCTGTGGCTACCTCTGTGTCGGCACTCGGCAGCCCGTCCATAATTGTATATACCACCTAACCGTGGTTTTTTTTTCTTTCTTTATACATACATACTAGTTACGAGTATACTATCTCTTTATCAACCAGTCTATATATTAGCAGCAGACACAGTACAGTGCGGCAGTTCACGGCTGTGGCTACCTCTGTGTCGGCACTCGGCAGCCCGTCCATAATTGTATATACCACCTAACCGTGGGTTTTTTTTCTTTCTTTATACATACATACTAGTTACGAGTATACTATCTCTTTATCAACCAGTCTATATATTAGCAGCAGACACAGTACAGTGCGGTAGTTCACGGCTGTGGCTACCTCTGTGTCGGCACTCGGCAGCCCGTCCATAATTGTATATACCACCTAACCGTGGGTTTTTTTTCTTTCTTTATACATACATACTAGTTACGAGTATACTATCTCTTTATCAACCAGTCTATATATTAGCAGCAGACACAGTACAGTGCGGTAGTTCACGGCTGTGGCTACCTCTGTGTCGGCACTCGGCAGCCCGTCCATAATTGTATATACCACCTAACCGTGGGTTTTTTTTCTTTCTTTATACATACATACTAGTTACGAGTATACTATCTCTTTATCAACCAGTCTATATATTAGCAGCAGACACAGTACAGTGCGGTAGTTCACGGCTGTGGCTACCTCTGTGTCGGCACTCGGCAGCCCGTCCATAATTGTATATACCACCTAACCGTGGGTTTTTTTTCTTTCTTTATACATACATACTAGTTACGAGTATACTATCTCTTTATCAACCAGTCTATATATTAGCAGCAGACACAGTACAGTGCGGTAGTTCACGGCTGTGGCTACCTCTGTGTCAGCACTCGGCAGCCCGTCCATAATTGTATACTAGTATCCAATCCATCCATCTCCATTGTTTACCTGAGGTGCCTTTTAGTTGTGCCTATTAAAATATGGAGAACAAAAATGTTGAGGTTCCAAAATTAGGGAAAGATCAAGATCCACTTCCACCTCGTGCTGAAGCTGCTGCCACTAGTCATGGCCGAGACGATGAAATGCCAGCAACGTCGTCTGCCAAGGCCGATGCCCAATGGCATAGTACAGAGCATGTCAAAACCAAAACACCAAATATCAGTAAAAAAAGGACTCCAAAACCTAAAATAAAATTGTCGGAGGAGAAGCGTAAACTTGCCAATATGCCATTTACCACACGGAGTGGCAAGGAACGGCTGAGGCCCTGGCCTATGTTCATGGCTAGTGGTTCAGCTTCACATGAGGATGGAAGCACTCAGCCTCTCGCTAGAAAACTGAAAAGACTCAAGCTGGCAAAAGGCAAAGCACCGCAAAGAACTGTGCGTTCTTTGAAATCCCAAATCCACAAGGAGAGTCCAATTGTGTCGGTTGCGATGCCTGACCTTCCCAACACTGGACGTGAAGAGCATGCGCCTTCCACCATTTGCACGCCCCCTGCAAGTGCTGGAAGGAGCACCCGCAGTCCAGTTCCTGATAGTCAGATTGAAGATGTCAGTGTTGAAGTACACCAGGATGAGGAGGATATGGGTGTTGCTGGCGCTGGGGAGGAAATTGACCAGGAGGATTCTGATGGTGAGGTGGTTTGTTTAAGTCAGGCACCCGGGGAGACACCTGTTGTCCGTGGGAGGAATATGGCCGTTGACATGCCAGGTGAAAATACCAAAAAAATCAGCTCTTCGGTGTGGAGGTATTTCACCAGAAATGCGGACAACAGGTGTCAAGCCGTGTGTTCCCTTTGTCAAGCTGTAATAAGTAGGGGTAAGGACGTTAACCACCTCGGAACATCCTCCCTTATACGTCACCTGCAGCGCATTCATAATAAGTCAGTGACAAGTTCAAAAACTTTGGGTGACAGCGGAAGCAGTCCACTGACCAGTAAATCCCTTCCTCTTGTAACCAAGCTCACGCAAACCACCCCACCAACTCCCTCAGTGTCAATTTCCTCCTTCCCCAGGAATGCCAATAGTCCTGCAGGCCATGTCACTGGCAATTCTGACGAGTCCTCTCCTGCCTGGGATTCCTCCGATGCATCCTTGCGTGTAACGCCTACTGCTGCTGGCGCTGCTGTTGTTGCCGCTGGGAGTCGATGGTCATCCCAGAGGGGAAGTCGTAAGCCCACTTGTACTACTTCCAGTAAGCAATTGACTGTTCAACAGTCCTTTGCGAGGAAGATGAAATATCCCAGCAGTCATCCTACTGCAAAGCGGATAACTGAGGCCTTGGCATCCTGGGTGGTGAGAAACGTGGTTCCGGTATCCATCATTACTGCAGAGCCAACTAGAGACTTGTTGGAGGTACTGTGTCCCCGGTACCAAATACCATCTAGGTTCCATTTCTCTAGGCAGGCGATACCGAAAATGTACACAGACCTCAGAAAAAGAGTCACCAGTGTCCTAAAAAATGCAGCTGTACCCAATGTCCACTTAACCACGGACATGTGGACAAGTGGAGCAGGGCAGGGTCAGGACTATATGACTGTGACAGCCCACTGGGTAGATGTATGGACTCCCGCCGCAAGAACAGCAGCGGCGGCACCAGTAGCAGCATCTCGCAAACGCCAACTCTTTCCTAGGCAGGCTACGCTTTGTATCACCGCTTTCCAGAATACGCACACAGCTGAAAACCTCTTACGGCAACTGAGGAAGATCATCGCGGAATGGCTTACCCCAATTGGACTCTCCTGTGGATTTGTGGCATCGGACAACGCCAGCAATATTGTGTGTGCATTAAATCTGGGCCAATTCCAGCACGTCCCATGTTTTGCACATACCTTGAATTTGGTGGTGCAGAATTTTTTAAAAAACGACAGGGGCGTGCAAGAGATGCTGTTGGTGGCCAGAAGAATTGCGGGACACTTTCGGCGTACAGGCACCACGTACAGAAAACTGGAGCACCACCAAAAACTACTGAACCTGCCCTGCCATCATCTGAAGCAAGAAGTGGTAACGAGGTGGAATTCAACCCTCTATATGCTTCAGAGGTTGGAGGAGCAGCAAAAGGCCATTCAAGCCTATACAATTGAGCACGATATAGTAGGTGGAATGCACCTGTCTCAAGTGCAGTGGAGAATGATTTCAACGTTGTGCAAGGTTCTGATGCCCTTTGAACTTGCCACACGTGAAGTCAGTTCAGACACTGCCAGCCTGAGTCAGGTCATTCCCCTCATCAGGCTTTTGCAGAAGAAGCTGGAGGCATTGAAGAAGGAGCTAAAAGGGAGCGATTCCGCTAGGCATGTGGGACTTGTGGATGCAGCCCTTAATTCGCTTAACAAGGATTCACGGGTGGTCAATCTGTTGAAATCAGAGCACTACATTTTGGCCACCGTGCTCGATCCTAGATTTAAAGCCTACCTTGGATCTCTCTTTCCGGCAGACACAGGTCTGCTGGGGTTGAAAGACCTGCTGGTGACAAAATTGTCAAGTCAAGCGGAACGCGACCTGTCAACATCTCCTCCTTCACATTCTCCCGCAACTGGGGGTGCGAGGAAAAGGCTCAGAATTCCGAGCCCACCCGCTGGCGGTGATGCAGGGCAGTCTGGAGCGACTGCTGATGCTGACATCTGGTCCGGACTGAAGGACCTGACAACGATTACGGACATGTCGTCTACTGTCACTGCATATGATTCTCTCAACATTGATAGAATGGTGGAGGATTATATGAGTGACCGCATCCAAGTAGGCACGTCACACAGTCCGTACTTATACTGGCAGGAAAAAGAGGCAATTTGGAGGCCCTTGCACAAACTGGCTTTATTCTACCTAAGTTGCCCTCCCACAAGTGTGTACTCCGAAAGAGTGTTTAGTGCCGCCGCTCACCTTGTCAGCAATCGGCGTACGAGGTTACATCCAGAAAATGTGGAGAAGATGATGTTCATTAAAATGAATTATAATCAATTCCTCCGCGGAGACATTGACCAGCAGCAATTGCCTCCACAAAGTACACAGGGAGCTGAGATGGTGGATTCGAGTGGGGACGAATTGATAATCTGTGAGGAGGGGGATGTACACGGTGATATATCGGAGGGTGAAGATGAGGTGGACATCTTGCCTCTGTAGAACCAGTTTGTGCAAGGAGAGATTAATTGCTTCTTTTTTGGGGGGGGTCCAAACCAACCCGTCATATCAGTCACAGTCGTGTGGCAGACCCTGTCACTGAAATGATGGGTTGGTTAAAGTGTGCATGTCCTGTTTTGTTTATACAACATAAGGGTGGGTGGGAGGGCCCAAGGACAATTCCATCTTGCACCTCTTTTTTCTTTTCTTTTTCTTTGCATCATGTGCTGATTGGGGAGGGTTTTTTTGGAAGGGACATCCTGCGTGACACTGCAGTGCCACTCCTAGATGGGCCCGGTGTTTGTGTCGGCCACTAGGGTCGCTAATCTTACTCACACAGTCAGCTACCTCATTGCGCCTCTTTTTTTCTTTGCGTCATGTGCTGTTTGGGGAGGGTTTTTTGGAAGGGACATCCTGCGTGACACTGCAGTGCCACTCCTAGATGGGCCCGGTGTTTGTGTCGGCCACTAGGGTCGCTAATCTTACTCACACAGCTACCTCATTGCGCCTCTTTTTTTCTTTGCGTCATGTGCTGTTTGGGGAGGGTTTTTTGGAAGGGACATCCTGCGTGACACTGCAGTGCCACTCCTAGATGGGCCCGGTGTTTGTGTCGGCCACTAGGGTCGCTAATCTTACTCACACAGCTACCTCATTGCGCCTCTTTTTTTCTTTGCGTCATGTGCTGTTTGGGGAGGGTTTTTTGGAAGGGACATCCTGCGTGACACTGCAGTGCCACTCCTAGATGGGCCCGGTGTTTGTGTCGGCCACTAGGGTCGCTAATCTTACTCACACAGCTACCTCATTGCGCCTCTTTTTTTCTTTGCGTCATGTGCTGTTTGGGGAGGTTTTTTTGGAAGGGCCATCCTGCGTGACACTGCAGTGCCACTCCTAGATGGGCCCGGTGTTTGTGTCGGCCACTAGGGTCGCTAATCTTACTCACACAGCTACCTCATTGCGCCTCTTTTTTTCTTTGCGTCATGTGCTGTTTGGGGAGGGTTTTTTGGAAGGGACATCCTGCGTGACACTGCAGTGCCACTCCTAGATGGGCCCGGTGTTTGTGTCGGCCACTAGGGTCGCTTATCTTACTCACACAGCGACCTCGGTGCAAATTTTAGGACTAAAAATAATATTGTGAGGTGTGAGGTATTCAGAATAGACTGAAAATGAGTGTAAATTATGGTTTTTGAGGTTAATAATACTTTGGGATCAAAATGACCCCCAAATTCTATGATTTAAGCTGTTTTTTAGTGTTTTTTGAAAAAAACACCCGAATCCAAAACACACCCGAATCCGACAAAAAAAATTCGGTGAGGTTTTGCCAAAACGCGTTCGAACCCAAAACACGGCCGCGGAACCGAACCCAAAACCAAAACACAAAACCCGAAAAATTTCAGGCGCTCATCTCTACCATTTAGGTCACCCCCGGTGGATGACTTGGTCATCTCCCCGGTCGGGGTGGTACCGAAGAAGACTCCAGGCGCTTTTCGGCTCATCCAGCATCTTTCTTACCCGCCGGGGGCATCGGTCAACGACGCAATACCGCCGGCTCATTGCTCGGTTGTATACCAGTCATTTGACGAGGCGCTAGAGATGGTCCGCAGCTACGGGAGCGGGACCCTCATGGCTAAGATTGATGTTGAGTCAGCCTTTAGGTTACTGCCATTGCATCCGGACTCATTCCGTTTTATTGGTTTCCGGATTGGGGCGGAGTATTTCGTCGACAAATGTTTGCCGATGGGATGTTCCGTCTCATGCTCATTTTTCGAGCGCTTTAGCACGTTTCTTCATTGGTGCGTGGAGTCTGCGTCAGGCGGTCACGGAGTTGCCCATTACCTAGATGATTTCCTGTGTGCGGGTCCGGCTAATGACGCAAGGTGCGGCGACTTGCTGTTTAGCATCCGAGCTCTTTTTTACCACTTCGGTGTGCCGGTAGCCGTGGACAAAACGGAGGGCCCGGACTCCTGCCTATCATTTTTGGGGATTGAAATTGACACGGTGGCAGGAGAATGTCGCCTGCCCCAAGACAAGGTGTCGAAGCTCCGCGAAACCATTTGCCGGTTCAATGGCTCGCGTAAAGTTACGCTACGGCAGGCGCAGTCCCTGCTGGGCATGCTGAACTTTGCTTGTCGGGTTATACCGATGGGCAGGGTTTTCTGCCGGAAGCTTGAGAGGGCGACGGCGGGGTGTGCCAGGCCTCATCATTTCGTTCGATTGTCCTCCGAATTAAAAAGGGATTTGGCCGTCTGGGCTTCGTTCCTGGAGGAATTCAACGGAGTGAGCATATGGCAAGCGCCAGCTGTGGACAGCGAACAGTTGCAACTGTTTACCGACGCTGCAGGTGCCTCTGGATTCGGTTGTTTTTTGGAGGGATCTTGGTGTGCGGCATCCTGGCCGGCAAACTGGCATAGCAAGGGTCTTACAAAAGATCTGGTGCTGCTGGAGCTTTTTCCCATTATGGTAGCGTTGGAGGTCTGGGGCGATCGGTTGGCTAATCGCAGCATATTGTTTAGATGCGATAATCTGGGCGTAGTGCATGCGATTAATAACCAGAGGGCTAAATCGCTGGTGGTTCTGCGGGTGCTCGGGCAATTGCTTTTGACGTGCTTGCGTAGGAACCTATGGTTCCGGGCACAGCACGTGCCCGGTTTGGAGAACGGAATTGCCGACGCTTTGTCGCGTGGACAGTGGGAGAGGTTTTGGGTTTAGGCACCCGAGGCCGAGGAGCAAGGTTTTCACTGTCCCGGTTATGTTTGGCAGGTGATCGGGCCGGAATGGAGGGTCTAGCATTGCGGTCAGTCGCGACAGCCACGCTCAAGGTTTACGGACAAGCTTGGAGCGAGTGGGAGGAGTTTGTCCAAGGTCGTCAGCAACAAGGTAAGAGCAGGCATCGGCTGATGCTTTCTTTTATTTGGCAGCTTTACGTTTCCGGTAGGTCCCGAGCGGTGCTATCACGGTACTTGGCTGGCGTCTCATTTTTCTGCAAGCTGCGAGGCGTCCCTGATGTGACAAAAAGCGAGGTTCTGCGGAAGGCAATGAAAGGGTGGGCGCGAGTAGCGCCGACGCCACCAGATAGGAGGCGGCCCATCGATGCGGCCTTGTTGCCAGCCGTCATCGCGGCGGTGGGGCGAGTCGCGTCATCCAGGTTCGAGACGCTTTTGTTTAGTTTGGCGTTCTCAATGGCTTACCACGGGGCCTTTAGGGTTTCGGAGTTGGTAGCGCCTTCCAAGAGAGCAGATTCGCGCATGCTGGTCGGAGACGTTGTAGTGGGTGAGAGGTCCTTGCTGTGCAGATTGCGGCGCTCGAAGACGGACCAAGTGGGGAGAGGGCGCTGGGTCACTATGGTCCCAGCGCTAGAGGGAAGCGTTTGCCCAGTGGGTCTGGCAATGCAATATGTGGGGGTGCGACCTGTTAAGGAGGGGTCATGGCTATTGCATTATGACGGGCTGCCAGTCACGAAATACCAGTTCCGTTGGATGCTGGGTCGTTGTTTGGCGAGCTTGGGCCTCCCACCCGCTGCTTTCGGTACCCATTCCTTTCGAATAGGCGCGGCGACGTCGGCTGCTGCGGCGGGTTTTTCCAGAACGGAAATCCAGGCGGTGGGGAGATGGAAGTCGTCAAGCTATAGACGATACATTCGCCCCGTCGCGTGAGAAGTCGGTTTGCACCTAGCGCTTTGTTTTATTTGCAATGTATTATGTTGTTCCAGTTCTGTGATTTTATGGTGTGGTGCGTCTGTTGGTGTTTCCCCCTTTTTATCCTACTCAGGGATTAGCTACTCGCCGTTGCTGGCATGAGTCGGCAGCGGGGGTCTGGAGTGATTTTGCGATTTTTTGCCTGACTTGACGGACTGAATTCTAATCTACAATTCGGCTAATCTGGTCTAATCAGAGTCCCTCAGCAGGTCTTTACGCTTTCACCTCCAGCTGAGTTATTACATGTGTTTCCCATTTTATACCCCCCTCCCCCCCCCCCTCCCTGTTTTATTTCGTTTGTTTTATTTGACCTTTCCCCTTTGTGTCTTTAATTGCGCTTTAAATTGGCAACGAAGCATGGTGCAGTTCGGCTAGGCCGTGACTGCTGCAATAGCGAGATCTAAAGTTTTTCTTTTTGGCAGATCCTTCAGTGTAAACAATTAATAAGCCTCTTAGTAATCAATTTTACCCCTCTTTTCCCCTTCAGGATGGTTTGACGACAATTTGGCTATTTGGGTGGTTGGCCACTCTTACATTTACTGGGCGGCCAGGTTTGTGGCCTCGGAAGGGGCTCAGGCATTGCTTGGAGCACAGGGTGTCAGATGGCTTGGCTGGCGAGGAATGATGTGGGGTGAGCTGAGGAGTAGGTTAGTGAGTCAGGCCAGCAAGCATGGTATCCCTAGGGTCCTGGTTGTCCATCTAGGTGGCAACGACCTGGGGAAGAGGACATCCTTGGATCTGCGGTGGGCCATGATACATGATCTGGCAAGTGTGGCCGCAACATGGACCAAGTGTGTGTTGGTTTTTTCAATGATGGTGCCAAGATTGTGTTGGAGGGGTGTGGCGGATGGGCGCCAGATTGACGAGGCCCGGAAAAAGGTGAACGGGGCGGTGGCAAAGTGGGTGCTGTCCCACGGAGGGAGGGTGGTTCGCCACCCGAGGATTCGGTTCAGAGACAGCCACCTTTTCCGGCATGATGGAGTACATCTATCCAATGAGGGGATGATGTTTTTTCTGGAGGATCTAGGTTTCGCTTTGCAGGAGTTAGGGTAGGTTTATGGTGGCGGTGCGAAAGACTTTGGGGATGAGTCTTTCGCTGTTGGCGGAAAAGAACGGCAGTTTTGTATTGTAGGGAAAACTGTAGTGTTTTACAGTTTGTTGTGGTTTAGGTGCACTCACCTCCATCGACTTATGGCCGCTTGACCACCCGTCCGGGAAGGCAGCGGCAGGGCACCCCGGAGCGGTGGGTAGTCACTGTGGGGGTTGAGTTGTCACCTATTACCGGTTTATGATAAGTTTTAGTAAATTTATAGGGTTAGTTATTTAAGGTTAATTTAGGTTAATTGAGCCGTTCTTTTGAGCCGCCACCATATGCCGGCTGGAGCGGCATATTAAATTAATTTCTTTATTACAGGTTTCCTAATGGATAGGGACAAATAAATAGCTAGCAATTTTCTGCCAAAATTCAAGTCTCTGTGTCGTTATTTCTGGTTCTAGGTTACGAATGCTTTACTTTCAAAGAAAGGGGTCCACCAAATATCACTAGGATGTTTAGGAGAGAGAATTGACTGCATAGGAAAGGAAAGAGTTAAACATCTTGGGAGGGGTGGACCTAGCTGTTAGGAAAGTACAGCCTTTTAGGGGGAGGGATTGATATATATAGGGAGGGTGAGGCCATCTTTGTTCTCTTGGTGGATTTGCTTTCCCGCCCTCCCGCCCTGGTACTAAGAGATTCTGGCACGTGGTGCTTTGGCGTTAAGTTGTTGGCTAGTTTATCGTTGGCTATTTATTGGCGGAAAAGAACGGCAGTTTTGTATTGTAGGGAAAACTGTAGTGTTTTACAGTTTGTTGTGGTTTAGGTGCACTCACCTCCATCGACTTATGGCCGCTTGACCACCCGTCCGGGAAGGCAGCGGCAGGGCACCCAGGAGCGGTGGGTAGTCACTGTGGGGGTTGAGTTGTCACCTATTACCGGTTTATGATAAGTTTTAGTAAATTTATAGGGTTAGTTATTTAAGGTTAATTTAGGTTAATTGAGCCGTTCTTTTGGGCCGCCACCATATGCCGGCTGGAGCGGCATATTAAATTAATTTATTTATTACAGGTTTCCTAATGGATAGGGACAAATAAATAGCTAGCAATTTTCTGCCAAAATTCAAGTCTCTGTGTCGTTATTTCTGGTTCTAGGTTACGAATGCTTTACTTTCAAAGAAAGGGGTCCACCAAATATCACTAGGATGTTTAGAGGCCGGCACAGGGCACAGGAATCCTGGCTAGCGAAGCTGCTGCATGTCCATATCTTGACCCGGAAGAGCGGGCACACACTCGCACCATATAGTCACTGTGTGTGAGAGGCTCCAATTCCCCTGAGGCTGCGCACACACCCTGCCTACTCCTCTTTGCCCTATTTGTACAAGACGGCTCACATCCCTGCCGGGCAATTAGCAAAGTAACATTGGGGCCCCTTTGATGCTTGGGGCCCAGTACAGGTGTTCCCTTTGACACTCCCCCCCCCCCGTCGCCGGCCCTGGGATTGGGTCAAAAAACATCATTATTTGTACAGCTTGTGAACATTTGTTTTTCCGTTGTCTCTTACATTACAAAGGGGAAGACAGGCCCTTGACATTTGCCAATTGATATCCATTTTTTTCATATGATTTCTCCCCAGTTTTGCTCATGTTAGTACAATATATTTCATAGTTCTTTGGATTTTGACCTTTTATCTGTTCTCTTTCTTTAACATACAGTATGGCCCAGTCATTTTCCTGCTCTGAATTTGTAAAGGTATTTCCAATAGGCCTGCTTCTACAAAGCCTTTACTGGAGATTTTACTGGGATATTACATACCTTAATTACAGCACCGGTTCAGGCTTATCTTGTGCTGTTTATGTACAGACTGGTTCAGTGCTGTTTATACCTCCGTTTACATCTGTCCCCTTAGCCAACAATGATGCATTCCAGTACTTTGCAGTCAGAGGGACTGATGCAGTTTTCAATTATCTTTAATGTTGTGGTAGTAAATTACATAGAAACAAGCCCCAGAGGAAAACGTTCAGGGGGGAGAAATGAGCAACTCTTGTTGTTAATGTTACAGGTCACCGTTAGAAAACTAAAGGTCACGAAGCCTATTAATAATCTACTGCATAAGGCATTTTATTTCCATCATCTCAATCTAGTGACATCTTTCTGACAGTCTCCTAATTATATATTCTTTTGGTCTGAGGTAAATTTGGACAAAGTAAACTACAGTATACGGGATGTAGTTATGTGACCGGCGGTCAGGGGACTGACGGTCACAATAACTCCCCCTGTATCCCGGCCACTCAAAATACCGGCAGTCGGCATGCCGACTAGAAGGGACTATGCTGACCACTGGGAAGGGATGCTGACCACTGGGATCCCGGCCCGCCGGTAACGCGGCCCCAACCCAACTATACTATATACTACTATAGATTATGGAATAGATTAATACAAAACTACTACTGCTAAAAATTGCAAGCATAGAGCCGCCCAGAAAGTAAAAAGATGCCCACCGCTGCATTCGCATATTTACGTATGCAGTCGCATAACTGTAATGCATGCTCAGAAATCGAACACCATCGACAGTTGCGGCTGACCCGTGCCTACTCAAAATAATGCAATTGCATTCGCACAGGGCACCATGTTTTTTATCGAATGATCGCAGCTAACGTCAGATGCACGCCCCGAAAACGGCCATGACATGCCTGCATTTTCCCACCCACTCCCCACAAACACCATATTGCCTCCTACAAATGTTTACTTCCTGTCAATCACTTTGCGGTCGCATTTCACCGGGCCTGCGATTGCAGAGCATTTGCACTTTGGTGTTCGCGCACGTGCAATGCATTCGCAGCGCATGCGCAGTCTACCGATAATTTCTCAGTGTGTGCGGAGTTAGGCCCAAAGTTCATTTAAAAAGGGTTTTTTAGTTAACTACAGGAAAAAGGAAGCCATCTACTTGGCCAAATATGGCACTCATATCATACCTGTCAGTAGTCCCAATGTTCTTTGCAGACAGTACAGATTTTGGTTAAAGGGGCATGTGGGGGATTTAATCTAAGCACCTGATAATTAAAAGAGGAAATAAAACCTTACATAGTACAATACAGCCTGTATCATTATTAGAGATGAGCGGGTTCGGTTCCTCGGAAACCGAACCCCCCCCAACTTAACCCATTTTACACGGGTCCGAGGCATACTCGGATTCTCCCGTATGGCTCGGGTAACCCGAGTGCGCCCGAACGTCATCATCCCGCTGTCGGATTCTCGCGAGATTCGGATTCTATATAAGGAGCCGCACGTTGCCGCCATTTTTCACTCGTGCATTGGAAATGATAGTGACAGGACGTGGCTGGCGTCCTCTCACTTTGTTTCAGGGGGCTGCATATCTTTATTCTGGGGACCAGCAGTATTATAGGAGGAGTACAGTGCAGAGTTTTGCTGACCAGTGACTACCAGTATTATACGTTGTCTGCCTGAAAAACGCTCCATATCTGTGCTCAGTGTGCTGCATATATCTGTGCTCACACTGCTTTATTGTGGGGACTGGGGACCAGCAGTATTATATAGGAGGAGTACAGTGCAGAGTTTTGCTGACCAGTGACCACCAGTATACGTTGTCTGCCTGAAAAACGCTCCATATCTGTGCTCAGTGTGCTGCATATATCTGTGCTCACACTGCTTTATTGTGGGGACTGGGGACCTGCAGTATTATATAGGAGGAGTACAGTGTAGAGTTTTGCTGACCAGTGACCACCAGTATACGTTGTCTGCCTGAAAAACGCTCCATATCTGTGCTCAGTGTGCTGCATATATCTGTGCTCACACTGCTTTATTGTGGGGACTGGGGACCAGCAGTATTATATAGGAGGAGTACAGTGCAGAGTTTTGCTGACCAGTGACCACCAGTATACGTTGTCTGCCTGAAAAACACTCCATATCTGTGCTCAGTGTGCTGCATATATCTGTGCTCACACTGCTTTATTGTGGGGACTGGGGACCAGCAGTATTATATAGGAGGAGTACAGTGCAGAGTTTTGCTGACCAGTGACCACCAGTATTATATGTTCTCTGCCTGAAAAACGCTCCATATCTGTGCTGCATTGTAGTATATAGTAGAAGTACAGTGCATAATTTTGCTGACCACCAGTATATAATATATAGGAGTACGGTACAGAAGGCCACTGCTCTACCTACCTCTGTGTCGTCAAGTATACGATCCATCCATACCTGTGGTGCATTTCAGTTTTTCACAGTTTGCTGACCACCAGTATATAATATATAGCAGTACGGTACAGTAGGCCACTGCTCTACCTACCTCTGTGTCGTCAAGTATACTATCCATCCATACCTGTGGTGCATTTCAGTTTTGCACAGTTTGCTGACCACCAGTATATAATATATAGCAGTACGGTACAGTAGGCCACTGCTCTACCCACCTCTGTGTCGTCAAGTATACTATCCATCCATACCTGTGGTGCATTTAAGTTTTGCACAGTTTGCTGACCACCAGTATATAATATATAGCAGTACGGTACAGAAGGCCACTGCTCTACCTACCTCTGTGTCGTCAAGTATACTATCCATCCATACCTGTGGTGCATTTCAGTTTTGCACAGTTTGCTGACCACCAGTATATAATATATAGCAGTACGGTACAGTAGGCCACTGCTCTACCTACCTCTGTGTTGTCAAGTATACTATCCATCCATACCTGTGGTGCATTTCAGTTTTGCACAGTTTGCTGACCACCAGTATATAATATATAGCAGTACGGTACAGTAGGCCACTGCTCTACCTACCTCTGTGTCGTCAAGTATACTATCCATCCATACCTGTGGTGCATTTCAGTTTTGCACAGTTTGCTGACCACCAGTATATAATATATAGCAGTACGGTACAGTAGGCCACTGCTCTACCTACCTCTGTGTCGTCAAGTATACTATCCATCCATACCTGTGGTGCATTTCAGTTTTGCACAGTTTGCTGACCACCAGTATATAATATATAGCAGTACGATACAGTAGGCCACTGCTCTACCTACCTCTGTGTCGTCAAGTATACTATCCATCCACACCTGTGGTGCATTTTAGTTGTGCGCAGTATATATAGTAGTAGGCCATTGCTATTGATACTGGCATATAATTCCACACATTAAAAAATGGAGAACAAAAATGTGGAGGGTAAAATAGGGAAAGATCAAGATCCACTTCCACCTCGTGCTGAAGCTGCTGCCACTAGTCATGGCCGAGACGATGAAATGCCATCAACGTCGTCTGCCAAGGCCGATGCCCAATGTCATAGTAGAGAGCATGTAAAATCCAAAACACAAAAGTTCAGTAAAATGACCCAAAAATCAAAATTAAAAGCGTCTGAGGAGAAGCGTAAACTTGCCAATATGCCATTTACGACACGGAGTGGCAAGGAACGGCTGAGGCCCTGGCCTATGTTCATGGCTAGTGGTTCAGCTTCACATGAGGATGGAAGCACTTATCCTCTCGCTAGAAAACTGCAGTGCCACTCCTAGATGGGCCAGGTGTTTGTGTCGGCCACTTGGGTCGCTTAGCTTAGTCACACAGCTACCTCATTGCGCCTCTTTTTTTCTTTGCATCATGTGCTGTTTGGGGACTATTTTTTTGAAGTGCCATCCTGTCTGACACTGCAGTGCCACTCCTAGATGGGCCAGGTGTTTGTGTCGGCCACTTGGGTCGCTTAGCTTAGTCACACAGCGACCTTGGTGCACCTCTTTTTTTCTTTGCATCATGTGCTGTTTGGGGACTATTTTTTAAATCTGCCATCCTGTCTGACACTGAAGTGCCACTCCTAGATGGGCCAGGTGTTTGTGTTGGCCACTTGTGTGTGTTCAGAATAGACTGGAAATGAGTGGAAATTATGGTTATTGAGGTTAATAATACTATGGGATCACAATGACCCCCAAATTCTATGATTTAAGCTGTTTTTTGAGGGTTTTTTGTAAAAAAAAACCGAATCCAAAACACACCCGAATCCGACAAAAAATTTTCAGGGAGGTTTTGCCAAAACGCGTCCGAATCCAAAACACGGCCGCGGAACCGAATCCAAAACCAAAACACAAAACCCGAAAAATGTCCGGTGCACATCACTAATCATTATCGCATTAAACAAAATGCTAGCAGGATGAATATAACAGTTCGCATAAAGGAGGAAAAAGTACATCAGGAGCAATTTGCAGGCCCCCTTTCTCTCGACACAGGAATCATAGACACGATGACATATGCTTGGCCCTTACCCATCTTCCTTAAATATCAGGGACTTGGCTGCATGAAAGGTAAAAGAGTGTCTGTCAGCTGTCTGGCAAGTCATGTGAAGTAGCAAACGTCCTGTTGTGTTTTTCAGAAGCAACAAACACAGCAGGGGGACGTCACAGGTGGGCGGGTGTAGGCCTGCGACATCCTCCTGCTGTGGATGGTGTCTGTGCTTTAATTGACATGCTTAAATCCAAGTGCATTAAAATTAGAGATGAGCGGGTTCGGTTTCTTTGAATCCGAACCCGCACGAACTTCACTTTTTTTTTCACGGGTCCGAGCGACTCGGATCTTCCCGCCTTGCTCGGTTAACCCGAGCGCGCCCGAACGTCATCATGACGCTGTCGGATTCTCGCGAGACTCGGATTCTATATAAGGAGCCGCGCGTCGCCGCCATTTTCACACGTGCATTGAGATTGATAGGGAGAGGACGTGGCTGGCGTCCTCTCCATTAGAATAGATTAGAAGAGAGAGAGATTGTGCAGACAGAGTTTACCACAGTGACCAGTGCAGTTGTTGTTAAGTTAACTTTTATTTAATATATCCGTTCTCTGCTATATCCGTTCTCTGCCTGAAAAAAACGATACACAGCAGTCACACAGTGTGACTCAGTCTGTGTGCACTCAGCTCAGCCCAGTGTGCTGCACATCAATGTATAAAAGCTTATAATAATTGTGGGGGAGACTGGGGAGCACTGCAGGTTGTTATAGCAGGAGCCAGGAGTACATAATATTATATTAATTTAAAATTAAACAGTGCACACTTTTGCTGCAGGAGTGCCACTGCCAGTGTGACTAGTGGTGACCAGTGCCTGACCACCAGTATAGTAGTATATTGTTGTATACTATCTCTTTATCAACCAGTCTATATTAGCAGCAGACACAGTACAGTGCGGTAGTTCACGGCTGTGGCTACCTCTGTGTCGGCAGTCGGCACTCGGCAGGCAGTCCGTCCATCCATAATTGTATAATTATATACCACCTAACCGTGGTATTTTTTTTTCTTTCTTTATACCGTCGTCATAGTCATACTAGTTGTTACGAGTATACTACTATCTCTTTATCAACCAGTGTACAGTGCGGTAGTTCACGGCTGTGGCTACCTCTGTGTCGGAACTCGGCAGGCAGTCCGTCCATCCATAATTGTATTATTATAATATATACCACCTAACCGTGGTTTTTTTTTCATTCTTTATACCGTCATAGTCAGTCATACTAGTTGTTACGAGTATACTACTATCTCTTTATCAACCAGTGTACAGTGCGGTAGTTCACGGCTGTGGCTACCTCTGTGTCGGCAGTCGGCAGGCAGTCCGTCCATCCATAATTGTATTATAATATATACCACCTAACCGTGGTTTTTTTTTCATTCTTTATACCGTCATAGTGTCATACTAGTTGTTACGAGTATACTACTATCTCTTTATCAACCAGTGTACAGTGCGGTAGTTCACGGCTGTGGCTACCTCTGTGTCGGCAGTCGGCAGGCAGTCCGTCCATCCATAATTGTATTATAATATATACCACCTAACCGTGGTTTTTTTTTCATTCTTTATACCGTCATAGTCAGTCATACTAGTTGTTACGAGTATACTACTATCTCTTTATCAACCAGTGTACAGTGCGGTAGTTCACGGCTGTGGCTACCTCTGTGTCGGCACTCGGCAGGCAGTCCGTCCAACCATAATTGTATTATATACCACCTAACCGTGGTTTTTTTTTCATTCTTTATACCGTCGTCATACTAGTTGTTACGAGTATACTACTATCTCTTTATCAACCAGTGTACAGTGCGGTAGTTCACGGCTGTGGCTACCTCTGTGTCGGCACTCGGCAGCCCGTCCATAATTGTATATACCAGTGACCTAACCGTGGTTTTTCTTTCTTTCTTTATACATACATACTAGTTACGAGTATACTATCTCTTTATCAACCAGTCTATATATTAGCAGCAGACACAGTACAGTGCGGTAGTTCACGGCTGTGGCTACCTCTGTGTCGGCACTCGGCAGCCCGTCCATAATTGTATATACCACCTAACCGTGGTTTTTTTTTCTTTCTTTATACATACATACTGCAGTGCCACTCCTAGATGGGCCCGGTGTTTGTGTCGGCCACTAGGGTCGCTAATCTTACTCACACAGTCAGCTACCTCATTGCGCCTCTTTTTTTCTTTGCGTCATGTGCTGTTTGGGGAGGGTTTTTTGGAAGGGCCATCCTGCGTGACACTGCAGTGCCACTCCTAGATGGGCCCGGTGTTTGTGTCGGCCACTAGGGTCGCTAATCTTACTCACACAGCTACCTCATTGCGCCTCTTTTTTTCTTTGCGTCATGTGCTGTTTGGGGAGGGTTTTTTGGAAGGGACATCCTGCGTGACACTGCAGTGCCACTCCTAGATGGGCCCGGTGTTTGTGTCGGCCACTAGGGTCGCTTATCTTACTCACACAGCGACCTCGGTGCAAATTTTAGGACTAAAAATAATATTGTGAGGTGTGAGGTATTCAGAATAGACTGAAAATGAGTGTAAATTATGGTTTTTGAGGTTAATAATACTTTGGGATCAAAATGACCCCCAAATTCTATGATTTAAGCTGTTTTTTAGTGTTTTTGGAAAAAAACACCCGAATCCAAAACACACCCGAATCCGACAAAAATAATTCGGTGAGGTTTTGCCAAAACGCGTTCGAACCCAAAACACGGCCGCGGAACCGAACCCAAAACCAAAACACAAAACCCGAAAAATTTCAGGCGCTCATCTCTAATTAAAATCTGTACTTTTTTGCATGTTGTCGTGGCTGGGCAGCTAAGTTCTTTGTATAGTTTTTGTTTGTTTTTGTTAGCAGTGGTCAGTGGAACTATGCTAATATAATATGTTATGTTCTTTTCCCCTGTTTAATGTTTGGTTTGGTATGTTTGCAGCTGAAGAACCGCTTTCTTTTTTTCATGCAATTTTAGGGGTGATTTACAATTGAATATAAAATATACCACTTACATATATATACAGTACATACAGTATATGTAGTTGCATTAATCGTAATTATGCATAGCCTTAAATCTAATGTATCATGCAACCCAGGTCAAATATATGGCAATCTCCATCACCAGCTTGGAAACTGAACCATTGTCTTGTGTAGGTTCAGAATTAAAGTTTCATGTAAACCAATATACGATGCATCTCAAAGTGTTGGTGCTTAACCTTGGTCTACATTATCCTACTGTACTGTACCTGCCTCTGCAATCGCAAGGAGAAATAACAGTCAAGTGCATGCGCAATGTGATAAATCTTACACAGGACATTTGTTTGTGCAGTGCAAATGTCCTTGTGTTCCCCTATTTATTAACAATGTTTAGTGGGAGATCTTCTGAAGACAGAGACGTTTCCGGATGATTCCCGTAAAATTGAAGTGTCTATAGAATGTAAGAAGGGGTGTCTATCCATTTTTAATTGCAAATTGTCCTCCATAAGGTTCTATGAGGGCTGCTAAATTATCACAAGCATAGCTTTTCAAAACCTGGCCGACAATATTAGCCATTGTAGCCTATGGGTTACATATGTAGTAAGAATGCTGGCTTGAACCTGGATATAAAGTGATCTCATATATGATCACTTTAATTTTTACACTTAGCACTGGCAGACTCACACAAAGAAGCTCCAGGTATTCATAGCCACCATTGGGCAATGGTGAGAATTTCCCCAAGGTGTATTTATCACACCCACTATGTGAGTGCAGTTGTCATACATACCTTGATAACCAATAGTGGTCCACGCAGCGTAGACTACTGTGTTCATTTTTCTGTTTTTGTCGTCTTTGATTTACTTCTGGGACATACTGTACAAAAGTAGATTCAGACACCAATATCCTTACGCTGAGGGCACTGGGATATTTTTTCTTTTTTACAGTATTTTGACCCTGTACAGGAGCTTAGTTGAAGGCTTTCCATTTTTATCATTCCCCACATGATTCTCTCTGTTGGCGCAGTCCACAAAAAACGTTTCCTGCTCATTCTTATGTTCTCTATGGAATGGCTGTCTCTATATCAAGTAGCTCTTCTTCTACTTGATATAAGTAATCCACCCTGAGATTGAGCATATAATATGAAGAGATAACAATAATAAATGTTCACTCCCAGGAGGACCAGGGTGAGCATTTACTATTAAACTTAAGGGACTGAGGGGTACATTTACTAAGCAGTGATAAGAGCGGAGAAGTGAGCCAGTGGAGGAGTTGCTCCATCAATCAATCAGCACTGAAGTAACATCTATAATTTGCATACTATAAAATGATACAGAGCTGCTGATTGGTTGATGGGGAAATATCTCCACTGGCTCACTTCTCCGCTCTTATCACTGCTTAGTAAATGTACCCCTAAGTAATAAACCAATAAAAAGTCAGTGTAGAACCCTAACCTCCTTCCAGTGCCCAACCCTAACCTCCCCTCCCTGCAACCTAACCCTAACCTTCCCTCCCCACAGCCTAACCCTATCCTCCTCCCCCAGTGCCTAACCCTAACCTCTCCTCCCACAGCATATCTCCAACCTCCCTCCCAGTGCCTAACCCTATCGGGTGGAGGCTGTTGAACTTATAAGATGCCATGTCTGCACTTTTTCACCTAAGGGGCTCAATATTTTGGCAGGGGAATGGGGGGGGGGGGGGGGGGGGAGCTGGGCTGAAGATTTGCCTAGGGTGCTGAAAAACCTTGTACCTGCCCTACTTATGCATGGATAGCACTGTATACAACTGTTAAAATTTCCCTGTCAGAGATGATTTTTTGTATTTTGATAAGTGTTGATGTTTTTCTGTTTCTATTTTATTTATTATTAATGTGAATATTGGCAACAAATTTTTGCAGTGGCACTGAGACTTTGGAGAGACCTGGGTGCTGGGAGAAAGTGGAAGAGGTGTGGGTATACCCCCTTATTGTGTACATACCTATAATGCTTTTGGGGGTGGGTGGTTATGCATGCCCTGCCCTAGTGTGTCCCCACTTACCCCTCTCTCGGCACCACTGGATTTGTCAGCTCAAAATGACTGATAGTATATGTCCTTAATTCCTTCACTTACTGCTATTGACTTACATAGAAACAAAGTGTTTGTTTCAGTTCGTTTCAGTTAAATGTTGAAAACAGTAGCTTGATCTGACTATCAAAATCCTTGGCAACAATTAGGAGACCCCTGGTAAAGAACAGGAAACCCCTGAAAATGAGCATGCCACCCTAGGCAATGAGAAGGAGACCCCTGGCAACAAGCAGGAAATCCCTGACAATGAGCATGAAACCCTTTGCAACGAGCAGGAGACCCCTGGCAACAAGCAGGAGACCCCTGGTAATGACTTTGAAACCCTAGCACCGAGCATGACATGAGACCCCTGACAATGAGCATGGAACCCAGAGCATAAAACCACTGGCAACAAGCATAAAACACTTGGCAACGAGTATGAAGGCCCTGACAATGAGCATTGGACCCCTGGCAACGAGCAAGTAATTTAAAACTATTTAGAAGCCTTATTGTGGGGAAAAATTTGTAATGGCCATTATTGTGTGTGGGTCGTAAAATGGTGTCAGTGGCATAACTGTGTATGGCATATTGTGTAGTGGGCATTATGGTGTATGGCATATTGTGTAATGGCTATTATGGGGTGTGGCATAATGTGTAATGGGCATTATTGTGTGTGTGTCATATTGTGTAAGGGGCATTACTATAAGGTGGAAAAATGGCAAATAATCTAAGGGGCATGAATCAGGAATATTTTTTTCCCTTTGGTGGCCAATTTCTGGGCATGCAGATTGCAAAACTGGGATATAAGGTCGTTTTTTACTGCAAGGCCACACACCATTTTTTTGGCGCACTCCTACGCCGCATGCAAATTCCTTATTCTTGTCAAGGAAAATTCTTTATTCTTACAGGGGTGCCCACCCACTGCAGATCCACCCACATTACCCACTGATCTGGCCACCACTGCCTACCCCCGGGAGTTCGTAAACCTATTTTTCTACAATAATAGCACTGCCCAGAAGTGCATGTCAAATCTGCCCCTCAAGGTCATGTTATTTTTTTTTGTATTTTTTTTACCTTGTAGGATTTGTTAACTTTGTCAGCATTAAGGGGGTTAACTCAGATTTGTTAGCAAACCAAAAAAGCACACTGCAGGCGGGGCAAATGTAACATGCGCAGAGAGATTTAGATTTGGGTGGGTAATATTGTTTCTGTACAAGGTAAATACTGGCTGCTTTATTTTTACATTGCAATTTAGATTCCAGTTTGAACACACCTCACCCAAATCTAACTCTCTCTGCACACGTTACATCTGCCCCACCTGCAGTGCCACATGTTTTTGCCCATTAGTGTGCTTTTTTGGTTTGCTATCAAACCTGAATAAGGCCCTAAATGCATTCTTGTTTTACTCATTCATGTTTTTTCACTCTGGAAATTTATGTAATTCTTTTGTTTATGTAAGGGGTGGGAGGCATTTGATATGCTAACTGTCGGGATCCCAACGCTTAGCAAATCGGTGCCGGAATCCCGACAGCCGGCATACCGACAACTGTTTTCCCTCTTGGCGTGTCCATGACACCCCTGGAGAGAGATTAAATAGCGTGGCGCATGCAGCAAGCCCACAAGGGGCTCTTTTGCGCTCGCCCTGCTGCCGGCACACCGGCAGTCGGGATCATGGTGGCGTATGCTGGGTGCCGGGATCCCGAGCGCCGGCATACCGTAGTAGACCCATAAGGGGTACTATTTTTAATCGTGTCTTGTACTATTTACATTTTTTTTCACTAGTATTTGTTAACATGCCATACCATAGACTTGAATGTTAACTCCTGTAACTGCTGCCTTTCCCCCCCAGTTGTGGAGAAATTATCTGGGCCCAACGAGACCCAAGTAATCTATTTCATGAGAAAACATCTTCAGTTATCACGTGATCCCCACTTTGTCTGTGTCTACTTTATCTCTCTCCAGGGCTTGATACATCTCCCCTCTATGATCTGCTGTTCCAGCACTCTATCATTTCCTTTGAACTCATTGCTGTTCCGATCAGCTGTACAAGTACAGCTACTTATAGCAGAATCACATGATCAGTAGGAACAGTGGGGGTCATTCCGAGTTGTTCGCTCGCAAGCTGCTTTTAGCAGCTTTGCACACGCTAAGCCGCCGCCTACTGGGAGTGAATCTTAGCTTATCAAAATTGCGAACGAAAGATTAGCAGAATTGCGAATAGACACTTCTTAGCAGTTTCTGAGTAGCTCCAGACTTACTCGGCATCTGCGATCAGTTCAGTGCTTGTCGTTCCTGGTTTGACGTCACAAACACACCCAGCGTTCGCCCAGACACTCCTCCGTTTCTCCAGCCACTCCCGCGTTTTTCCCAGAAACTGTAGCGTTTTTTCACACACTCCCATAAAACGGCCTGTTTCCGCCCAGAAACATCCACTTCCTGTCAATCGCATTACAATCACAAGAACGAAGAAAAAAACCTCGTAATGCCGTGAGTAAAAAACCTAACTGCATAGCAAATTTACTTGGCGCAGTCGCACTGCGGACATTGCGCATGCGCATTAGCGACTAATCACTCCGTTGCGAGAAAAAAATAACGAGCGAACAACTCGGAATGACCCCCAGTGAGCGGACAGACTTGGAAGGCAAACCAAATATTTCACCAGTGCATTGTGGTCTCTGAAAATTCAGTTAAATTTACAAATCTGTCTATTGTCAACATTGATATTACATGATAATTATGTGACTTATTACTATAGATCTGCTCTTACAAAAAAAGACAGAAAAAGATTACTTTTATTATCAGTATATTTCGCCGTTAGAGAGGGGTTCAGTTAGGCTGCTTGAACAATATCCTAACATTGAAGGTTTCACCTTGAGGTTGCTTTCAAAGAGCAAGGATACACACTTTTATTGTTAGCATGAAGCTATTAACTCTCGTCATGATGGGTTTTTATTTTAGACTTAATATGAACATTTAATGACCCTCTCTGCATGTAGCAAGAGCTCTCGTGTCTCACTGTGCGCTGAAATCAGTTTGTCTCCGACACAGCTTCATCCTCTGCATTTTCATTTCTTTATTCAAAGAATAATCAGAAAGTGGAATTTGCAATAAAAGGAGAAAGAGGAGAATCTTAAGTAAACAAGATGGGCGCACAGAAAACGAGGAAAAATTGAAGGAAAACAAATGCATATTTATATTTCTGGAATAAAATTACTTTTTATTTGAATCAATATCCAATAATATTCAATCAAACAGCATAGCTGATTTCTGTACAATACTCATGTATTTGCAAAGCAACATATTTATATCAACACAAGCTTTGGTCAGGTAGCCAACACAACAATAACTGAGTTGGGTATGAAATCCCCACATTCGGGATCCCGACAGTCAAAAGACCGACAGTGGAATCCCAATGGACAGAATCCTAATGCATCCCAGTAAGTATTTTTAACCCTACCCATATCCCTAACCCACCGCTACAGCAGTCTATCCCTATCTGCCCCCTCAACAGTCTAGCCCTAACCTTCCTACCCTGCAGTCTAACCCTAATCCTCCCCCTAGTGCCTAACATCACTATATACCGGTGCAGTGTGTCGGGATTCTGTCTATCGGGATCCTCACTGCAGGGGCTTTGACCGCATCCCCAATAACCATCTAACCAACACAATGTTCAAAAATAACCATTCAACTAAAATACCTTAGTCATTTTAATAAGATTTTGAGGAGGGTTTTCTGGATACAATTATTTGGTTAAAACTATTGACTTAAATGTTAAAGAAATGAACAAATCTCTGGTCAAAAATGGCAATTGCAAAATACAGTTTTTCTTACTTTTTTGGCTGAGGCCCAAAGTATGGTGGCCAATATTCACTGCGTCTCACTGATAAGTTGTTCAGGAATAATGTACTTTCTTTTACTTAACTGTTATCTACATATTTACTATTATGTTGTTATAAATATAATCAATAGAGAATATGGGACTTGTACAAACTATTAACACTAAAATACAATTACTACATAGTATATTAGTTGGTAATATACACAATTGCTTTATAAAATGAAGATAAGCCCAAATCATTTGGTAACCCATTTTTTGGGTCACAGTCTATAGAATGTTTAATTTTTTTTATTGAATTTTGTTGATCTTAATTTAGGGAACAATAATGAAATTAGGCCTTAATGCTAAAAAACAATAACCATATTAGAAAAATGTAATGGGAAACAAACAAGTAAATAACTGAAAATGTGTATTTAATTCTCAATAAATGAAACCCCTACCCCATTATGTTTCTCATGCGATAATCTGTTTTCCCAAGCAAGAGTTGGATTAAGACCCCATTGGATCCTTGGTGAGATACTGGTTTTGGACCCACTCCTTTCCCATGGCAATCTCCAGCCCCTGTCCACTGTACTACTCTACCTACACTACTTAGCCTATGTTTTATTAGCTTTTCACTCACATACTCCTCTGCCCACCAGCATAGCCTTCATATGCCCCTCTGCCCACAAGCAGTTTCACATATATTTCTGCAAATTAACTTTTCCCTTACATGCCCCTCTGCAAATTAACTTTTCCCTTACATGCCCCTCTGCAAATTAACTTTTCCCTTACATGCCTTTCTTCCCACTAGCTTTTCGCTCACATACACATCTGCCAGTCAGTTTTTCCCTCATATGCTTCTTGGCCCACAGGCTTTCTTACATCCACAACTTTTCCCTCAATGCTCTGCTGCACACCAGCATTTTACTTATATGCCCCTATGCCTACCACATTTTTCCTCATATGTGACAGCCCCCTACCTGTCAGCTTTTCCCTCATATGATACTCAACAAACAGACCCTCTCATTGCTCCTTCTGCTTACATTACCTGATTCTCCACCATGATTGCAGAGGAACCATCAGCTTGCTGCAGACACATGCAGCATTTGGGGTATATGCAATTAGCAGCGAATCGCGGCAAATTATCGCCGTTTTTTAATTCGACACAATTCGACAGGTGAATTCTGGCAGGTGGCTTCCGGAATTCACCATATTCAATGAAAAACGGATTCGACAGTCCCGTGGGCGAAAAACGGACGATTTGTCGGATTTTGCCGCGATTTAAAAAAACGGGGAAAAACGGGAAAAACCCGGAAAAAAATGGCGTGGGGTCCCCCCTCCAAAGCATAACCAGCCTCGGGCTCTTCGAGCTGGTCCTGGTTCTAAAAATGCGGGGAAAAAATTGACAGGGGATCCCCCGTATTTTTAAAACCAGCACCAGGCTCTGCGCCTGATGCTGGTGCAAAAAATACGGGGGACAAAAAGAGTAGGGGTCCCCCGTATTTTTTACACCAGCATCGGGCTCCACTAGCTGGACAGATAATGCCACAGCCGGGGGTCACTTTTATACAGTGCCCTGCGGCCGTGGCATTAAATATCCAACTAGTCACCCCTGGCCGGGGTACCCTGGGGGAGTGGGGACCCCTTCAATCAAGGGGTCCCCCCCCAGCCACCCAAGGGCCAGGGGTGAAGCCCGAGGCTGTCCCCCCCATCCATGGGCTGCGGATGGGAGGCTGATAGCCTTGAGTAAAATGACAGAATATTGTTTTTTCCAATAGTACTACAAGTCCCAGCAAGCCTCCCCCGCAAGCTGGTACTTGGAGAACCACAAGTACCAGCATGCGGGAGAAAAACGGGCCCGCTGGTACCTGTAGTACTACTGGAAAAAAAATACCCAAATAAAAACAGGAGACACACACCGTGACAAGTACAACTTTATTACACACTGCCGACACACATACATACTTACATACATACATACATACATAGCACCACCATTCCGCCTCAGAGCAGGAATTGTCCTGGTCCGTGACCTTACAGCTGTGACTAGGCACCGCATATACACAGGAAGGGTTACACATAGAGTCACACATATACATGGATGGTTACATGTAGAGACACACAAACACAGGTAAGGCCACATATAGAGACACAAACATATACAGGAAAGGTAAATATAGAGACACACATACTGTATGAAGGAAGGGTCACATACTGTATATAAGTGGCTTTTTTAACTGATTAAAAAAGTGACTTTGAATGAAATAGAACAGTGGCAATGAACAGCCTAAATTGGGGACAGCTCTGTGTGTAGTGTAATGTGTACTTCTTGGTTATACTAGAGATGTAACATTTTATCTGGCAAAAAAGAGCTTTATATTATCAGCACAAAAGTGGCAGGCAATTAAGGTGTATTTCTCTGACGTCCTAGTGGATGCTGGGAACTCCGTAAGGACCATGGGGAATAGCGGCTCCGCAGGAGACTGGGCACAAAAGTAAAAGCTTTAGGACTACCTGGTGTGCACTGGCTCCTCCCCCCATGACCCTCCTCCAAGCCTCAGTTAGATTTTTGTGCCCGAACGAGAAGGGTGCACACTAGATGGCTCTCCTGAGCTGCTTAGTGAAAAAGTTTAAGTATAGGTTTTTTATTTTCAGTGAGTCCTGCTGGCAACAGGTTCACTGCACCGAGGGACTAAGGGGAGAAGAAGCGAACTCACCTGCGTGCAGAGTGGATTGGGCTTCTTAGGCTACTGGACATTAGCTCCAGAGGGACGATCACAGGCCCTGCCATGGATGGGTCCCAGAGCCGCGCCGCCGGCCCCCTTACAGAGCCAGAAGACTGAAGAGGTCCGGGAAATCGGCGGCAGAAGACGTCCTGTCTTCAATAAGGTAGCGCACAGCACCGCAGCTGTGCGCCATTGCTCTCAGCACACTTCACACTCCGGTCACTGAGGGTGCAGGGCGCTGGGGGGGGGGGCGCCCTGAGACGCAATAAAAACACCTTAGATGGCAAAAAAATACATCACATATAGCTCCTGGGCTATATGGATGCATTTAACCCCTGCCAGTTTTTCCTTAAAAAAGCGGGAGAAAGGCCGCCGAGAAGGAGGCGGAGCCTATCTCCTCAGCACACAAGCGCCATTTTCCCTCACAGCTCCGTTGGAGGGAAGCTCCCTGGCTCTCCCCTGCAGTCCTGCACTACAGAAACAGGGTAAAACAAGAGAGGGGGGGCACTAATTTGGCAGATTAATCAATACAGCAGCTATATAAGGGAAAAACACTTATATAAGGTTATCCCTGTATATATATAGCGCTCTGGTGTGTGCTGGCAAACTCTCCCTCTGTCTCCCCAAAGGGCTAGTGGGGTCCTGTCCTCTGTCAGAGCATTCCCTGTGTGTGTGCTGTGTGTCGGTATGTTGTGTCGACATGTATGAGGAGGAAAATGGTATGGAGGCGGAGCAATTGCCTGTAATAGTGATGTCACCCCCTAGGGAGTCGACACCTGACTGGATGGTCTTATGGAAGGAATTACGTGATAGCGTCAGCACTTTACAAAAGACTGTTGACGACATGAGACAGCCGGCAAATCAGTTAGTATCTGTCCAGGCGTCTCAAACACCGTCAGGGGCTCTAAAGCGCCCGTTACCTCAGATGGTCGACACAGACCCAGACACGGACACTGACTCCAGTGTCGACGGTGAGGAAACAAACGTATTTTCCAGTAGGGCCACACGTTACATGATCACGGCAATGAAGGAGGTTTTGAACATTTCTGATACTACAAGTACCACAAAAAAGGGTATTATGTGGGGTGTGAAAAAACTACCCGTAGTTTTTCCTGAATCAGATGAATTAAATGAGGTGTGTGATGAAGCGTGGGTTTCCCCCGATAAAAAACTGCTAATTTCTAAAAAATTATTGGCATTATACCCTTTCCCGCCAGAGGTTAGGGCGCGTTGGGAAACACCCCCTAGGGTAGATAAGGCGCTCACACGCTTATCAAAACACGTGGCGTTACCGTCTCCTGATACGGCCGCCCTCAAGGAGCCAGCTGATAGGAAGCTGGAAAATATCCTAAAAAGTATATACACACATACTGGTGTTATACTGCGACCAGCAATCGCCTCAGCCTGGATGTGCAGTGCTGGGGTGGCTTGGTCGGATTCCCTGACTGAAAATATTGATACCCTGGACAGGGACAGTATATTATTGACTATAGAGCATTTAAAAGATGCATTTCTATATATGCGAGATGCACAGAGGGATATTTGCACTCTGGCATCAAGAGTAAGTGCGCTGTCCATTTCTGCCAGAAGAGGATTATGGACGCGACAGTGGTCAGGTGATGCAGATTCCAAACGGCATATGGAAGTATTGCCGTATAAAGGGGAGGAGTTATTTGGGGTCGGTCTATCGGACCTGGTGGCCACGGCAACGGCTGGGAAATCCACCTTTTTACCCCAGGTCACCTCTCAGCAGAAAAAGACACCGTCTTTTCAGGCTCAGTCCTTTCGTCCCCATAAGGGCAAGCGGGCAAAAGGCCACTCATATCTGCCCCGGGGCAGAGGAAGGGGAAAAAGACTGCAGCAGGCAGCCTCTTCCCAGGAACAGAAGCCCTCCCCCGCTTCTGCCAAGTCCTCAGCATGACGCTGGGGCCTTACAAGCGGACTCAGGTACGGTGGGGGGTCGTCTCAAGAATTTCAGCGCGCAGTGGGCTCACTCGCAAGTGGACCCCTGGATCCTGCAGGTAGTATCTCAGGGGTACAAATTGGAATTCGAGACGTCTCCCCCTTGCCGGTTCCTGAAGTCTGCTTTACCAACGTCTCCCTCCGACAGGAAGGCGGTATTGGAAGCCATTCACAAGCTGTATTCCCAGCAGGTGATAATCAAGGTACCCCTCCTACAACAGGGAAAGGGGTATTATTCCACGCTGTTTGTGGTACCGAAGCCGGACGGCTCGGTAAGACCTATTTTAAATCTGAAATCCTTGAACACTTACATACAAGGGTTCAAATTCAAGATGGAGTCACTCAGAGCAGTGATAGCGAACCTGGAAGAAGGGGACTATATGGTGTCTCTGGACATCAAGGATGCTTACCTCCATGTCCCAATTTGCCCTTCTCACCAAGGGTACCTCAGGTTTGTGGTACAGAACTGTCACTATCAGTTTCAGACGCTGCCGTTTGGATTGTCCACGGCACCCCGGGTCTTTACCAAGTTAATGGCCGAAATGATGATTCTTCTTCGAAGAAAAGGCGTCTTAATTATCCCTTACTTGGACGATCTCCTGATAAGGGCAAGGTCCAAGGAACAGTTAGAGGTCGGAGTAGCACTATCTCAAGTAGTACTACGACAGCACGGGTGGATTCTAAATATTCCAAAATCGCAGCTGATTCCGACGACACGTCTGCTGTTCCTAGGAATGATTCTGGACACAGTCCAGAAAAAGGTGTTTCTCCCGGAGGAAAAAGCCAGGGAGTTATCCGAGCTAGTCAGGAACCTCCTAAAACCAGGCCAAGTGTCAGTGCATCAATGCACAAGGGTCCTGGGAAAAATGGTGGCTTCTTACGAAGCGATTCCATTCGGCAGATTCCACGCAAGAACTTTTCAGTGGGATCTGCTGGACAAATGGTCCGGATCGCATCTTCAGATGCATCAGCGGATAACCCTGACTCCAAGGACAAGGGTGTCTCTCCTGTGGTGGTTGCAGAGGGCTCATCTTCTAGAGGGCTGCAGATTCGGCATTCAGGACTGGGTCCTGGTGACCACGGATGCCAGCCTGAGAGGCTGGGGAGCAGTCACACAGGGAAGAAATTTCCAGGGCTTGTGGTCAAGCATGGAAACGTCATTTCACATAAATATCCTGGAACTAAGGGCCATTTACAATGCCCTAAGTCAAGCAAGGCCTCTGCTTCAGGGTCAGCCGGTGTTGATCCAGTCGGACAACATCACGGCAGTCGCCCACGTAAACAGACAGGGCGGCACAAGAAGCAGGAGAGCAATGGCAGAAGTTGCAAGGATTCTTCGCTGGGCGGAAAATCATGTGATAGCACTGTCAGCAGTGTTCATTCCGGGAGTGGACAACTGGGAAGCAGACTTCCTCAGCAGACACGACCTCCACCCGGGGGAGTGGGGTCTTCACCCAGAAGTCTTCCACATGATTGTGAACCGTTGGGAAAAACCAAAGGTGGACATGATGGCGTCCCGCCTCAACAAAAAACTAGACAGATATTGCGCCAGGTCAAGGGACCCTCAGGCAATAGCTGTGGACGCTCTGGTAACACCGTGGGTGTACCAGTCAGTGTATGTGTTCCCTCCTCTGCCTCTCATACCCAAGGTACTGAGAATCATAAGAAGGAGAGGAGTAAGGACTGTACTCGTGGCTCCGGATTGGCCAAGAAGGACTTGGTACCCGGAACTTCAAGAGATGCTCACGGAGGACCCGTAGCCTCTACCTCTAAGAAGGGACCTGCTCCAGCAGGGACCCTGTCTGTTCCAAGACTTACCGCGGCTGCGTTTGACGGCATGGCGTTTGAACGCCGGATCCTGAAGGAAAAAGGCATTCCGGATGAAGTCATCCCTACCCTGATCAAAGCCAGGAAGGATGTAACCGTGCAACATTATCACCGTATTTGGCGTAAATATGTTGCGTGGTGTGAGGCCAGGAAGGCCCCTACAGAGGAATTTCAACTGGGTCGTTTCCTGCATTTCCTGCAAACAGGACTGTCTATGGGCCTAAAATTAGGGTCCATTAAGGTTCAAATTTCGGCCCTGTCGATTTTCTTCCAGAAAGAACTGGCTTCAGTTCCTGAAGTTCAGACGTTTGTCAAGGGGGTACTGCATATACAGCCTCCTTTTGTGCCTCCAGTGGCACCTTGGGATCTCAATGTAGTTTTGGGGTTCCTAAAATCACATTGGTTTGAACCACTCACCACTGTGGACTTAAAATATCTCACATGGAAAGTGGTAATGCTGTTAGCCCTGGCTTCAGCCAGGCGTGTCTCAGAATTGGCGGCTTTATCCTATAAAAGCCCTTACCTAATTTTTCATACGGACAGGGCAGAATTGAGGTCTCGTCCTCAATTTCTCCCTAAGGTGGTTTCAGCGTTTCACTTGAACCAGCCTATTGTGGTACCTGCGGCTACTAGGGACTTGGAGGACTCCAAGTTGCTGGACGTAGTCAGGGCCCTGAAAATATATGTTTCCAGGACGGCTGGAGTCAGAAAATCTGACTCGCTGTTTATCCTGTATGCACCCAACAAGCTGGGTGCTCCTGCTTCTAAGCAGACTATTGCTCGTTGGATTTGTAGTACAATTCAGCTTGCACATTCTGTGGCAGGCCTGCCACAGCCAAAATCTGTAAAAGCCCATTCCACAAGGAAAGTGGGCTCATCTTGGGCGGCTGCCCGAGGGGTCTCGGCTTTACAACTTTGCCGAGCAGCTACTTGGTCAGGGGCAAACACGTTTGCTAAATTCTACAAATTTGATACCCTGGCTGAGGAGGACCTGGAGTTCTCTCATTCGGTGCTGCAGAGTCATCCGCACTCTCCCGCCCGTTTGGGAGCTTTGGTATAATCCCCATGGTCCTTACGGAGTTCCCAGCATCCACTAGGACGTCAGAGAAAATAAGAATTTACTTACCGATAATTCTATTTCTCATAGTCCGTAGTGGATGCTGGGCGCCCATCCCAAGTGCGGATTGTCTGCAATACTTGTACATAGTTATTGTTACAAAAATCGGGTTATTATTGTTGTGAGCCATCTTTTCAGAGGCTCCTCTGTTATCATGCTGTTAACTGGGTTCAGATCACAGGTTGTACGGTGTGATTGGTGTGGCTGGTATGAGTCTTACCCGGGATTCAAAATCCTTCCTTATTGTGTACGCTCGTCCGGGCACAGTATCCTAACTGAGGCTTGGAGGAGGGTCATGGGGGGAGGAGCCAGTGCACACCAGGTAGTCCTAAAGCTTTTAATTTTGTGCCCTGTCTCCTGCGGAGCCGCTATTCCCCATGGTCCTTACGGAGTTCCCAGCATCCACTACGGACTATGAGAAATAGAATTATCGGTAAGTAAATTCTTATTTTCCTAGAACTCATAAGGCAGCCAACAGACACGATATTAAGGGGAAAGGAACTAGAATTAACTGTAGAGGATCATCAACTGGAGGATCTGCAATAGTCAAAATAGACAGTAAAAGATCAGCTGGAGAGGTAACGGGAGATAGCACAGATCCTTATACACAGTACCAAGTGTATTACTGCGGTTAGAATTTGTTGCTCAGTAGGATGGTTACTTAAAGTGAATGTAATGTACATTCTCTAGTATTATTGGATGCCTTTAAGTAGTGATGAGCGGGTTCGGTTTCCGAGAAACCGAACCCCCCTGAACTTTACCTTTTTTACACGGGTCCGAGCCATACTCGGATTCTCCCGTATGGCTCGGTTAACCCGAGCGCGCCGGAACGTCATCATCCCGCTGTTGGATTCTCGCGAGATTCGGATTCTATATAAGCAGCCGCGCGTCGCCGCCATTTTCACACGTGCATTGAGATTGATAGGGAGAGGACGTGGCTGGCGTCCTCTCCGTTTATAATTGTAGAAGAGACAGTTGATTGCTTGTTTTATTACTAATTGTGGGGAGGATTGGGGAGCAGCTGTTAGGACTCGGAGTAGAGTGCAGAGTTTTGCTGATAGTGACCACCAGTTTTTTTAATCCGTTCTCTGCCTGAAAAAAACGCTCCATACCATATCTGTGCTCAGTGTGCTGCATGATATATCTGTGCTGAGTGCTCACACTGCTTAATTGTGGGGACTGGGGAGCAGCTATAGCAGGAGTACAGTGCACAGTTTTGCTGACAGTGACCACCAGTATACGTTTGTCTGCCTGAAAAACACTCCTGTGGTGGCTTTTTTTTATACTAGTTTAGCAGTCTGCTGACAGTGTCCACCAGGTCCATTATACTGTATATAGCAGTACGGTAGGCCACTGCTGTACCTACCTCTGTGTCGTCAGTCACTCGTCATCCATTAATAATAATAAGTATACTATCCATCCATCTACATTGTATACCTGTGGTGGCTTTTTTTCTTTATACTAGTTTAGCAGTTTGCTGACAGTGTCCACCAGGTCCATTTATTATACTGTATATAGCAGTACGGTAGGCCACTGCTGTATCTACCTCTGTGTCGTCACTCGTCGTCCATAAGTATACTATCCATCCATCTACATTGTATACCTGTGGTGCCTTTTTTTTTTATACTAGTAGTACTAGTTTAGCAGTCTGCTGACAGTGTCCACCAGGTCCATTATACTGTATATAGTAGTACGGTAGGCCACTGCTGTACCTACCTCTGTGTCGTCAGTCACTCGTCATCCATTAATAATAATAAGTATACTATCCATCCATCTACATTGTATACCTGTGGTGGCTTTTTTTCTTTATACTAGTTTAGCAGTTTGCTGACAGTGTCCACCAGGTCCATTTATTATACTGTATATAGCAGAACGGTAGGCCACTGCTGTACCTACCTCTGTGTCGTCACTCGTCGTCCATAAGTATACTATCCATCCATCTACATTGTATACCTGTGGTGCCTTTTAGTTGTGCGCTTTAAAATATGGAGAACAAAAATGTGGAGGTTAAAAAAATAGGGAAAGATCAAGATCCACTTCCACCTCGTGCTGAAGCTGCTGCCACTAGTCATGGCCGAGACGATGAAATGCCATCAACGTCGTCTGCCAAGGCCGATGCCCAATGTCATAGTACAGAGCATGTAAAATCCAAAACACAAAAGATCAGTAAAATGACCCAAAAATCAAACTTTAAAGAGTCTGAGGAGAAGCGTAAACTTGCCAATATGCCATTTACGACACGGAGTGGCAAGGAACGGCTGAGGCCCTGGCCTATGTTCATGGCTAGTGGTTCAGCTTCACATGAGGATGGAAGCACTCATCCTCTCGCTAGAAAACAAAAAAGACTTAAGCTGGCAAAAGCACAGCAAAGAACTGTGCGTTCTTCGAAATCACAAATCCCCAAGGAGAGTCCAATTGTGTCGGTTGCAATGCCTGACCTTCCCAACACTGGACGGGAAGAGCTTGCGCCTTCCACCATTTGCACGCCCCCTGCAAGTGCTGGAAGGAGCACTCGCAGTCCAGTTCCTGATAGTCAAATTGAAGATGTCACTGTTGAAGTACACCAGGATGAGGATATGGGTGTTGCTGGCGCTGGGGAGGAAATTGACAAGGAGGATTCTGATGGTGAGGTGGTTTGTTTAAGTCAGGCACCCGGGGAGATGCCTGTTGTCCATGGGAGGAATATGGCCATTGACATGCCTGGTCAAAATACAAAAAAAATCAGCTCTTCGGTGTGGAATTATTTCAACACAAATGCGGACAACAGGTGTCAAGCCGTGTGTTCCCTTTGTCAAGCTGTAATAAGTAGGGGTAAGGACGTTAACCACCTCGGAACATCCTCCCTTATACGTCACCTGCAGCGCATTCATCATAAGTCAGTGACAAGTTCAAAAACTTTGGGCGACAGCGGAAGCAGTCCACTGACCAGTAAATCCCTTCCTCTTGTAACCAAGCTCCTGCAAACCACACCACCAACTCCCTCAGTGTCAATTTCCTCCTTACCCAGGAAAGCCAATAGTCCTGTAGGCCATGTCACTGGCAAGTCTGACGAGTCCTCTCCTGCCTGGGATTCCTCCGATGCATCCTTGAGTGTAACGCCTACTGCTGCTGGCGCTGCTGTTGTTGCTGCTGGGAGTCGATCGTCATCCCAGAGGGGAAGTCGGAAGCCCACTTGTACTACTTCCAGTAAGCAATTGACTGTACAACAGTCCTTTGCGAGGAAGATGAAATATCACAGCAGTCATCCTGCTGCAAAGCGGATAACTGAGGCCTTGGCAGCCTGGGCGGTGAGAAACATGGTTCCGGTATCCATCGTTAATTCAGAGCCAACTATAGACTTGATTGAGGTGCTGTGTCCCCGGTACCAAATACCATCTAGGTTCCATTTCTCTAGGCAGGCGATACCGAAAATGTACACAGACCTCAGAAAAAGACTCACCAGTGTCCTAAAAAATGCAGTTGTACCCAATGTCCACTTAACCACGGAAATGTGGACAAGTGGAGCAGGGCAGACTCAGGACTATATGACTGTGACAGCCCACTGGGTAGATGTATTGCCTCCCGCTGCAAGAACAGCAGCGGCGGCACCAGTAGCAGCATCTCGCAAACGCCAACTCGTTCCTAGGCAGGCTACGCTTTGTATCACCGCTTTCCAGAATACGCACACAGCTGAAAACCTCTTACGGCAACTGAGGAAGATCATCGCAGAATGGCTTACCCCAATTGGACTCTCCTGGGGATTTGTGACATCGGACAACGCCAGCAATATTGTGCGTGCATTACATCTGGGCAAATTCCAGCACGTCCCATGTTTTGCACATACCTTGAATTTGGTGGTACAGAATTATTTAAAAAACGACAGGGGCGTGCAAGAGATGCTGTCGGTGGCCCGAAGAATTGCGGGCCACTTTCGGCGTTCAGACACCGCGTACAGAAGACTGGAGCACCACCAAAAATACCTGAACCTGCCCTGCCATCATCTGAAGCAAGAGGTGGTAACGAGGTGGAATTCAACCCTCTATATGCTTCAGAGGATGGAGGAGCAGCAAAAGGCCATTCAAGCCTATACATCTGGCCACGATATAGGCAAAGGAGGTGGAATGCACCTGTCTCAAGCGCAGTGGAGAATGATTTCAACGTTGTGCAAGGTTCTGCTGCCCTTTGAACTTGCCACACGTGAAGTCAGTTCAGACACTGCCAGCCTGAGTCAGGTCATTCCCCTCATCAGGCTTTTGCAGATGAAGCTGGAGACATTGAAGGAGGAGCTAAAACAGAGCGATTCCGCTAGGCATGTGGGACTTGTGGATGGAGCCCTTTATTCGCTTAACAAGGATTCAAGGGTGGTCAATCTGTTGAAATCAGAGCACTACATTTTGGCCACCGTGCTCGATCCTAGATTTAAAACCTACGTTGTATCTCTCTTTCCGGCAGACACTAGTCTGCAGGGGTTCAAAGACCTGCAGGTGAGAAAATTGTCAAGTCAAGCGGAACGTGACCCGTCAACAGCTCCTCCTTCATATTCTCCCGCAACTGGGGGTGCGAGGAAAAGGCTAAGAATTCCGAGCCCACCCGCTGGCGGTAATGCAGGGCAGTCTGGAGCGAGTGCTGACATCTGGTCCGGACTGAAGGACCTGGCAACGATTACTGACATGTCGTCTACTGTCACTGCATATGATTCTCTCACCATTGAAAGAATGGTGGACGATTATATGAGTGACCGCATCCAAGTAGGCACGTCAGACAGTCCGTACGTATACTGGCAGGAAAAAGAGGCAATTTGGAGGCCCTTGCAGAAACTGGCTTTATTCTACCTAAGTTGCCCTCCCTCCAGTGTGTACTCCGAAAGAGTGTTTAGTGCAGCCGCTCACCTTGTCAGCAATCGGCGTACGAGGTTACTTTCAGAAAATGTGGAGAAGATGATGTTCATTAAAATTAATTATAATCAATTCCTCCGTGGAGACATTCACCAGCAGCAACTGCCTCCAGAAAGTACACGGGGACCTGAGATGGTGGATTCCAGTGGGGACGAATTAATAATCTGTGAGGAGGGGGATGTACACAGTGAAAGGGGTGATGAATCGGAGGATGAGGAGGAGGTGGACATCTTGCCTCTGTAGAGCCAGTTTGTGCAAGGAGAGATTGATTGCTTCTTTTTTGGTGGGGGCCCAAACCAACCAGTCATTTCAGTCACAGTTCCATCTTGCACCTCTTTTTTCTTTCATTTTTCTTTGCATCATGTGCTGTTTGGGGAGTATTTTTTTGAAGGGCCATCCTGCGTGACACTGCAGTGCCACTCCTAGATGGGCCAGATGTTTGTGTCGGCCACTTGGGTCGCTTATCTTAGTCACACAGCTACCTCATTGCGCCTCTTTTTTTCTTTGCATCATGTGCTGTTTGGGGAGTATTTTTTTGAAGGGCCAGCCTGCGTGACACTGCAGTGACACTCCTAGATGGGCCAGGTGTTTGTGTCGGCCACTTGTGTCGCTTAGCTTAGTCACACAGCGACCTTGGTGCGCCTCTTTTTTTCTTTGCATCATGTGCTGTTTGGGGAGTATTTTTTTGAAGTGCCATCCTGCGTGACACTGCAGTGCCACTCCTAGATGGGCCAGGTGTTTGTGTCGGCCACTTGTGTCGCTTAGCTTAGTCACACAGCTACCTCATTGCGCCTCTTTTTTTCTTTGCATCATGTGCTGTTTGGGGACAATTTTTTTGAAGGGCCATCCTGTCTGACACTGCAGTGCCACTCCTAGATGGGCCAGGTGTTTGTGTCGGCCACTTGGGTCGCTTAGCTTAGCCATCCAGCGACCTCGGTGCAAATTTTAGGACTAAAAATAATATTGTGAGATGTGAGGTGTTCAGAATAGACTGAAAATGAGTGGAAATTATGGTTATTGAGGTTAATAATACTTTGGGATTAAAATGACCCCCAAATTCTATGATTTAAGCTGTTTTTGAGGGTTTTTTGAAAAAAACACCCGAATCCAAAACACACCCGAATCCGACAAAAAATTTTCGGTGAGGTTTTGCCAAAACGCGTCCGAATCCAAAACACGGCCGCGGAACCGAACCCAAAACCAAAACACAAAACCCGAAAAATTTTCGGTGCACATCACTACCTTTAAGGCAAATTTTCAGGGGAGCTTCATGAAATGGGTGCCAGAACTCAAGATATTGGTGTTAGGAGAAGGACTGGGAGCTTTTTCTAGGGAGATGGAGAACTTGTAAATAAGCTCTCATAAACTAGAGATGAGCGGGTTCGGTTTCTTTGAATCCGAACCCGCACGAACTTCACTTTTTTTTTCACGGGTCCGAGCGACTCGGATCTTCCCGCCTTGCTCGGTTAACCCGAGCGCGCCCGAACGTCATCATGACGCTGTCGGATTCTCGCGAGACTCGGATTCTATATAAGGAGCCGCGCGTCGCCGCCATTTTCACACGTGCATTGAGATTGATAGGGAGAGGACGTGGCTGGCGTCCTCTCCATTAGAATAGATTAGAAGAGAGAGAGAGAGAGAGAGATTGTGCAGACAGAGTTTACCACAGTGACCAGTGCAGTTGTTGTTAAGTTAACTTTTATTTAATATATCCGTTCTCTGCTATATCCGTTCTCTGCCTGAAAAAAACGATACACAGCAGTCACACAGTGTGACTCAGTCTGTGTGCACTCAGCTCAGCCCAGTGTGCTGCACATCAATGTATAAAAGCTTATAATAATTGTGGGGGAGACTGGGGAACACTGCAGGTTGTTATAGCAGGAGCCAGGAGTACATAATATTATATTAATTTAAAATTAAACAGTGCACACTTTTGCTGCAGGAGTGCCACTGCCAGTGTGACTAGTGGTGACCAGTGCCTGACCACCAGTATAGTAGTATATTGTTGTATACTATCTCTTTATCAACCAGTCTATATTAGCAGCAGACACAGTACAGTGCGGTAGTTCACGGCTGTGGCTACCTCTGTGTCGGCAGTCGGCACTCGGCAGGCAGTCCGTCCATCCATAATTGTATAATTATATACCACCTAACCGTGGTATTTTTTTTTCTTTCTTTATACCGTCGTCATAGTCATACTAGTTGTTACGAGTATACTACTATCTCTTTATCAACCAGTGTACAGTGCGGTAGTTCACGGCTGTGGCTACCTCTGTGTCGGCAGTCGGCAGGCAGTCCGTCCATCCATAATTGTATTATTATAATATATACCACCTAACCGTGGTTTTTTTTTCATTCTTTATACCGTCATAGTGTCATACTAGTTGTTACGAGTATACTACTATCTCTTTATCAACCAGTGTACAGTGCGGTAGTTCACGGCTGTGGCTACCTCTGTGTCGGCAGTCGGCAGGCAGTCCGTCCATCCATAATTGTATTATAATATATACCACCTAACCGTGGTTTTTTTTTCATTCTTTATACCGTCATAGTGTCATACTAGTTGTTACGAGTATACTACTATCTCTTTATCAACCAGTGTACAGTGCGGTAGTTCACGGCTGTGGCTACCTCTGTGTCGGCAGTCGGCAGGCAGTCCGTCCATCCATAATTGTATTATAATATATACCACCTAACCGTGGTTTTTTTTTCATTCTTTATACCGTCATAGTCAGTCATACTAGTTGTTACGAGTATACTACTATCTCTTTATCAACCAGTGTACAGTGCGGTAGTTCACGGCTGTGGCTACCTCTGTGTCGGCACTCGGCAGGCAGTCCGTCCATCCATAATTGTATTATAATATATACCACCTAACCGTGGTTTTTTTTTCATTCTTTATACCGTCATAGTGTCATACTAGTTGTTACGAGTATACTACTATCTCTTTATCAACCAGTGTACAGTGCGGTAGTTCACGGCTGTGGCTACCTCTGTGTCGGCAGTCGGCAGGCAGTCCGTCCATCCATAATTGTATTATAATATATACCACCTAACCGTGGTTTTTTTTTCATTCTTTATACCGTCATAGTCAGTCATACTAGTTGTTACGAGTATACTACTATCTCTTTATCAACCAGTGTACAGTGCGGTAGTTCACGGCTGTGGCTACCTCTGTGTCGGAACTCGGCAGGCAGTCCGTCCATCCATAATTGTATTACAATATATACCACCTAACCGTGGTTTTTTTTTCATTCTTTATACCGTCATAGTCAGTCATACTAGTTGTTACGAGTATACTACTATCTCTTTATCAACCAGTGTACAGTGCGGTAGTTCACGGCTGTGGCTACCTCTGTGTCGGCACTCGGCAGGCAGTCCGTCCATCCATAATTGGATTACAATATATACCACCTAACCGTGGTTTTTTTATACCACCTAACCGTGGCAGTCCGTCCATAATTGTATACTAGTATCCAATCCATCCATCTCCATTGTTTACCTGAGGTGCCTTTTAGTTCTGCCTATAAAATATGGAGAACAAAAAAGTTGAGGTTCCAAAATTAGGGAAAGATCAAGATCCACTTCCACCTCGTGCTGAAGCTGCTGCCACTAGTCATGGCCGAGACGATGAAATGCCAGCAACGTCGTCTGCCAAGGCCGATGCCCAATGTCATAGTACAGAGCATGTCAAATCCAAAACACCAAATATCAGTAAAAAGCCTCTTTTTTTCTTTGCGTCATGTGCTGTTTGGGGAGGGTTTTTTGGAAGGGACATCCTGCGTGACACTGCAGTGCCTCTCCTAGATGGGCCCGGTGTTTGTGTCGGCCACTAGGGTCGCTAATCTTACTCACACAGCTACCTCATTGCGCCTCTTTTTTTCTTTGCGTCATGTGCTGTTTGGGGAGGGTTTTTTGGAAGGGACATCCTGCGTGACACTGCAGTGCCACTCCTAGATGGGCCCGGTGTTTGTGTCGGCCACTAGGGTCGCTTATCTTACTCACACAGCGACCTCGGTGCAAATTTTAGGACTAAAAATAATATTGTGAGGTGTGAGGTATTCAGAATAGACTGAAAATGAGTGTAAATTATGGTTTTTGAGGTTAATAATACTTTGGGATCAAAATGACCCCCAAATTCTATGATTTAAGCTGTTTTTTAGTGTTTTTGGAAAAAAACACCCGAATCCAAAACACACCCGAATCCGACAAAAATAATTCGGTGAGGTTTTGCCAAAACGCGTTCGAACCCAAAACACGGCCGCGGAACCGAACCCAAAACCAAAACACAAAACCCGAAAAATTTCAGGCGCTCATCTCTATCATAAACTGTCGCATAGAGGGTCTTGCTTGCTAAAGACTGATAAAATTGTCTTTAGACTAATCCAAATGCTATTTGTTATTACTTAAACATGCTCAATATGATACTTCACTCTGATATTGATGGTAGCTCTGTGGTGTATTATATTCAGAGTGGAAAGTGCTAAAGCTACAGTTTCTGCAGCCTAGGATGGAGGGGAAGGAGAGGCATGGCAAAACACAGTATTCTTCTGAGGTGGAGCTTGTGTGGAGGGTTGATTACTTGGATGGTGTCTTCCTCCCACATTCTTTTCTGGGGACAGACACCTTTTCAATTCTCCTATGACCCTGGAATAAGTTGATGCTGCCATTACTTTTTTCCTGAATTCCAGGGAAACTATACAAACTGCATGGGATATTGTATGCACATAGACTCCTTGATACTTTTAACCAGATATACGATGTAGACGAGCTGTGTCAAAGGCATTTGTAGTGTTAATCACTAAGCCGGATAATTATTTGATGTATCCAGACTGTTTGAGCCACACCTCGTAATTGGCCATAGATGTATATATCTTGGGAAAAATACTGGCTGCTATTGTAGACTTAATTATTTTGGAATATACACATGTAGATCAAACATGTAGAACAGTCTTCATGGTGGGCAAATATAATTGCATTAATCTGAGGTGCCTTTTCACTATTTCATAGTTTGTTCCAGTTTCACTGATTTGAATACACATTTTAATTTTCTATTAAAATGTGTATTCAAGAACTGATCAGTCTCTTTTATATAATGTGCTCTACTTACCATTCTTTGCTGTTTTGTGCTGAATGTATGTGCAGGCTCAGCGACAGGGGAGGTACAAAGGTGGCACCTGTACCGGGCACTGAGATTCTGAGGGGCCATGGCCTCTCAGGAATCTCAAAAGTTGAGATTGAGTTGATCATGTGTCCCCCTTGCTGTTTAATTGGTGCTGCTCTGCTGCTGTATACAGCATGGTACACAGGTAGCCACAGGAGCCCAGCGCATGACTGGCACAATAAAGTTTTTTGTTGTCAATGCAGTGTGAAGCCATAACGTCATGCCACTGGATCGGAGAGTAGCTGAGATGCCAACGTCTGTGAATAGGAGCAGCGGACTTAGCAGACAACAGGAGGTAAGTGTGGCCAGGGCTGAGGGACATGAGTGGGGGTGATGTGGGTCTGGAGAGACATGAGCTGGGGTTGGGGGGGCTGGAGATGAAATGTGACAAGGAATAAAGTGGAAAACACAGGGTTGGGGAGACACAATGGGATTTGCTGTCGAGACACAGGGTGATAGGGTTGATACATGGGGGAGTAATGATGCTGAGAGATACAGAAGAGGGGGGGTGGTGAGGCTGGAAGACATGCGGGATGTGGGTGGGGCTTTGAGATACACGGGTTGGGGGTGGAGAGACGCAGGAGATGGAGGTGAGGCTGATAATGATGGTGGGGAATGAAGCTTAGAGACACAGGGTGGGAAATGAGGCTGAGAGTCATATGGAGGGTAAGGAGGCTGAGGGACACAGAGGGATGGGGCTAAGATACACGGGAGATAAGTGGGTGGCTGAGGTGGAGAGACACTGGGATGATGAGGCTGGAGACACAGTGATAGTGCTGGAGAGATGTGCTGGAGCAACACAGGTGAGGATGAGGCTGGAGAGTTAAGGTGGGATAAGGCTGAGAGACACATACAGAGATAAGGCTGGAGAGAGAGGGGGGAGAGATGAGGCTGAAGAGCCACAATGACCAGCAAGCCTGTACCTACTTGAGGAGGGATGGTAGGCTCCAAAAACATGAGTGTTCTAGGCCCCAAGATTTCTTTTGCTGACCCTGTGTATGTGATGTCCTTAATTCTTGAAACTGGTAAAGAAATCATCCTTGAATTATAGGTTTCTGTTTCAGTTATCTTCTTGTACCACCCATCTCCTACCCAAGTGTTTTTAGATGTGTTTTTATTTGACATAAGCAGTTTGTATGATTATATAAAATATATATATATACAGAGCCGGCCCTAACCAATATGATGCCCTAGGCAAGATTTTGGCTGGTGCCCCCTAACACCACCGCTGGTTCTGCCTCTGACCTTGCACCTCTTTCCCAGCACCATCACCCCTCACCCATAGCAGTCCTTGTACCCCCTATATTTTAAATAGGAACAGTTTGCACATTTGATGCACAGCCCAAAAAGGGGCATCTTCTTGCTGAGAAGGGGCATGGCCTCACAATAGTAACCCCAATTCCAATTACGCCACACAGTACTGCAACTTTATTCACATTTTATCTTGCGATAGTGTCCATAATTCATATTACATCCCACAGTAGTATCACTTTACCTTATTAACGTTACTCCTCACAGTAGAGCCCCTTATTCACATTACATCACACTGAATTGCTCCTTATTCACATTACACCACACCTTATTGCTCTTTATTCACATTAGACAACACAGTAGTGCCACCTTATACACATAATGCCACACATTAGTAATGCATTTATACACAATTCCACACAGTATTGCCCCTTACACATATGAGACACATTAATGTCCTTATAAACATAATGCACCTTACACATTATGACAACCTTTATTAATGCCCTTTTACACATAATGTTCCTTACACATATGCCACACATTATTAATGCCCTTATACACACAATGACACACATAGTGCCCCCTACACATTTGCTGCACATTATTAGTGCCCCTATACACATAATGACACACATACAGTAGTACCCTGTTACACATATGCCGCACATTATTAATGCCCTTATACACATAATGATACACATAGTGCCCTTTACACATATGTTGCACATTATTAATGCATTTTTACATGACACACATAATGCTCCTTACACATATTCCGAACACTACTGCACAACCAACCCACTCACATGCACACAGCACTCACACTTCCACTAACACTGTGACCTCTGCCTCTGCTTGGATACAGATGTGTCCTCACAAATCTTGCATCAATGCTAACGTCGGGCACCTTTTTTTTAATGAAAATGCATCTTATTTGCATTGCTATGTGGCTTGGATGCACAAGCAGCTTCTGCTGATTAAACTGATATCAGGGACGTGCAGTCAGGGGAGGCAGGGGAGGCAGTGCCTCCCCTGTCATTAATGATTAAGATAATACAAAGAAGATGCATATGACACATATTCTGTGTCATATGTATCTTCTTAATATTATTCTGATCATTGCTCCCCTCCTTATGTGTTTGGGAGGCACCGATCGTGGTGCCTCCCGTTATCTCTGGGGATAATATGGGGAGCGGGGGGCGGACACGGGCGGGGACTAGCCATGGGCTGTAAAAGCCCATTGAAAATGTATGGGAAAGCGGCACCATTAGTGGTGCCGCTTTCCTACAGGGACGTGCTTTCAACCTATGAAAGCACGTCCCTGTCAGTGAGGCTACAGTGATTGGCCAGCGGATCCGTCACTGGATCCGCTGTCAATCACTGTGCGGGCGGCTGAATGCGGCGATTGCGCGGGCGGCGGGATGCGGCGGCGGTGGTGCGGGCGGCGGTGGAGCAGGCGGCGGGTTGCGGCGGCTGTGCGGCGGCGGAAAATTACCTTTATCTGCAGAGTTTGGCAGCGGAGCGGTTCCAGTTTCAAAAATGGCGCCTCAGCGGCATTTTTGAAATTCAAGATGGCCGCCGCGAGCCAATCACGGCTCGCCGCGTCATCGCCCCGCCCCCTCCGGCTGACTTATATAAGTCAGCGCGAGGCGGAGGAGAGTCAGTCCGACGGCGGAGGAGGAGCTGTGAAGAGCTCCTGAAGAAAGAAGACGGCTGGAAGTCCTGGCTGGGCGGCGGCTATGCAAAAGAGCAAAAGAGCTTAGCAGCCGCCGCCCACCACAGTGGTGGCGCCCCCCAGGTGAAGACGCCGGAAGCCCTGGGAAGGCGGCGGCCACGCAAAAGAGCTTAACGGCCGCCGCCCCCAGGTGAAGACCCAGTTAAATAAAGCTTCTTTTCAAGACGTGATAGAAATAGAGATATACACAGCGCTAACAAAAAACTGGATATGGAAAATTAATAATCACAATTTATTATAAAACATTGTTGCAACAACTAAATTCATGTATAAAAGAGACATTACTTTGTCAATATAAAAGATATATATATAGGGCAGGCACAGCAATTTTGTTTGATAAATTACCACACGAGGAAGCCGAATAAGTACACTGGTATGGGTCCTTGGAATAGTAGCCTTTTCAAGACGTGTGGCGTTTTATTTTAATATTTTCTTTACAGGTGGACTATAGGTGCCAGCGGGCCCTTTATGTCCGGGCATGCTGGCACTTGTGGTTCTCCAAGTGCCAGCATGCTGGGGCAGGCTTGCTGGGACCTGTAGGCTACCTGTAAAGAACAATATTACTATTCTTTGCAGGTGGACTACAGGTGCCAGCAGGCCCTTTATGTCCGGGCATGCTGGCACTTGTGGTTCTCCAAGTGCCAGCATGCTGGGGCAGGCTTGCTGGGACCTGTAGGCCACCTGTAAAGAACAATATTAACACACAATGAACCCCGCACCCACCGCCACCAGGGGTGCGGGGCATAGCACTGGGCTATCAGCCCAGTGCTGGTTATTGCTCGGGAGGGGGGACCCCATTTTTATTTTTTGGGGTTCCCACTTTCCGAGGAATTCCAACCCTGGGCTGACTGGCTGGGGGGCAGATTAATGTTATGGCAGGGGGACCCCACACTGAGTGTCTCCCCTGCTATGGCATTACTCCCCCTGGCTGGTTCTGCCTAGTGCTGGTTTTCCTGATGTGTTGGGGGACCACACTTTTTTTTTTCCGGGGGGGGGGGGGGGGGGGCTTGTTAGCTGCCAGTGCCTCCCCAACCTGTGATCCCACCGCACGTCACTGACTGATATGCAGCATGCCTATATACTGTGTGAGACTGTGGCTGTATCTGCATATGAAATGCTACTTACAGAATATAGGCATGCTGCATATAATTTTAATCAGCAGAAGCTGCTGATGCCCCTAGGCATATCAAATGCCCTAGGCAATTGCCTAGTTTGCCTATGCCTAAGGCCGGCTCTGTGTGTGTGTGTGTGTGTGTGTGTGTGTGTGTGTGTGTGTGTGTGTGTGTGTGTGTGTATATATATATATATATATATATCCAAAAAATGTCAATACAAATTGCTGAATTTAAAAAAGTAGTAGAAATCCATGGTGCGTGTATAACTCAGGACGCATGATTCTACAACTGACCCCACCACATTCATGTTTGTGAAAGGTAATTATCTACTCACATAGGCATACTGATTATATTATATGTCCAGATATCATGCTGCCCATCATGGGGTAATTAAATTATTTTATAAACAAGGCAAATGGCCACTTCTGACATTCGCATGTTACTAGTGCATTGCAAAGCTTTACTTGTTTGGTGCTGGAAATTATTTTATTACTGGCAGGGATACAGCCTTAATTGCATTTAATTTATGATTTTGTGTATGCAAAAGAGTGTGAAGCTCTACACTTAAAGTGTGGAGAGCAAATGCAGATCGCGCAACGTGTGATGTCAGGTTTGCTTGTGAAAATAAGAAGAAAATAATGTGGGCGCTCAAGGGAAATCGTAGTACAACGGCTGCTGGTTTTGTAAATATTCAATAGTATTTATTGGTAAAAAAATATATTAATATGAGCAAATAGACATTTAAATGACTAGAGTGCCATAGGTAATTCCTATACACAATTGAATAAAAAAATATAAAAAAAATATAAACAACAAGTTACAACAATAATAATAATAATAATGATAGTAACTGTGTCCTGGGTCCCAGGACTTATATATGTTTAAGCACTATCCCTAATAGTAGTTGTTAGTTCTTTTGCATGCGTAAGCCAGCTGTTAATGGCAATGAGGGTTTAGTGCTTATACAGGCTTAAATGCACTTTGCGGGAAAGAAAGGCTAAAGATGAGTAAAGCCTGTTGATACTTCACCAGAAAGAACTGATGGACGCAATGTTCAAATGGTGTGGCTGGATTTGGAGTATGCCGTTCCCGCAGCTGTCTCCCTCCGTGTGGCTTGTTGGATCCACTCACTGAGAAAGTGGCTGGCCGCGCTGCGGCGGTTCTCTTTTGGCAATGCCTGCTGTGAGTGGTATGATGTGCTGTCAGCTAGCACTTGGCCCTTGCAGGAACGGAGACAGGGAGCCGCATGTGTAAGTCCTGGGTAGCAGGGGACGCTGAGATGCCGCGATTCACGGCTTCCGGGTTCGGGGCTTCCGGTTGCGGTCCACCTGCGTTCCACAGTCGTAACAGGTCAGCTGGCGCGTTTCTCCGCCTCCACAGTGGGCGGTTTCATCAGAGGTATGTCTAAAGGTGATTGCAGTCTCTATTTATACCAGCTTGTCAGTCCTTATTGGTTACCAGAAAGGAGGGATTATGTTTAACCCTTTCCATGTACTAATATTCTAAAGAAAAACCAGCAGTATAGCAGCAAGAATTAATCTTATTACCGCTAACATTTGTGTTTAAATAATCGATTGAAAGGTACTTTTAAACATATACCTATACCTATGTATTTAATAAATGCCTATTGGACCACAATGAGATGTTGTTAGGTAATACATAATGTACTACGATCCATTATAAGGATATAAATAAGAGTAGAGGCAAAGACAAGTATCAATATTATATATAGATAACAGAGGTCTAAAAATGAATTTTTATGAGGCAGATTTCGATGATTTTGTGCTGCCTATGTTTCTAATTTCTTTACATTTTGAACAACTAATTATCATACGCTTGTGACATCAATAGTTAGTAATCAGTTAGGTGAGGCAGAAAGGGAAACAATATTTTGACTTTAGGACTCAGTCATAAGCAATGGCCTGCCCAGGTGGAGGTGACAGCCATTTGCTTGTGAAAATGATGGTCTGATATTATGCAAATAATAGCTAAGCATTAATGGGGTTCAAGTTCCTACTAAGTTCTCAAGTTGCAATGGCATTTGTAGTATTCAAAATTAATTACAAATAATTAAAATTTCTTTTTTCATTTTTACTCATGCAGTTAAAATAGGTTTACACTTTTACATTATTGCACTACTTATTAGCAATACTGTGTGCATAAGGGGTCATTCCGAGTTGATCGTACCTGTGCCAAATTTAGCACAGCTACGATCATGAACTCTGACATGTGGAGGGACGCCCCGCATGTCAGTGCCACCCCCCCCCCCTCGCAGAAGTGCAAAGGCATCGCACAGCGGCGATGCCTTTGCACTTCAAGAGTAGCTCCCGGCCAGCGCAGCTCTAGCGTGCTAACCGGGAGCTATCTCTTCGCTCCCCGGCCTGCAGTGGCTGAGTGTTTCGCCCCCTCCTGCCCATCGACCGCCTCTGCCTGTCGATCAGGCAGACGCGATCGTACCGCAGCGACGGGTGACCATGCGCCGGTGCACTGCGGCGCCGTCGCATGCGCAGTTCTGACCCGATCGCTACACTGCGAAAAACTGCAGCGTGCGATCGGGTCAGAATGACCCCCATAGTGTGCATCCAACTCAGAGGAACTCTACTATTCCCAAATATCACGTGTCCTACATTTTATATTGTTCAGAATGAAACGTAATAGATGACTAGGTGATGTCCTATATCCCTTCCTATTGGTGAAGGTGCAGTGTCTGCCCTATTCTAACTAGGCAACTAAATGTGCATCCAATCCACTAACAGATTTTTTCCTTTAGCAATTTTGAAACAAATCTTTTGTAATGAAAAATTTCTTCTACAGTATATGGTCCTGTAAGATTAAGGGATTTCTAGATTAGTATGTGGTGTGTAATTGGAATACAACAAAAATGTCAAACTGCTTTCCTCTGGTAATGGCTAAATTAGGAAACACTAAAATATCATATAAGAAACAGCAATATGGAAAGCATCATTGTTTTGTAGAGATACAACTATTTACTGCTCTTGATAAACATAGGTACCCCCCTTCTTATTTTTCAGAGGTTCGGTATCAGTATTCAGAATGTTGGCAATCACATTGCCAACAGCCTAATAGTAAAGCATAACATTTAAAATTATAATGTGTACTTGGATAAGTTGGGCATACCCTATACAATTATCTGCCAGACAGGGCCGGTAACAGAAATCTTGGGGCCCGGTACAATGATATCTCTGCGCCCCCCCATACCCCACTCCACCCCCACACATCCCTCCCTGCATGTGCCAATAGAATCTGTTAAACAAGAATCTCACATTGAGGTGGGAAATAGGGATCATATTGAACAATTGGTGGCCGGATCAAGCATGCTGCTCATAGTGGGTGCTTGGTATTGCAGTGCATCTTGCACTGAATGCTACACCATTTCTGTGAAAAAACACTGTAGCTTTATTGGTAATAATATTATATTAATAACTGGACTGGTTAATCAGACAAGTAAAAACAAAACAAAAAACATGGCACTGCTCTGCTGACTGACTCTGACTCACCAGAGTCGCCACCAAAGCAATCTTGGCTGTCCTTCTCCCCCCAGCAGTCTGTCAGCCCGCTTCGGCTGCTCTCTCTCTCCTCCACAGTGAGTTGCTGCCTGAGCCTGTGTTCCTCAAAGGACGGACGCCAACGCCACAGCACTGCAGCAGTAGGCAGGTAAGGGCGGGTGGGCGGTGCGTAGCGATGCGCTGGACGTCACATGACAGGTGACGTCGGGGTCAGAGGCTCAGACTGCCTCAGAGCAAGACTGCCGGAGGCGGGGACTACATTACCGCCGCTGCTGGACTATTCCATGTGCTGGCCGGGCGGCGCGGCGGCAGCCTACATAAAATAATTTTAAGTGTAAATAATTAAAAGCTTTATGCTCGTGCCCTCCACACCTTGGTGCCCCTCAAAGCCTCTGGGCCCAGTACGGGGATAACCTTTGTACCCCCCTGTCATTGGGCTTGCTGCCAGATAATCTGTCAGATCTGGCTGGTTGGAATGAATATCTGGTAATGGATGAGAGCAAACGACAATCGACCATTTGCTCCCAAACACTGGAAAACAGAAACTGTCGTTCATATAAATGGGCTAAATCACAGACAGGTTTAGTCCATTTTCCAGTGTTTGGTAGCAAATTGTCGATTGTCATTTGCTCTCATCCATTACTAGATTTTCATTCCAACCAGCCAGATCTGGTAGATTATATGACAGATAATTGTATAGTGTATGCCCAGCCTTTTAAGATGGGTACACAATGGCAGATATATATGCAGTTCAATCGATCTGAGATACAGTCTGCCGATGGTGGTTGTTCATACACATCAGATGCAGATATATTGGGCATCTGCTGTGTTACATACATACTAACCAATTTCTGCATAAAAAATAAATGATAATGACATTTATGTCGTTATCATTTATTTTTACCTTGAAATCGTCCAGTGTGTATGATGGTCAGATTGATGAACGATGAACGATGCGTTCATCAATATTGAGCTGACATGCAGCTCAACCCGTCAATGTCAGTCTGAGCTGCATGTTCGGGAATGGCGATGATGCTGTCACTGAACGTCATCTTTGAACATAACATTCAGTGTGTACGCACTATATCATTGAACGTTATATCGTTCAACGGTATAGTGGTCCATCGCAGCCGTTCTGCCATTGGGTAGCGTGTACCTGCCTTTAGACAGCAGATGCAATATATCTGTGAAAGACGTCGTTCACAGACATATGGCTTGTACACACCTGCAGATCAGCAAACTATATATTGGCCAATCAATTGATTGGCCAATATATCTGCCAGTGTATACCCAGCAATAGGCACAAACAAGGTCAGTAAATAAGAGCAAGAAAGAACAGCAAGGGCAAACCAGAATAATAGCATAAAGCTACATGTGATCCATTCAATTTGCCAGCTGTTGAGATCCCGCCGGTCAGGATGCCGATGCTGGAATCCCGCCAGCCGGAATACTGGCAGACAGGGGCTATTTCCACTTGTGGGTGTCCACAACACCCATAGAGTGCAAACAGAAACTGTAGCGAACACAGCTCGCCACCAAGCCCGCAAAGGTACTCGCACCATTCGCCCCGCTGCCGGCATTTAGCCGGGCAGGATGCTGCTGTCAGGATACTGACAGTCGTCATCCCGCCTGGCAGGATTACGTATGTAATCCAGCTACACAATAGAGTGAGTGATACAGTGATACTAACAAATATGTTGTTTATATTAAACATGATTTATTTCCCAGGAGAGGTCCAGCAATGTCCCCCTCCCCGGCAGCATCCTCCATGCTTTAGTTTCCAGAGATGGGCTGCTGTGTCATGGGCATGTGTGACGGCCAGTCTGCACATGTGCATGACTCTTTTACCCAGCAGGGACTTGGCAATGACTGGAAGGCTTTGCTGAAGCCGGAAAGGCTGTGTCACTGTATCGCTATCATCATCGTTGTTTGTTAAATACTGAAAGAAATACATAACCCTTGTAGCGAGTGTTAGAGGGGTTCTGTTTCAATATAAATGAGACCCATAGTATTTTCAGGCACCTTTGCACATATTAATTGATAAATAGGCCCTAAGTAACACAGGGCCCATCAGTAACTAAAACTACAAGGGCTGTCATTGGGGGGGGGGGGGGGGAACGTTATGTTTTATACATCATACATATTTTAGACAATACATACTAATAGACTTCCTGATGATTAAGTGAAATTTCCTTCCTCTTGTAATAAACACTCTAAAGTGGACCTTTAAGACTGATGGAGAATCTTCTGTCAATGGCTAGTCAGCCAGGTGGGAAGTTCTGATGTCTCCAGTGTTCCATATAGTGGTCAGTGCTGGATGAGTAAGTATTTCTGTAACATGTCACCCAATTGATTCCTAAAAAGTCCTAAATAATAATTTTCATACATTAAAGATGATTTACACAGAAGGAATCCACTATATAACATGAGGAGTTTAATTTTTTGGTACTTTTTTGGATCTTAACATGTATAGTTTGGAGCAGAGAAGGGAAAGGGGGGACACGATAGAAACTTTCAAATACACAAAGGGGTCTTAACAAAGTACAGGAGGGAAACATTTTTCAAAGGAAGAGAAGTATTAGAATTTGAGGACATACACTGAAACTGGAGGGAGACAGGTTAACTGGAGGGAGACAGGTTCAGGGGAAATTTAAGGAAAAATTACTTCACAGAAAGGGTAGCGAATAAGTGTAATAGCCTACCATCAGAGGTCGTAGAAGCTAAGACTGTAGAGCAATTTAAACATGCTTGGGATAGGCATATGAATATCCTTACAAAGAACTAAGGTTCAAAAAGTGTTGAGATTACCTAGAGGATAAAAAAGGGGCTGACTAGATGGGCCAAGTGGTTGTATCCTGGCATCATCAACACATGATGCCTCCAGGGATTAGCATTTTACCATAATTCTCATTTTATACCAGTATACCTTATCTTATACCAATGATCTCCTCTTTCTCTGACGTCCTAAGTGGATGCTGGGGACTCCGTCAGGACCATGGGGAATAGCGGCTCCGCAGGAGACAGGGCACAAAATTAAAAGTTTGACCACTAGGTGGTGTGTACTGGCTCCTCCCCCTATGACCCTCCTCCAAGCCTCAGTTAGGTTTTTGTGCCCGTCCGAGCAGGGTGCAATCTAGGTGGCTCTCCTAAAGAGCTGCTTAGAAAAAGTTTGTTAGGTTTTTTATTTTCAGTGAGTCCTGCTGGCAACAGGCTCACTGCAACGAGGGACTTAGGGGAGAAGAAGTGAACTCACCTGCGTGCAGGATGGATTGGCTTCTTAGGCTACTGGACACTAGCTCCAGAGGGACGATCACAGGTACAGCCTGGATGGGTCACCGGAGCCGCGCCGCCGACCCCCTTGCAGATGCCGAAGAGAGAAGAGGTCCAGAAACCGGCGGCTGAAGACTTCTCAGTCTTCATGAGGTAGCGCACAGCACTGCAGCTGTGCGCCATTGCTCTCGGCACACTTCACACCAACGGTCACTGAGGGTGCAGGGCGCTGGGGGGGGCGCCCTGGGCAGCAATGAAAGTACCTATTCTGGCTAAAAATACATCACATATAGCCTCTGGGGCTATATGGATGTATTTAACCCCTGCCAGGTTGTCAGAAAAACGGGAGAAGAAGCCCACCGAAAAGGGGGCGGGGCCTATTCTCCTCAGCACACAGCGCCATTTTCCTACACAGCTCCGCTGCTAGGAAGGCTCCCAGGCTCTCTCCTGCACTGCACTACAGAAACAGGGTAAAAACAGAGAGGGGGGGCACTTATTTGGCGATATTAATAATATTTAAGCTGCTATAAGGGGAACACACTTATTTAAGGTTGTCCCTATATATTTATAGCGCTTGGGTGTGTGCTGGCAAACTCTCCCTCTGTCTCCCCAAAGGGCTAGTGGGGTCCTGTCTTCTATCAGAGCATTCCCTGTGTGTCTGCTGTGTGTCGGTACGTGTGTGTCGACATGTATGAGGACGATGTTGGCGTGGAGGCGGAGCAATTGCCTGTAATGGTGATGTCACCCCCTAGGGAGTCGACACCGGAATGGATGGCTTTGTTTATGGAATTACGTGATAGTGTCAGTACGCTGCAAAAGTCGGTTGACGACATGAGACGGCCGGCAAACCAGTTAGTACCTGTCCAGGCGTCTCAAACACCGTCAGGGGCTGTAAAACGCCCTTTACCTCAGTCGGTCGACACAGACACCGACACGGACACCGAATCTAGTGTCGACGGTGAAGAAACAAACGTATTTTCCAGTAGGGCCACACGTTATATGATCACGGCAATGAAGGAGGCTTTGCATATCTCTGATACTGCAAGTACCACAAAAAGGGGTATTATGTGGGGTGTGAAAAAACTACCTGTAGTTTTTCCTGAATCAGAGGAATTGAATGAAGTGTGTGATGAAGCGTGGGTTACCCCCGATAGAAAACTGCTAATTTCAAAGAAGTTATTGGCGTTATACCCTTTCCCGCCAGAGGTTAGGGCGCGCTGGGAAACACCCCCTAGGGTAGATAAGGCGCTCACACGCTTATCAAAACAAGTGGCGTTACCGTCTCCAGAAACGGCCGCCCTCAAGGACCCAGCTGATAGGAGGCTGGAGAATACACTAAAAAGTATATACACACATACTGGTGTTATACTGCGACCAGCAATCGCCTCAGCCTGGATGTGCAGTGCTGGGGTGGCTTGGTCGGAATCACTGACTGAAAATATTGATACCCTGGATAGGGACAATATTTTATTGACTATAGAGCATTTAAAGGATGCATTTCTTTATATGCGTGATGCACAGAGGGATATTTGCACTCTGGCATCAAGAGTAAGTGCGATGTCCATATCTGCCAGAAGAAGTTTATGGACGCGACAGTGGTCAGGTGATGCGGATTCCAAACGGCATATGGAAGTATTGCCGTATAAAGGGGAGGAATTATTTGGGGTCGGTTTATCGGATTTGGTGGCCACGGCAACAGCCGGGAAATCCACCTTTTTACCTCAGGTCACCTCCCAGCAGAAAAAGACGCAGTCTTTTCAGCCGCAGTCCTTTCGTTCCTATAAGAACAAGCGGGCAAAAGGACATTCATATCTGCCCCGAGGCAAAGGAAAGGGTAAGAGACTGCAGCAAGCAGCTCCCTCCCAGGAGCAGAAGCCCTCCCCGGCTTCTGCAAAGGCCTCAGCATGACGCTGGGACCTTACAAGCGGACTCAGGGGCGGTGGGGGGTCGCCTCAAGAATTTCAGCGCACAGTGGGCTCACTCGCAGGTGGACCCCTGGATCCTGCAGGTAGTATCTCAGGGTTACAGGTTGGAATTAGAGACGTCTCCCCCTCGCCGGTTCCTAAAGTCTGCTTTGCCAACGTCTCCCTCCGACAGGGCGACGGTATTGGAAGCCATTCACAAGCTGTATTCTCAGCAGGTGATAGTCAAGGTACCCCTTTTACAACAGGGAAAGGGGTATTACTCCACGCTATTTGTGGTACCGAAGCCGGACGGCTCGGTAAGACCTATTCTAAATCTGAAATCTCTGAATCTGTACATACAAAAATTCAAGTTCAAGATGGAGTCACTCAGAGCAGTGATAGCGAATCTGGAAGAAGGGGACTTTATGGTGTCCTTGGACATCAAGGATGCTTACCTCCATGTCCCAATTTGCCCTTCACACCAAGGGTACCTCAGGTTCGTGGTACAAAACTGTCATTATCAGTTTCAGACGCTGCCGTTTGGATTGTCCACGGCACCCCGGGTCTTTACCAAGGTAATGGCCGAAATGATGATCCTTCTTCGAAGAAAAGGCGTATTAATTATCCCTTACTTGGACGATCTCCTGATAAGGGCAAGGTCCAGAGAACAGCTGGAGGTCGGAGTAGCACTAACCCAAGTAGTGCTCCAACAGCACGGGTGGATTCTGAATTTTCCAAAATCCCAACTGATCCCGACGACACGTTTGCTGTTCCTAGGGATGATTCTGGACACTGTTAAGAAAAAGGTGTTTCTTCCGGAGGAGAAAGCCAGGGAGTTATCCGAACTCGTCAGGAACCTCCTAAAACCAGGAAAAGTGTCTGTGCATCAATGCACAAGAGTCCTGGGAAAAATGGTGGCTTCTTACGAAGCGATTCCATTCGGCAGATTCCATGCACGAATTTTTCAGTGGGATCTGCTGGACAAGTGGTCCGGATCGCATCTGCAGATGCATCAGCGGATAAACCTGTCGCCAAGGACAAGGGTGTCTCTGCTATGGTGGTTGCAGAGTGCTCATCTGGTAGAGGGCCGCAGATTCGGCATACAGAACTGGGTCCTTGTGACCACGGATGCCAGCCTGAGAGGCTGGGGAGCGGTCACACAGGGAAGAAACTTCCAGGGCGTGTGGTCAAGCCTGGAGACGTCTCTTCACATAAATATACTGGAACTAAGAGCAATCTACAATGCTCTAAGCCTGGCAAAACCTCTGCTTAAGGGTCAGCCGGTGTTGATCCAGTCGGACAACATCACGGCAGTCGCCCACGTAAACAGACAGGGCGGCACAAGAAGCAGGAGGGCAATGGCAGAAGCTGCAAGGATTCTTCGCTGGGCGGAAAATCATGTGATAGCACTGTCAGCAGTGTTCATCCCGGGAGTTGACAACTGGGAAGCAGATTTCCTCAGCAGACACGATCTTCACCCGGGAGAGTGGGGACTTCATCCAGAAGTCTTCCGCATGATTGTGGTCCGTTGGGAAAGACCAATGGTGGACATGATGGCGTCCCGCCTCAACAAAAAACTGGACAGGTATTGCGCCAGGTCAAGAGACCCTCAGGCAATAGCTGTGGACGCTCTGGTAACACCATGGGTGTACCAGTCAGTGTATGTGTTCCCTCCTCTGCCTCTCATACCCAAGGTACTGAGAATTATACGGCAAAGGGGAGTAAGAACGATACTCGTGGCTCCGGATTGGCCAAGAAGGACTTGGTACCCGGAACTTCAGGAGATGCTCACAGAAGATCCGTGGCCTCTACCTCTAAGAAGGGACCTGCTTCAGCAGGGACCTTGTCTATTCCAAGACTTACCGTGGCTGCGTTTGACGGCATGGCGGTTGAACGCCGGATTCTAAAGGAAAAAGGCATTCCAGAGGAAGTCATCCCTACCCTGATTAAAGCCAGGAAGGAAGTGACCGCACAACATTATCACCGCATTTGGAGAAAATATGTTGCGTGGTGTGAGGCCAGGAAGGCCCCCACGGAGGAATTTCAACTGGGTCGATTCCTACATTTCCTGCAAACAGGATTGTCTATGGGCCTCAAATTGGGGTCCATTAAGGTTCAAATTTCGGCCCTGTCGATTTTCTTCCAGAAAGAATTGGCTTCAGTTCCTGAAGTCCAAACTTTTGTCAAAGGAGTACTACATATACAGCCCCCGGTTGTGCCTCCAGTGGCACCGTGGGATCTCAATGTAGTTTTGGATTTTCTCAAATCCCATTGGTTTGAGCCACTCAAATCGATGGATTTGAAATATCTTACATGGAAAGTAACCATGCTACTGGCCCTGGCTTCGGCCAGGAGAGTGTCAGAATTGGCGGCTTTATCGTACAAAAGCCCATATCTGATTTTCCATTCGGACAGGGCAGAACTGCGGACGCGTCCTCAGTTTCTCCCTAAGGTGGTGTCAGCGTTTCACCTGAACCAGCCTATTGTGGTGCCTGCGGCTACTAGCGATTTGGAGGACTCCAAGTTGCTGGACGTTGTCAGAGCATTAAAAATATATATTTTAAGGACGGCTGGAGTCAGGAAGTCTGACTCGCTGTTTATACTGTATGCACCCAACAAGCTGGGTGCTCCTGCGTCTAAGCAGATGATTGCTCGTTGGATTTGTGGCACAATTCAACTTGCGCATTCTGTGGCAGGCCTGCCACAGCCTAAATCTGTCAATGCCCACTCTACAAGGAAGGTGGGCTCCTCTTGGGCGGCTGCCCGAGGGGTCTCGGCATTACAACTCTGCCGAGCAGCTACGTGGTCAGGGGAGAACACGTTTGTAAAATTCTACAAATTTGATACCCTGGCTAAGGAGGACCTGGAGTTCTCTCATTCGGTGCTGCAGAGTCATCCGCACTCTCCCGCCCGTTTGGGAGCTTTGGTATAATCCCCATGGTCCTGACGGAGTCCCCAGCATCCACTTAGGACGTCAGAGAAAATAAGAATTTACTCACCGGTAATTCTATTTCTCGTAGTCCGTAGTGGATGCTGGGCGCCCATCCCAAGTGCGGATTGTCTGCAATAATTGTACATAGTTATTGTTACAAAAATCGGGTTATTATTGTTGGGAGCCATCGTTTCAGAGGCTCTTTTCGGTTATCATACTGTTAACTGGGTTCAGATCACAAGTTGTACAGTGTGATTGGTGTGGCTGGTATGAGTCTTACCCGGGATTCAAAATCCTTCCTTATTGTGTACGCTCGTCCGGGCACAGTATCCTAACTGAGGCTTGGAGGAGGGTCATAGGGGGAGGAGCCAGTGCACACCACCTAGTGGTCAAACTTTTAATTTTGTGCCCTGTCTCCTGCGGAGCCGCTATTCCCCATGGTCCTGACGGAGTCCCCAGCATCCACTACGGACTACGAGAAATAGAATTACCGGTGAGTAAATTCTTATTTTTACTGTAGATCTCATCTTATACCAGTATACTTCATCTTCTACCAATGATCTCCTCTTATACTGTAGATCTCATCATATACCAGTATACCTCATCTTATACCTATGAACCTCCTCTTATACCATCATTTTCATTTTATACCAGTAAACCTAATTTATACAATTACCATCATTTATATCAGTGACCCATATCTTATACAGTAAGTCTCATCTTATACCAGTAAACCAGATTTCATGCCGTAAGTCTCATCTTATACCAGTAAACCTCATCCTATACAAGTGACCTTTATCTTGTACCGTAAGCCTTATCCTATATCAGCAAATGTCATCTTAGAAGACATACAATAAATCTAGCAATTAAAATCTAAAAGAAGATGCAAAAAGTATTTTTTACTAAATACTTCCTAAACCATTGGGTCCAAAGGAGCTTCCAATACATTTAGATTTTACGGCTTAGATACATTCCCACTCATTATTTAGAATTAGGCATTATATGTTTGATAAAACCTAATTTTTTTGTCATGAATCTGTCATTAAAGTTTGCTCTGAAAATTATAATTTCAGATAAAAAATTTAACCAAATGACTGGCTTTTTGCATCACCCAGGGTCAGTGGAGAACTTGGGTGTATCCTGATAATTGGGTGTGGTGGCATACTCAAGTAAGGGAAATGGTAATGCAATGTTTGGTTACCCTGAAGAAGTTATGGGGCTGTAGCCACCTCATTTTGGTGAGGCATGGACACCTTTCTTTGTGAGCCTGGATGTTTTATATCTACCCTTCTCTTTCTTAGTTCATCCTGGCAATTAAACATTATGTACAAATGATTTGCATTGATCGCTAATCAGGGGGAAACAATATGTCCATGGATGACACAGTTCAGTAGCATACCATTATAACACATTGATGTGTCCTCCAGATTTCATAAACATAATTGTGGATGTAGTATAGACTCTCATAATATTTAATCATGTTCAGGAAACAAGGTAATGTACATCCTGGAACTGCCCTCCGAAAATAGAAAATGTACTGTAAACATATACAAAACATGCCTCAGTCATCTGTTTATGCTACACCTTATAATTTGGTGGTGTAAATAGGTGTTGTTATCCTGTATCTAGAATGGGAGCAAGGTGTGTGGTGCATATGGGCTACTGGGTCTAAGGGGGCCCACACAACACACCCTGCACCCATACACTATACTTACCTCTAAGTAGTCCAGTGCTGCAGAAATCACAAGGAAAATGGTGTGGCCACCATTTTACTGATGATTTGGGCTAGGGCAGTACAGAAATCACATGTGGTAAACTCAGGCACAGTGCCAGATTCTATTCTGCAACTGCACTGGAGAGAGAGGAGGGGTCAATACGGAGAGTACAGAAGGGCCTACTTCCTCTCCTAGTCGTTAGTTTTCTTCTATGAAACATTGACAAATTAAAAACAAAATGTTCTCCAGAGTTTTAATACAATTTACAGTATTTAGTTGCTTTTGTTGATTGGGGGGGTGATGCATCTATACTATTGCTTCTAAAATCACAGACATTGACCTTTATATTCTTGCAATGTCCATGGAAAAGGTCAACTTGTTGTGCACTGGCGCCACCACGCACCACCAGCAACCAGAAGTAGCATCAATAATGTATCTATACAACGTCACCCTAATGGTGTTGTATAGACCTGTACCATTTTGACCCTCCTCCCTTCTAGCCAAATGACAGCAGCAATATAAAGCAGAGGGTAGAAGTCTTCTACTACCAACTTGTTAATCTGTATTTTTTCTATATTTCTCCCTTTATAACAGGGCCCTTTCTTCTCTCTTTTGCCTCGATAGAAAGAAACAAAGTTTTGTCAGCACTCCTGTTCCTTTTGTTGTTTTCTCTTTCTCAGAAGTCTTTTTCTTCCCTTTTATCCTAATCCCAGTCATGCATGAAGGAACAGTTGTGCTGTGTTGTTTGTCTGTTCTGCTAGTTTCAAATCAGTGGGATTCCGTCTTTGTTCTCTTTATTTTGTGAACACAGAAAGGTAAAAAGAGAGGCAGCGGTGATTGAAACCCTTAAGAAGAAAACCTATATGTTAGATTTATATATTTTTTTTTGCATGGAGTATACTGTAGCTGGTTTTAATTAAGAAAGAATCGCTATAAAAACAATAATCTAATCACTTCATGTTGGACAACTGTAGCTGGATTTATGATTTCACTCTTCAAACACCTCCAGAAAAAAATATAGCAACTATAAGAAAGAATGAAACACGATAAAACAGTATAAACATAAAGCAAACTCCATTCTTTAACCTAATGACTCTACAGAAGCTTTGTGATATATTAGTTTCATTTAGCTGTCACCTCAGACTTAATATTATCACTTAGACACTGATGGCTTTTGAGCAGTCATAAGCATTTTGGCAGGGGCTACAACAAACCCTTTTTTTTTACAACTAGAAAGCTTTTATGATATTACTACTCAGCATGTGTTGACCTCTTGTTTCCATAGCAACATAATAGGCCCCAACCCTTTCATAGGCTTTTACTATAAAGTTTGTGAAAACTGTTAATGAAAGTATTTTTTATCTATATTTTGTCCCACCGCACCGTCTCTTACAGTTAAACTGTTTTCTGGATTGTGTCACCCTTGATTTATGGCAGGTTGTTGTCCTTTAAATAGATGTGCTTTTTTGCAATTCCGTTCCTTCTTCTAATGCAAAAAATATATAGTCCATGCAAGTCATACTCAATGAGTTGGTTATTGTTACTTGCTAGGTTTCTGCTCTCTGTGGTTGTCGGGGCTAATTAAAAGTAATTCAGAGTACTCAGTGGGTGCAGTGCATAGCTCCACAGGAAATTATGATCGCAAAAGTCTTCCTGTAGAGTTCTACACTTAGTACTACAAAGTGCCTAAGGCTGCAGTTACCTGAATAGGCTTGAATTAGACTAGACAACCGCATCATCCCAGTTCTTAATCTATTAGAGCGGTATACAAGTGGCGATTGTTGATTGCAAAAATGGGATTAAGAGGCTCTTCAAGTGAATTGATTTTCATGTGAGAACAAAAAGAGGAAAGAGAGGCTGAGTTCAAATCACACAGCCAGAAAGTTTCGTGAATGGGTTTACTCCAAATGTTAAAATTAAAGCAATCAGCAATCCCCCATGGGGTCTGCAGGTGAGGGGAAAAGTGTAGAAAAGCTGTAAATCAGGGATTATGAATGGCCAGAGCAATAATTTACTGAAATGCTGTTTTCCTCTCACAAAATGAACATGTCTGGTAGACTGTGGATAATGTTTTCATGCTTACCTACGTTTGTCCCGGCTTACTATTAAGAATGATTATACAGTATATGCAAATACAGTTGTAGCCACTTTAACAGTACAGTATACTGTACGCAGGGGGCAGTTAATGTATATACATACATGCTTAAATATTTCTCGGAATGCGGTGGCTACAGAAAAAAAATGACATTTCCTGAATGCTTTGTGTATAACTTGCTGGCTATTGTATCAGTATACAGTATGTATGCAAAATGATAGATACATAATCAAGAATTTCTTGTTTCTTGGAAGAACTCATATCAACCGATAGACCGGTAGGATGCTGATCTTTCTGTGCTTTTAGTAGTGATGAGCGGGTTCGGTTCCTCGGAATCCGAACCCCCCCGAACTTCAGCCTTTTTACACGGATCCGAGGCAGACTCGGATCTTCCCGCCTTGCTCGGCTAACCCGAGCGCGCCCGAACGTCATCATCCCGCTGTCGGATTCTCGCGAGGCTCGTATTCTATCGCGAGACTCGGATTCTATATAAGGAGCCGCGCGTCGCCGCCATTTTCACACATGCATTGAGATTCATAGGGAGAGGACGTGGCTGGCGTCCTCTCCATTTAGATTAGAAGAGAGAGAGTGAGAGTGAGACACTTGATTTACTGGAGCTTAGGAGTACTCAGAGAGTGCAGAGTTTACTAGTGACTGACCAGTGACCACCAGTGCAGTTTTTTTATTATATTATTATTTAATATAATCCGTTCTCTGCCTGAAAAAAAACGATACACAGTGACACAGTAACAGTATACCATATCTGTGCTCAGCCTCAGTGTGCTGCATCATCTATGTATATCTGACTGTGCTGAGTGCTCAGTGCTCACACAGCTTAATTGTGGGGGAGACTGGGGAGCAGTAGCAGGAGTACATATTATTTAACAGTGCACACTTTTGCTGCCAGAGTGCCACTGCCAGTGTGACTGACCAGTGACCACTGTCTGACCACCAGTATATTGTGATTGTCTGCTGAAAAAGTTAAACACTCGTCGTGTGGTGTTTTTATTCTATAAACGCATTCTGCTGACAGTGTCCAGCAGGTCCGTCATTAATTATATAATATATACCTGTCCGGCTGCAGTAGTGATATATATATATTTTTTATATCATTATCATCCAGTCTATATTAGCAGCAGACGCAGTACGGTAGTCCACGGCTGTAGCTACCTCTGTGTCGGCAGTCGCTCGTCCATCCATAATTGTATACCACCTACCTGTGGTGTTTTTTTTTCTTCTATCTTCTTGATACTACTAGTAGCTTACTTTAGGAGTCTGCAGTGCTGCTGACAGTGTCCAGCAGGTCCGTCATTATATAATATATACCTGTCCGGCTGCAGTAGTGATATATATATTTTTTATATCATTATCATCCAGTCTATATTAGCAGCAGACGCAGTACGGTAGTCCACGGCTGTAGCTACCTCTGTGTCGGCAGTCGCTCGTCCATCCATAATTGTATACCACCTACCTGTGGTGTTTTTTTTTCTTTCTATCTTCTTGATACTACTAGTAGCTTACTTTAGGAGTCTGCAGTGCTGCTGACAGTGTCCAGCAGGTCCGTCATTATATAATATATACCTGTCCGGCTGCAGTAGTGATATATATATATATATATATATTTTATATCATTATCATCCAGTCTATATTAGCAGCAGACGCAGTACGGTAGTCCACGGCTGTAGCTACCTCTGTGTCGGCAGTCGCTCGTCCATCCATAATTGTATACCACCTACCTGTGGTGTTTTTTTTTTCTATCTTCTTGATACTACTAGTAGCTTACTTTAGGAGTCTGCAGTGCTGCTGACAGTGTCCAGCAGGTCCGTCATTATATAATATATACCTGTCCGGCTGCAGTAGTGATATATATATATATATTTTATATCATTATCATCCAGTCTATATTAGCAGCAGACGCAGTACGGTAGTCCACTGCTGTAGCTACCTCTGTGTCGGCAGTCGCTCGTCCATCCATAAGTATACTAGTATCCATCCATCTCCATTGTTTACCTGAGGTGCCTTTTAGTTGTGCCTATTAAAATATGGAGAACAAAAATGTTGAGGTTCCAAAAATAGGGAAAGATCAAGATCGACTTCCACCTCGTGCTGAAGCTGCTGCCACTAGTCATGGCCGAGACGATGAAATGCCAGCAACGTCGTCTGCCAAGGCCGATGCCCAATGTCATAGTACAGAGCATGTAAAATCCAAAACACCAAATATCAGTAAAAAAAGGACTCAAAAATCTAAAATAAAATTGTCAGAGGAGAAGCGTAAACTTGCCAATATGCCATTTACCACACGGAGTGGCAAGGAACGGCTGAGGCCCTGGCCTATGTTCATGGCTAGTGGTTCAGCTTCACATGAGGATGGAAGCACTCAGCCTCTCGCTAGAAAAATGAAAAGACTCAAGCTGGCAAAAGCACAGCAAAGAACTGTGCGTTCTTCGAAATCACAAATCCACAAGGAGAGTCCAATTGTGTCGTTTGCGATGCCTGACCTTCCCAACACTGGACGTGAAGAGCATGTGCCTTCCACCATTTGCACGCCCCCTGCAAGTGCTGGAAGGAGCACCCGCAGTCCAGTTCCTGATAGTCAGATTGAAGATGTCAGTGTTGAAGTACACCAGGATGAGGAGGATATGGGTGTTGCTGGCGCTGGGGAGGAAATTGACCATGAGGATTCTGATGGTGAGGTGGTTTGTTTAAGTCAGGCACCCGGGGAGACACCTGTTGTCCGTGGGAGGAATAGGGCCATTGACATGCCTGGTGAAAATACCAAAAAAATCAGCTCTTCGGTGTGGAAGTATTTCAACAGAAATGCGGACATTTGTCAAGCCGTGTGTTGCCTTTGTCAAGCTGTAATAAGTAGGGGTAAGGACGTTAACCACCTCGGAACATCCTCCCTTATACGTCACCTGCAGCGCATTCATCATAAGTCAGTGACAAGTTCAAAAACTTTGGGCGACAGCGGAAGCAGTCCACTGACCAGTAAATCCCTTCCTCTTGTAACCAAGCTCACGCAAACCACCCCACCAACTCCCTCAGTGTCAATTTCCTCCTTCCCCAGGAATGCCAATAGTCCTGCAGGCCATGTCACTGGCAATTCTGACGAGTCCTCTCCTGCCTGGGATTCCTCCGATGCATCCTTGCGTGTAACGCCTACTGCTGCTGGCGCTGCTGTTGTTGCTGCTGGGAGTCGATGGTCATCCCAGAGGGGAAGTCGTAAGACCACTTTTACTACTTCCACCAAGCAATTGACTGTCCAACAGTCCTTTGCGAGGAAGATGAAATATCACAGCAGTCATCCTGCTGCAAAGCGGATAACTGAGGCCTTGGCATCCTGGGCGGTGAGAAACGTGGTTCCGGTATCCATCATTACTGCAGAGGCAACTAGAGACTTGTTGGAGGTACTGTGTCCCCGGTACCAAATACCATCTAGGTTCCATTTCTCTAGGCAGGCGATACCGAAAATGTACACAGACCTCAGAAAAAGACTCACCAGTGTCCTAAAAAATGCAGTTGTACCCAATGTCCACTTAACCACGGACATGTGGACAAGTGGAGCAGGGCAGGCTCAGGACTATATGACTGTGACAGCCCACTGGGTAGATGTATGGACTCCCGCCGCAAGAACAGCAGCGGCGGCACCAGTAGCAGCATCTCGCAAACGCCAACTCTTTCCTAGGCAGGCTACGCTTTGTATCACCGCTTTCCAGAATACGCACACAGCTAAAAACCTCTTACGGCAACTGAGGAAGATCATCGCAGAATGGCTTACCCCAATTGGACTCTCCTGTGGATTTGTGGCATCGGACAACGCCAGCAATATTGTGTGTGCATTAAATATGGGCAAATTCCAGCACGTCCCATGTTTTGCACATACCTTGAATTTGGTGGTGCAGAATTATTTAAAAAACGAGAGGGGCGTGCAAGAGATGCTGTCGGTGGCCAGAAGAATTGCGGGACACTTTCGGCGTACAGGCACCACGTACAGAAGACTGGAGCACCACCAAAAACGCCTGAACCTGCCCTGCCATCATCTGAAGCAAGAAGTGGTAACGAGGTGGAATTCAACCCTCTATATGCTTCAGAGGTTGGAGGAGCAGCAAAAGGCCATTCAAGCCTATACAACTGAGCACGATATAGGAGGTGGAATGCACCTGTCTCAAGCGCAGTGGAGAATGATTTCAACGTTGTGCAAGGTTCTGCAACCTTTTGAACTTGCCACACGTGAAGTCAGTTCAGACACTGCCAGCCTGAGTCAGGTCATTCCCCTCATCAGGCTTTTGCAGAAGAAGCTGGAGATATTGAAGGAAGAGCTAACACAGAGCGATTCCGCTAGGCATGTGGGACTTGTGGATGGAGCCCTTAATTCGCTTAACAAGGATTCACGGGTGGTCAATCTGTTAAAATCAGAGCACTACATTTTGGCCACCGTGCTCGATCCTAGATTTAAAACCTACCTTGGATCTCTCTTTCCGGCAGACACAAGTCTGCTGGGGTTCAAAGAACTGCTGGTGACAAAATTGTCAAGTCAAGCGGAACGCGACCTGTCAACATCTCCTCCTTCACATTCTCCCGCAACTGTGGGTGCGAGGAAAAGGCTCAGAATTCCGAGCCCACCCGCTGGCGGTGATGCAGGGCAGTCTGGAGCGACTGCTGATGCTGACATCTGGTCCGGACTGAAGGACCTGACAACGATTACGGACATGTCGTCTACTGTCACTGCATATGATTCTCTCCCCATTGAAAGAATGGTGGAGGATTATATGAGTGACCGCATCCAAGTAGGCACGTCAGACAGTCCGTACTTATACTGGCAGGAAAAAGAGGCAATTTGGAGGCCCTTGCACAAACTGGCTTTATTCTACCTAAGTTGCCCTCCCACAAGTGTGTACTCCGAAAGAGTGTTTAGTGCCGCCGCTCACCTTGTCAGCAATCGGCGTACGAGGTTACATCCAGAAAATGTGGAGAAGATGATGTTCATTAAAATGAATTATGATCAATTCCTCCGTGGAGACATTGACCAGCAGCAATTGCTTCCACAAAGTACACAGGGAGCTGAGATGGTGGATTCCAGTGGGGACGAATTGATAATCTGTGAGGAGGGGGATGTACACGGTGATATATCGAAGGATGATGATGAGGTGGACATCTTGCCTCTGTAGAGCCAGTTTGTGCAAGGAGAGATTAATTGCTTCTTTTTTGGTGGGGGTCCAAACCAACCCGTCATTTCAGTCACAGTCGTGTGGCAGACCCTGTCACTGAAATGATGGGTTGGTTAAAGTGTGCATGTCCTGTTTATACAACATAAGGGTGGGTGGGAGGGCCCAAGGACAATTCCATCTTGCACCTCTTTTTTCTTTCATTTTTCTTTGCGTCATGTACTGTTTGGGGGGTGTTTTTTGGAAGGGCCATCCTGCGTGACACTGCAGTGCCACTCCTAGATGGGCCAGGTGTTTGTGTCGGCCACTAGGGTCGCTTAGCTTACTCACACAGCTACCTCATTGCGCCTCTTTTTTTCTTTGCGTCATGTGCTGTTTGGGGAGTGTTTTTTGGAAGGGCCATCCTGCGTGACACTGCAGTGCCACTCCTAGATGGGCCAGGTGTTTGTGTCGGCCACTAGGGTCGCTTAGCTTACTCACACAGCTACCTCATTGCGCCTCTTTTTTTCTTTGCGTCATGTGCTGTTTGGGGAGTGTTTTTTGGAAGGGCCATCCTGCGTGACACTGCAGTGCCACTCCTAGATGGGCCAGGTGTTTGTGTCGGCCACTAGGGTCGCTTAGCTTACTCACACAGCTACCTCATTGCGCCTCTTTTTTTCTTTGCGTCATGTGCTGTTTGGGGAGTATTTTTTGGAAGGGCCATCCTGCGTGACACTGCAGTGCCACTCCTAGATGGGCCAGGTGTTTGTGTCGGCCACTTGGGTCGCTTAGCTTAGCCATCCAGCGACCTCGGTGCAAATTTTAGGACTAAAAATAATATTGTGAGGTGTTCAGAATAGACTGAAAATGAGTGGAAATTATGGTTATTGAGGTTAATAATACTTTGGGATCAAAATGAACCCCAAATTCTATGATTTAAGCTGTTTTTTAGGGTTTTTTGAAAAAAACACCCGAATCCAAAACACACCCGAATCCGACAAAAAAAATTCGGTGAGGTTTTGCCAAAACGCGTTCGAACCCAAAACACGGCCGCGGAACCGAACCCAAAACCAAAACACAAAACCCGAAAAATTTCCGGTGCTCATCACTAGCTTTTAGTCACTAATAATTACCAGATTACTAGTTTGCTGACCTCTCTGTTATTATTTAGACCCATTTATGCAGAGCCAGCATGGAGCCTCATTCAGAGGTGGACTTAAAAGCCCTGGGTGTTGCGCATGCACAGTTGCACAGGGTGTCTGCCCATGTGCCAATCCTGGCACCTGTCAGATCCATTGTGCAGGTGCCGGGACCCGAGGCTGGCTTTCTCCTCTCCGGGAACAGGGTTAGTGACAGCCCTCCTACTACAATTAGTAGCAGCCGCTGCTTATTGAGAATGTAGTGGGTATTCGTGGGCGGTGACAGGGAGGTGTCTTAGCGCATGCTTGGAGATGGTCCATATTATGGACATACAATACTTGCCTTCTCTCCCAGATCCAGTGGGAGACATCTGATTTTTCGGGTAGACCGCACCAGCCCCGGAAGAGTGGGCATCCCTCCCACATCCTGCCCACTTCCTAGTGAAATGGGCAAAATGGGGAGATTAATATAGGTTAATCCCATGTTTGGGGAGTGTCGTGGACTTGGTGAAAGTGGCTGTGTACACAGACGCTCAATCGCTCACTTAGGAGGCCATACTTGGATGCAGAAACTGCACATGCCATGGGGTTGGTGCACGCTTTGATGGTGCGAACTATGGTGGTGTCTACAGAGGCACACATTGGTATTGCTGCGGGTGTGGATGCTGAAAGGGGGTGTCTCAGTCCTTGCACATTGAAATGCATGGATGTACATAAAGTCGCAGATGGCTGACCGCTAATTCACGCAGATGCGGATGCTTCTACATACACCTCAGAATCATGCCCAGGTAAGCTTAGCAGGAGGAAGCTGTACCCAACCACCTATGGAGAAAATGGGAATTTTGTAAAATAAATGATTAAATGAAATCTTAATACAAACATTTTTTTAAGTCAAATCCTGTAATGTTGCAATAGCCTATGCTGATGCTGAGCAGTCTTTATTACACCATGTACATTCATTGATTAATGTTTTTTGCTGATTTTAATGACCGTCACCCCAAAAGAATTTGATATAGAAGAATGAGGAAATATTTGAGCACCACCTATTATTTAAAAGAAAAATGAACTTCCATAATAAGGGCCTTGGTCTGGCCTAATTTGCTAAGCATGGCAGTGATAGTTAACATCATCTTCATACAGCGTTAGCCATGCTATGTCTATGGGGAGAAAGGGATCTTCTAATAACTTCCCTATAGGACTCATTGCAAGATGATACAGTGCATGTGCAACCTTGTGTTTCAGGACTGGCAGTAATACTGTAGTTATTGCCCTACTGCAAGCCTCTTTGCTGGGACACTGCTAACTCAGATGCTGTCACAACATAGGGTTTTCATTTTCTTTGTTAAAGAGCTCTAAAAATCAATGTCAGTGATAAGAAATTATAAATTTTAATAAAAGGCTCCTATCCCGCAATGATACGTATACCCATAAAGGATCTAGTCATTGTTCCTTATTTTTCTATAAAACGTAGATGTAAATTAACATGTTTACCTACTTTTTGGAAATTGCTATTCATTATAAAGGTAACACAGGGAATATCACAGATATCTCCTGCTTACCTTTCAGTCTTACCCACTGTCCCCACACACTAGTATTGTGACCTAAAATCATTAAGCTCCTAAAGTACATTTCCGGAGCTTGACAGTGGGAAACTTCACATTATTCAGATGGCACTGATTCCAGACCCGGTCCTGAGTTGCAGGATCCCTCTGCCCCATGAATACTTAATTATGGCCCCATTAAACTCTAATCTATATATACATATAAATGCGAAAGCCCTCACTCACTCGCTCACTCACTGACTGACTACTTTTCTTACTTCCCGATATATTAGGAAGCTGAAATTTAACATAGGTACTCTTCAGGTGGTAAATAGGAAAACTACGTAATTAGAATTTTAATAAACCTCCCCTAAGGAGATGAAAAAGGGATTGACATGATGACGTCATTACCGACACGTGGCTTGCGTTGCGTGAAGGATAACTCCCAAACGGACAATCGGATCAACATTTAGATTGCACCTCCAGTGTGTATAATTTAATAAACTACAAAAATGGTCCTGTCACTTCTTACCGTATCTCTCACTCACTCACTCACTCACTCACTCACTCACTCACTCACTCACTCATCACTAATTCTCTTACTTCCCGATATGTTAGGAAGCTGAAATTTAACATAGGTATTCTTCAGGTTGGAAATAGGAAAACTAAGTAATCAGAAATGTAATAAACCTCCCTTAAGGGGATGAAAAGGGTGTTGACATAATGACGTCATTACCAATGCGTGACTTGCGTTGCGGGAACGATAACGCCCAAACGGACAATAGGATCAAAATGAAGGTTGCACCTCCTGTGGATTATTATTTACTTACATTAAACACGTCTCTAATTTACATCTCTAAAGATTTACCAGATTATTAACACTCATGTATATGTACAACCATGAAAATCAGAAACACCCGTGCGAAGAACGGGTAGAACAGGTAGTATTATATAAGTACAGAAACGGAGTACCTTTTATTTTGCGTAACTGAAGCATGCATGCTGTTAGCAAACCTAAGTTATTGACAATATTATATATACTATCTACATAGGATGATGATGATTGTTTTTCTTATGTGGCAAATACCATATTGAAGTGTTTTTATTAGTAGTTAATCTGTGAATTAGGCGGGTGTGGTTCGTTTTATCGACAGTGTCTAGGTCGACAATGTTTAGGTCGACCACTATAGGTCGACAGTCACTAGGTCGACATGGATGGAAGGTCGACAGGGTTTCTAGGTCGACATGTGCTAGGTCGACAGGTCTAAAGGTCGACAAGAGGATTTTTCTTTTGTGTCGTTTTCTTCGTAAAGTGACTGGGACCCCAAATTAGTGCACCGCGTCCCCTCGCATGGCTCGCTTCGCTCGCCATGCTTCGGGCATGGTGCCTTCGCTCCGCTACCGCTTCGCTCAGCACACTTTACCGTTCCAATCGTAGTCCACATGGATCGTTAAGTATGAAACCCCCCCCCCCAAAAAAAAAATGTGAAAAACTCATGTCGACCTTTAGACCTGTCGACCTAGCACATGTCGACCTAGAAACCCTGTTGACCTTCCATCCATGTCGACCTAGTGACTTTCGACCTATAGTGGTCGACCTAAACATTGTCGACCTAGACACTGTCGATCTTCAGACCGGATCCCGAATTAGGCAATGTACACAAACTTCTTATAGGCCTTTTGTCAGCATATCTAAATTTTTCAGCCATTTGTATATTCAGTTGAGAAGTTAATATCTTCTCTGATGGACAAAACAAAACATTTACATATTTCCTTATGGTCCCATGTTATGTGCAAATACATTGAAAGCAAAGAGTACACATAGTTTCATAAAAATAGGGCACATTGTGAATAAAGATAATGCCATAATTGATTGTGAATCCTTTTGATGTGAATTTGATGCTTAAGATACTGAATGCATATGGATGTGTTTAAAAATGCTCATGCAATTTACTTCAAAGTTTCCTCAGTACATACTGCATCTCATATTTGTCTAGAGTGATCAGTTATCTAGTAGCTTCTGCTGTCAGATGCTTCAAAAGTGTGGAGAATAGAAATGACATTGTATTGCCACCTGTGGAGACGAAACTCAGTTGGAGGGAACACATGCATTACCTCTGGCTAAGTAACACTACAAACAATGATTAGCAGTCTGTTAAAGGAAATATCGTTGGGCCACAATATTGTCCATAAAAGTGATACTAAACTAAAAGACCGTTAAACTATGTTTTATCAAGCCATATGGTCCTGATGTGTTATATTGGATGGTTTCATCAAGTTCTTCAGGAATTGTTTCACACAACTCATTGGGGGAGATATATCGAAGCTTAGAGAGCGGCAAAGTGGAGAGAGATAAAATACCAACCAATTAGCTCCAGTCATTTTTCAAACACACCCTGTGACATGGCAGCTGCAAGGTGGTTGTTACTTTAACTCTCTCCACGTTATCTCTCTCCAAGTTTTGATATAGCTCTTTGTTATTTTCTTAACAGCAAAACAGTCACAACAGTCATATGATAAAACTGAAAAACAAAAAATATAATAAGGGAAAGGGAACTTGAGGGCTAAATGACTATAAAGGTCTAAAAATTCCTAGGGTATAGCGAGTGGTACGTTAACAGTATATCAAAGGTATCTACAGTAGATTAAGTTATATATTGTTTAATAAATTCCAGGGAGTCGGTACATTATCAGTCATAGGGGGTAATTCAGACCTGATCGTAGCAGCAAATTTGTTAGCAGTTGGGCAAAATCATGTGCACTGCAGGGGGGAGGGGGGGAGGTTTGCAGATATAACATGTGCAGAGAGAGTTAGATTTGGGTGGGTTATATTGTTTCTGTGCAGAGTAAATACTGGCTGCTTTATTTGTACACTGCAATTTAGATTACAGTCTGAACACACCCCACCCAAATCTAACTCTCTCTGCACATATTATTTGTTCGTCGGGAGGCTTGCCACCTAGCAACAGCTGGTGGGTTAGGTGCAAGCCTCCCGACGAATTGCTGGGAAGTTATAGTGAAAGAAAACTTTCACTTACCTTCCCACAGACTGGGGGGTGCGGGGACAGAGCCGCGTGTAGCGGCGTGCAGGATCTCGTGCACGTGCACCGCTGGGCATGCGCGCGCACACCCTACAAGGAGCTCGGCCCCGCCCCCAGACCTTAGATTTTACCTCAGTGCTGCAGGATGGAGGACACAGTGTCTGTGTCAGCCACAGACACTCTGATAGTGTCCCCACAGCGCAGCAAAAGAAGCAGGCAGCCTTCTAGGAAGAACCTAGATAAAGCTGCCACTACAACTACTTCCTCAGATGAGGATATTATATTTAAAAGAAGAAAAATCATTAACCCTGTCAGGTCGGATGACAACAGGGACAGCTCTGAGGAGGGAGAAGTCAGTCAGAATGCTAAGACTCCTTCTCCTCCTGCATATTCTCACAGAGTGGTGAGAAAGTGCACAAGTAAAAAGAAACATACTGACCATGTTTCTTCTAGAGATGCCTGTTCAGGTAAAAACATCTCTTTCCCAGGTATTGCAAGTAGTTGGAATGCCTCTAAGGTCCATAGCAGACCCCCCTCTCCTGCCCACAGCCGACATACATTCCCTGTCACTGATCGTTAACCTGCGCAGGACCACGCTCATAAGGGGACTAGTCATAGTCATACAACCCCCCTTTCCCACTTATTTAGGGAAGCTGGCTACCCTCCAGTAGATTGGGAGTCAGAGGAGGTAACCAGGACTAGCGCATCCTCTCGCAGAGACGAATATAGTGACTTGCAGATGGCCCGTGTAGCCTTAGCGGCAGGGGCGGAACTCTGGGAGGCAGTGGAGTCGGCTGCCGCCGGGCTCCTTACCTCAAGGGGGCACATCTCCTCCATTGTCTCTAGCTGACTGACCCCGGCGGTAGTTCGCTGCGAGGAGCTTTCGTGTCAGTGACACGGAAGCTGCCTCCTAGTATATACAGAGAGCAGGCCCTTCCATATAAGTTGTCCGAGTGCTGCTCTCTGTTCCTCCTTGGGCTAATAGCAGTTAGGCACTGGCAGCACTTGCCTCAAGCTGCACTGTGGGGGTGTGTGTAGTTGGAAAGGGGAGGGGTGCTGGGGGGTCTTTAATAAATGTTGGCAGCACTGTGTTTTATGTGTGCATGTTTAAGTGAGGTGTGTGTGTGTAAGTGAAGGAAGCATGTGTTTGTTTTTGTTTGTGTGTGTGTGTGTGTTTTTAAATGAAAGAGGCATGTTTGTGTGTTTAAGTGAAGGAGGCGTGTGTGTGAGTTTAAGTGAAGGAAGCATGTGTAAGTGAGAGGCGTGTGTGTAAGTGAGGAGTGTGTGTGTTTAAGCGAAGGAGGCATGTGTGTGTTTAAGCTAAGGAGGTGTGTGTAAGTAAGAGGCGTGAGTGTAAGTGAGAGGCGTGTGTGTTTAAGTGAAAGTGGTGTTTGTGTGTGTGTTTAAGTGAAAGGGGCGTTTGTGTGTTTTTTTTATATATATACTGTATATCAGCACACCACTGCGCCAAAGCATCTTCATTGTGACAGCTGGTGGGTGAGGGAGTACTGTAGGTGTACTACTGTATATAGGTATGCTGGTGTCTGTTTTATTGTGATGACTGACTTGGAGTGCCGTCCACCTTGTATATGTATCTATATTACTGTTGGGAAAGGCACCTGAGCACGCTGCTACTGTTCACCATGAGTGCCGGATAGCTACATATGAAGGGTGTGTGTGTATACAGTATGTAGGGGGGGGCCCCAACATTTATCATGCCTTCGGGCGACTGGGACGAACTTACGCCACTGCTTAGCGGGTAGAATGCCACCTTCTAAAATATGTTCAGCCCACTGGGCTCTGAGCAAGCGCTCTCAAGTATACAATTACGCCCAGTTAGCCTTTAGAACGGCACTTGTTAAGGAGGATGACATGATTCTCCATAACCACACTGGCATCCCAGATCTTCCAGCCCTATTTGCCCCAGGCATCGATCCGGCTTTAACTTCACTCGTGGGGGAAAATGTCCAGAGTGACGCTATGGATAAATTGCTGAGAAAGATTCAATTTAAAAGTTTCAGATGCTGCCAGTCCTTTATTATTTGTCCTTTACAAGGGAGAAAAAGAAGGTGTCTCAGGGGGCTCCCTAGATTCCCTGGTAGCTTCCAAAAAGGCCCTCTTAAAAGCTATTAGTAGGGCTACTCTAATAATCGGTCAGACATTTGATTTCATATCAAACTCACGTAGAACTCGCTGGCTAGCTAATGCAGGGCTAACTAACCTAGCACCCAGAGCAGTAGACGTCCCCGATCGGATATAGATTCTGACCTTTTCGGACCCGACTTCATAGACGAAGTGAAGGTCCACTATAAAGCTCTCAAATCCTTTGCAGACCTTAAAGGACCTCAGCCTTCCAGGCTGCCCTTTCATCAGGAGGGTCGTCCTGTGGGAGCCAGCAGCTCAACCCGAGACTACAGATGGAGTCCTATCCCTTGCCCTGCAGCTAGGCAAGATAGAGTTGGCAGACACTTCCAAAAGAGGCTGGGTCAGTCACCTTTTTCCTGTCAGGAAACAGGACGGTTCATACAAACCAGTCTTAAATGTCAAATCTCTCAACCGACACATAAAACCTTGTTGCTTCCGTATGGAGGGCTTAGCCGACATACCTTTCCTACTAACAAAGAACGATTTCTGTATCAAAATAGACCTCAAGGAGGCCTTTCACACAATTCAAATGCACCCAAACCACAGATGATTTCTAAGGTTCCTGTGGAAAGACGTTCTCTATCAATGGACCGTCATAGTCTTCGGCATTTCCAACGCCCCCTATGCATTCACTTGTCTTATGAAAGCAGTGAACTCTTACCTTTGCCAGAAAGCAATCCATTGTATAATCTACCTAGATGACTTGTTAGTAGTCCACTCAGAACAAAAAACCCTTCTGCTTCACAAAGAACTCATTCTTTCTCTCCTCCAGAACCTAGAGTTTACTATAAATTATGACAAGTCCATGTTAATACCTACCCAGTCAATTGTTTTTCTGGGTTTCTTGATAGATACCCCTTCATTCTCAATAGCAGTTCCCCCAGACAAGTGGAAAGAAATTCAAGACTTCGTAACTCGAACCCTCAAACACCGTTTCTCGCTGAGAGACTTGGCCAGAGTGATAGGGAAAATTAGGTCTTTAGATCCAGGATTTTTTCACACTCCCCTAGCCTGCAGACACTCTCAGATTCTTCTTTCAGCTCTCCTTTGTCGAGGATGGACTTGGTCAGACAAAATCCTCTTGACACCCATAGTTCTCAAAGAGGTTCGCAGTTGGAGCGACCTTCCACTGCCATCTCCCAGACCTCTCCTACCCCCTCCTCCAGACATGGTCATCACATCAGATGCGTTTCTCTCGGGTTGGGGAGCATTTACAAGAGACCGGGTGGTAAGGGGAAAATGGTCCACTCAAGAATCAACAGCGCACATCAATCTCTTAGAATTGAGGGCGGCAAAGTTAGCACTTTCCTCTCTAGTTCCCCTGACCTTCCGGGACAACTCAGTCCACCTCTGTCTAGACAACAGGACTGCAGTGTCCTACCTTAACAGAATGGGAGGTACTCGATCCCTGATTCTCTGCCAAGAAGCAATAGACATCTGGAACTGGGTGGTGGAACGGTCCATACTCCTCTCTGCAACATACGTCCCAGGAGAGCTAAACGAGTAAGCCGACTATTTATCCAGGAAAAAATTAACACTGGATCGGGCGTCTCTAAGACCAGAAATTTACATCAGTATCGTGAAAACCTTTGGTCAACCACAGGTAGACCTGTTTACAACTCCATTGAACACACAGGTCCCAACCTTCGTGTCCAAAATCTGGACACAAGGGGCTCTCCACTCAGATGCGATGTCCTTTCCATGGACAGATCTGATTCTCCCATATGCTTTCCCTCCTCCAGCTATGCTACTGAAGGTACTTCACAAGATCAAGACAGACAGAGTATCTCAGCTCATCTTGGTTTACCCTGTTTGGCCTTCCCGAGTTTGGTTCCCCTTGATCAACCCTCTTCGTAAAGGGACCCAAGCTTCCCCTAGGCATGTCCAAGGATTGTTTCCAAGGGACTCACGACCTCCTTCAGGAACTTCCACATTGCATATGGATAGCGACATTACTCGGTTGTTGACCCCCACTAACCTCTCGGCCTCCTCAGTTTCCTTGATAAATGCTTCCCTTAGACCCAGAACAAAATACAGGTACCAGTCCATCATAAATAAGTTCATGTCTTGGCAGGCTTCTCAAAATCCTCCTTTAGCTTATCTTTCAGAACCTACAGTAACTTAGTGCTAGACTTCCTGGCCGTTAAGTTTGAGTCAGGCCGGGCATCCGACACCATACGGTCGTATGGCTCAGCCCTAGCTCTTTTCATTCCAGGGCTTATGGAAAACAAGATGTACCTTAGATTACTCAAAGGTATTTTCTTGTCTAGGCTACCATGTCTGCAATACTCTTCCACGTGGGACATTAATCCTTTCTTAAACTATTTAGCCACAATCCCTTCAGATTCCAAGATTCCAACATCTCCAATCTTTCAAGAAAACTGGCTTCACTACTAGCACTAGCTTTCGCAGCTAGAGGAGCCAAACTTTCCTTAATAGACACATCCGAACCCTGGATGACAACCACTTCAATGGGTTTCCATATCATCCTATAAGGTCACACAAAGACCAGCTCCATTCAAAACCCTTTGGTGGAGTTTGATCTAGTCAAAGACCAGTCAGACACGGATCTTTGCATAGTTGAGTGCTTATCCGCTTACCTCGCAACAACAGCTCCATGGAGAGATAACATTTCTAGCCTTTTTATCACATGCTGAAAGCCTTTTTGTCTGGCCAGACCCTCTACAATCAGGGGTTGGATAGTTTCTGCCATGCAAAGCTCAGGAACAGATTCCTCCATTTTCAAAGGACACTCCATCCGCGGTGCCGCCGTCACCTCGGCAGCGGCTAGAGGCTTAACATTACAATCCATAATGCAGGCCGCACGTTGTTCATCCACTTGTACCTTCGTGAAACATTATTGGAGGCCTTCTGATACACAAAGGATAGAATTCCTTAGAGCAACCGCCAGGTATGTGGTAGTCTACCCACCAGCTGTTGCTAGGTGGCAAGCCTCCCAACGAACAAACACTAGTTTGCAGGAATCTATGACCTGCAAAAACTCTTTGTTCTAGGGAATAGGATTGCCACTTAGCAACAGCTCCCATCCTACCCACCCTATACCTTGCTAGGTCTGTTGGTTGTAATCTCTAACAACAGTCGTTAATTATGCCTGTTTTCTCTTTGGATTTCAGGCGTTCCAAAAGGTCAGAAGAAACAGCCGCAGACGCAGAAACCTAAAGATCAGAAATAGCCTTACAAATATATTTTATGGGCTCTGAAAGTTTGCAGGAGTTTGGTTTTTATGCTAATTTCAAAAGCAGCATAACAGTTCTTTCTTTGGCCATCACCAGTTGTTTTTCTTATCACCTGTATTACTGTAGAACGATTTCTAGTAAACACATTTGTTTCTGCATCTATATGGTCTCCCGTGTCCTTCGCTACTAGGTTAGAGGAGCTAAGGTGATATTACCCCTCCAAATTTTCTCTCTTGTTCTAGTTAGGATTGCCATCTGTAAGCTTCCATAAAATCTAAGGTCTGGGGGCGGGGCCTAGTGCCTTATAGGGTTTGCACGGTGCGTGGGGGCTCCCGTGCGGCCACTACCCTGCGCAGCCGCTACCCTACTCTGTCCTCGCTCCCCTCAGGCTACGGGAAGGTAAGTGAAAGTTTTCTTTCACTATACCTTCCCAGCGATTCGTCGGGAGGCTTGCACCTAACCCACCAGCTGTTGCTAGGTGGCAATCCTATTCCCTAGAACAAAGAGTTTGCAGGTCATAGATTCCTTCAAACAAGTGTATCTGCCCACCCTGCAGTGAAGATGGGGGTTCATTCCGAGTTGATCGCTCACTAGCAACTTTTTGCAGCGCTGCGATCAGGTTAAAACTCAGCAAAACTGCGCATGCGTATGTACATAAATGCGCAGGTGCGTCGTACGGGTACAAATTGGTGCTGGGCGATGGATTTAACGAAGAATCCATTCGCACAGCCGATCGCAAGGTGATTGAAAGAAAGAGGGCATTTATGGGTGTCAACTGACCGTTTTCTGTGAGTGTTTGAAAAAATGCAGGCATGTCCAAGCGTTTGCAGGGCGGGTGTCTGACGTCAATTCCGGGACCAAAAAGACTGAAGTGATCATAGTGGCTGAATAAGTCCAGAGCTACTCAGATACTGCAAAAAACTTTTTTGTGCCGTCGGCTGCAAAAGTGTTCGCACACTTGCAAAGTGAAAATACACTCCCCCATAGGCGGCGACTGATCGCAGCACAGCAAAAAGTTGCTAACGAGCGATCAACTCGGAATGACCCCCCTGGTTTTGCCCAACTTCTAACTAATTTGCTGCTACGATCAGGTCTGAATTACCCCCACAGTCATTCAATTCATTTGTTATTGAGTTTGCCAAGGATATTTGGAATTATTACTATTTTAATTTTGAAGTCGCCCAACCATTTTTTTTTTTTTTTAATTTAGTTACAGTATGTAGTGCCAGCTTACTCCACAGCACTATGCCATTAATTGCAAGTAAAAACAATAGTTGGTTAGTGAAATGTAGAGTTTACAAATAAAGACTTAGGGGCTAATTCAACAAGGAACGCAAAACTGCAAAAATTGCGAAAATACGTAAAATCTGAGACAAAAAATACAATTTCTGAGGCAAAAAATACAACTTCTGAGACATAGCAAAAACTGCGTATGCACTATGAAAACTAGGCTGGACTCGCAAAAACTACGAGCAGGTGCTTGTTGTGGGCGTATGCAGATTTTAGATAGGCGGAGCATACACATTTTTTACAACTGAACGCGCATTTATGGTGTGCAGTTTCTGAGTGACTACAGGTCTACCTTAAAATCTGCACAAGCTGACCTCAGTTGTAGAATGTTCGATGTATACTGCAGTCATTGCTTCATTACACCTAGCTGAAGCAGCTCACACTGCTGACCACAATTCAGTTTATTCAGCTGCACTGAAACGTAACATGTAAGGGAACTTTAAACTACTGTATTTAACATATGTATTACTCTAAAATATATGTTATTTGTAACCTAATAATTCTTTAAGTTAATAACAATGCAGGTTTGTCAAGAACACACTTGTTTTCCTACAAACATGTACACTAACATTACAAGCAAGTTTTTTTTATTTTTTGTTTGGTTAATGGCTTTTTGTTTAAAAGCTGAGTTTTGTTATGATTTAAAGCAACAAACAATTATTATCTTCAAAAATCATACCCACATACATGTGTAAGTTTTTTTTGTCCCCTTGACAAAGAAACATATGTTTAATAACATCACCAAAATAATTGTGATTTTGTGGACATTTTAATTATGCATCGCTTTTTTTTCCTTTTTATATATTTTCACATTTAACAATAACATAAGGAATGTTAATAATAGTAAAGAAACATTAATATGTCATGTATGTAAACTTTCAACATTAAAAAAAACTATTTTTTTTTCCTTTTTCCGCCTGCGTTTGTGGATTCACTAGCGGAAGTAGCTCGTCTTGTTGTTCGACGCATCCTGTCAGTAGGCATGGTTGGATCAATGTTATGTGTGGCTGATGTTAAATTGTGACATCAGAAACCTTTATGCAAAAGATGCGACTAAGTGTAAGTTTTTTCGCAAAAAATGCGGATTTTTAAATCTAATCACAAAATTAGCAAATTTGACAAGTCCACCTTTTTTTGTAACATTAAATTGCTTTTGCAGATTTTTCGTTTGGGCGTGCCTTCACAATTTTGCGATTGGTCGCAATTTTTGCTAATTTGTACTTTTTACGGTCCTTACTGAATTAACCCCGTAGTACCAGTGCAGTAACTAGACATTTTAATGCTGTGTGCATCGCCCACCCCCACCCCATATTTAAAATAGGGCCAACAAAAATATAGGGGCATGGCTTTATGAGGAAGGGACGCGGCCACAAAATAATCCCAATTCATATTACGCTGCACAGTAGTCTCCATTATTCAAATTATGCCGCACAGTAGTGCCACTTACACACATTACACCAGGTAGAGTGCCATTTTACACATTACTCTAGGTAGAGCCCCTATCATATATTACTCCAGGTAGAGCCCCCTTTTACACAATACGCCAGGTAGAGCGAACCCCTATCATACATTACGCCAGGTAGAGCCCCCTTTTACACAATACGCCAGGTAGAGCGAGCCCCTATCATACATTACGCCAGGTAGAGCCCCCTGGTACACATTATGGCAGGCAGAGCTCCCTTTTACGCATTACGGCAGACAGAGCTCCCTTTTACGGCCCTGGTGTGTGTGTGTGTGTGTGTGTATGTGTGTAAAGAGATTTTGTGTGTGTGTGTGTGTGTGTAAAGAGAGTAGAGATGAGCGGGTTCGGTTCCTCGGAATCCGAACCCGCCCGAACTTCTGGTTTTTTTACATGGGTCCTAGCGACTCGGATCTTCCCGCCTTGCTCGGTTAACCCGAGCGCGCCTGAACGTCATCATCCCGCTGTCGGATTCTCGCGAGGCTCGGATTCTATCGCGAGACTCGGATTCTATATAAGGAGCCGCGCGTCGCCGCCATTTTCACACGTGCATTGAGATTCATAGGGAGAGGACGTGGCTGGCGTCCTCTCCGTTTATAGAGAAGAGAGTGAGACAGTAGAGAGAGACACAGTAGTAATTTTGGGGAGCATTAGGAGGAGTACTAGTAGTTACTTGCTGAAGTGATAGATAGTGTGACTGTATTATCTGACTTGTGGGGGAGACACTGACAGTGGGGAGCAGTTAGAGTCTGAGAGCAGGACTCAGGAGTACATATAACGTACAGTGCACACTTTTGCTGCCAGAGTGCCACACTGCCATTGTGACCACACTGACCACCAGTATAATATATATTGTGATTGTCTGCTTAGGAGTACTACTTGCAAGTTGCTGATAGTGTGACCAGTGACCTGACCACCAGTTTAATAATCACCACCAGTGAGTTTAATATATATATATATATATAAACCAGACAAGAAGAGGCGGCACTCGGAGGCTTTGAAGTACAAATAGTGTATTCAACAGAGAAACCAACGTTTCGGGGTCAGTTGTACCCCTTTGTCAAGGTGAACTATTCACCTTGACAAAGGGGTACAACTGACCCCGAAACGTTGGTTTCTCTGTTGAATACACTATTTGTACTTCAAAGCCTCCGAGTGCCGCCTCTTCTTGTCTGGTTTATGTGAATCTGTCTGGAGGGCACCGGAGCCATTGCAACAAGTGAAGGAGGAAGTGCCGGTCCGTTGGGAGCATATATATATATATATATAATTGTATATAATATATATATAATATTGTATACCACCTACCCGTGGTTTTTTTTTTTCTTTCTTCTTTATACATACTACTATAGTAGCTTACTGTAGCAGTCTGCGGTGCTGCTGAGCTGACAGTGTCCAGCAGGTCCGTCATCAGTCATTACATAATAAATATATATACCTGTCCGGCTGCAGTACTAGTGATATTATATATATATATATTGATTTCATCTCATTATCATCCAGTCTATATTAGCAGCAGACACAGTACGGTAGTCCACGGCTGTAGCTACCTCTGTGTCGGCAGTCGCTCGTCCATCCATAATTGTATACCACCTACCCGTGTTTTTTCTTTTCTTTCTTCTTTATACATACTACTATAGTAGCTTACTGTAGCAGTCTGCGGTGCTGCTGAGCTGACAGTGTCCAGCAGGTCCGTCATCAGTCATTACATAATAAATATATATACCTGTCCGGCTGCAGTACTAGTGATATTATATATATATATATTGATTTCATCTCATTATCATCCAGTCTATATTAGCAGCAGACACAGTACGGTAGTCCACGGCTGTAGCTACCTCTGTGTCGGAAGTCGCTCGTCCATCCATAATTGTATACCACCTACCCGTGGTTTTTTTTTTCTTTCTTCTTTATACATACTACTATAGTAGCTTACTGTAGCAGTCTGCGGTGCTGCTGAGCTGACAGTGTCCAGCAGGTCCGTCATCAGTCATTACATAATAAATATATATACCTGTCCGGCTGCAGTACTAGTGATATTATATATATATATATTGATTTCATCTCATTATCATCCAGTCTATATTAGCAGCAGACACAGTACGGTAGTCCACGGCTGTAGCTACCTCTGTGTCGGCAGTCGCTCGTCAATCCATAATTGTATACCACCTACCCGTGGTTTTTTTTTTTTCTTTCTTCTTTATACATACTACTATAGTAGCTTACTGTAGCAGTCTGCGGTGCTGCTGAGCTGACAGTGTCCAGCAGGTCCGTCATCAGTCATTACATAATAAATATATCTACCTGTCCGGCTGCAGTACTAGTGTGATATAATATATATTGATTTCATCTCATTATCATCCAGTCTATATTAGCAGCAGACACAGTACGGTAGTCCACGGCTGTAGCTACCTCTGTGTCGGCAGTCGCTCGTCCATCCATAATTGTATACCACCTACCCGTGGTTTTTTTTTTCTTTCTTCTTTATACATACTACTATAGTAGCTTACTGTAGCAGTCTGCGGTGCTGCTGAGCTGACAGTGTCCAGCAGGTCCGTCATCAGTCATTACATAATAAATATATCTACCTGTCCGGCTGCAGTACTAGTGTGATATAATATATATTGATTTCATCTCATTATCATCCAGTCTATATTAGCAGCAGACACAGTACGGTAGTCCACGGCTGTAGCTACCTCTGTGTCGGCAGTCGCTCGTCCATCCATAATTGTATACCACCTACCCGTGGTTTTTTTTTTTCTTTCTTCTTTATACATACTACTATAGTAGCTTACTGTAGCAGTCTGCGGTGCTGCTGAGCTGACAGTGTCCAGCAGGTCCGTCATCAGTCATTACATAATAAATATATCTACCTGTCCGGCTGCAGTACTAGTGTGACATAATATATATTGATTTCATCTCATTATCATCCAATCTATATTAGCAGCAGACACAGTACGGTAGTCCACGGCTGTAGCTACCTCTGTGTCGGCAGTCGCTCGTCCATCCATAATTGTATACCACCTACCCGTGGTTTTTTTTTTTCTTTCTTCTTTATACATACTACTATAGTAGCTTACTGTAGCAGTCTGCGGTGCTGCTGAGCTGACAGTGTCCAGCAGGTCCGTCATCAGTCATTACATAATAAATATATCTACCTGTCCGGCTGCAGTACTAGTGTGATATAATATATATTGATTTCATCTCATTATCATCCAGTCTATATTAGCAGCAGACACAGTACAGTAGTCCACGGCTGTAGCTACCTCTGTGTCGGCAGTCGCTCGTCCATCCATAATTGTATACCACCTACCCGTGGTTTTTTTTTTCTTCTTTCTTCTTTATACATACTACTATAGTAGCTTACTGTAGCAGTCTGCGGTGCTGCTGAGCTGACAGTGTCCAGCAGGTCCGTCATCAGTCATTACATAATAAATATATCTACCTGTCCGGCTGCAGTACTAGTGTGATATAATATATATTGATTTCATCTCATTATCATCCAGTCTATATTAGCAGCAGACACAGTACGGTAGTCCACGGCTGTAGCTACCTCTGTGTCTTTTAGTTGTGCCTATTAAAATATGGAGAACAAAAATGTTGAGGTTCCAAAATTAGGGAAAGATCAAGATCCACTTCCACCTCGTGCTGAAGCTGCTGCCACTAGTCATGGCCGAGACGATGAAATGCCAGCAACGTCGTCTGCCAAGGCCGATGCCCAATGTCATAGTACAGAGCATGTAAAATCCAAAACACCAAATATCAGTAAAAAAAGGACTCCAAAATCTAAAATAAAATTGTCGGAGGAGAAGCGTAAACTTGCCAATATGCCATTTACCACACGGAGTGGCAAGGAACGGCTGAGGCCCTGGCCTATGTTCATGGCTAGTGGTTCAGCTTCACATGAGGATGGAAGCACTCAGCCTCTCGCTAGAAAACTGAAAAGACTCAAGCTGGCAAAAGCACCGCAAAGAACTGTGCGTTCTTCGAAATCCCAAATCCACAAGGAGAGTCCAATTGTGTCGGTTGCGATGCCTGACCTTCCCAACACTGGACGTGAAGAGCATGCGCCTTCCACCATTTGCACGCCCCCTGCAAGTGCTGGAAGGAGCACCCGCAGTCCAGTTCCTGATAGTCAGATTGAAGATGTCAGTGTTGAAGTACACCAGGATGAGGAGGATATGGGTGTTGCTGGCGCTGGGGAGGAAATTGACAAGGAGGATTCTGATGGTGAGGTGGTTTGTTTAAGTCAGGCACCCGGGGAGACACCTGTTGTCCGTGGGAGGAATAGGGCCGTTGACATGCCTGGTGAAAATACCAAAAAAATCAGCTCTTCGGTGTGGAAGTATTTCACCAGAAATGCGGACAACATTTGTCAAGCCGTGTGTTGCCTTTGTCAAGCTGTAATAAGTAGGGGTAAGGACGTTAACCACCTCGGAAAATCCTGCCTTATACGTCACCTGCAGCGCATTCATAATAAGTCAGTGACAAGTTCAAAAACTTTGGGCGACAGCGGAAGCAGTCCACTGACCAGTAAATCCCTTCCTCTTGTAACCAAGCTCACGCAAACCACCCCACCAACTCCCTCAGTGTCAATTTCCTCCTTCCCCAGGAATGCCAATAGTCCTGCAGGCCATGTCACTGGCAATTCTGACGAGTCCTCTCCTGCCTGGGATTCCTCCGATGCATCCTTGCGTGTAACACCTACTGCTGCTGGCGCTGCTGTTGTTGCTGCTGGGAGTCGATGGTCATCCCAGAGGGGAAGTCGTAAGCCCACTTTTACTACTTCCACCAAGCAATTGACTGTCCAACAGTCCTTTGCGAGGAAGATGAAATATCACAGCAGTCATCCTGTTGCAAAGCGGATAACTGAGGCCTTGACAACTATGTTGGTGTTAGACGTGCGTCCGGTATCCGCCGTTAGTTCACAGGGAACTAGACAATTTCTTGAGGTAGTGTGCCCCCGTTACCAAATACCATCTAGGTTCCACTTCTCTAGGCAGGCGATACCGAGAATGTACACGGACGTCAGAAAAAGACTCACCAGTGTCCTAAAAAATGCAGTTGTACCCAATGTCCACTTAACCACGGACATGTGGACAAGTGGAGCAGGGCAGGGTCAGGACTATATGACTGTGACAGCCCACTGGGTAGATGTATGGACTCCCGCCGCAAGAACAGCAGCGGCGGCACCAGTAGCAGCATCTCGCAAACGCCAACTCTTTCCTAGACAGGCTACGCTTTGTATCACCGGTTTCCAGAATACGCACACAGCTGAAAACCTCTTACGGCAACTGAGGAAGATCATCGCGGAATGGCTTACCCCAATTGGACTCTCCTGTGGATTTGTGGCATCGGACAACGCCAGCAATATTGTGTGTGCATTAAATATGGGCAAATTCCAGCACGTTCCATGTTTTGCACATACCTTGAATTTGGTGGTGCAGAATTTTTTAAAAAACGACAGGGGCGTGCAAGAGATGCTGTCGGTGGCCAGAAGAATTGCGGGACACTTTCGGCGTACAGGCACCACGTACAGAAGACTGGAGCACCACCAAAAACGCCTGAACCTGCCCTGCCATCATCTGAAGCAAGAAGTGGTAACGAGGTGGAATTCAACCCTCTATATGCTTCAGAGGTTGGAGGAGCAGCAAAAGGCCATTCAAGCCTATACAATTGAGCACGATATAGGAGGTGGAATGTACCTGTCTCAAGCGCAGTGGAGAATGATTTCAACGTTGTGCAAGGTTCTGCAACCTTTTGAACTTGCCACACGTGAAGTCAGTTCAGACACTGCCAGCCTGAGTCAGGTCATTCCCCTCATCAGGCTTTTGCAGAAGAAGCTGGAGGCATTGAAGGAGGAGCTAAAAGGGAGCGATTCCGCTAGGCATGTGGGACTTGTGGATGGAGCCCTTAATTCGCTTAACAAGGATTCACGGGTGGTCAATCTGTTGAAATCAGAGCACTACATTTTGGCCACCGTGCTCGATCCTAGATTTAAAACCTACCTTGGATCTCTCTTTCCGGCAGACACAAGTCTGCTGGGGTTCAAAGACCTGCTGGTGACAAAATTGTCAAGTCAAGCGGAACGCGACCTGTCAACATCTCCTCTTTCACATTCTCCCGCAACTGGGGGTGCGAGGAAAAGGCTCAGAATTCCGAGCCCACCCGCTGGCGGTGATGCAGGGCAGTCTGGAGCGACTGCTGATGCTGACATCTGGTCCGGACTGAAGGACCTGACAACGATTACGGACATGTCGTCTACTGTCACTGCATATGATTCTCTCACCATTGAAAGAATGGTGGAGGATTATATGAGTGACCGCATCCAAGTAGGCACGTCAGACAGTCCGTACTTATACTGGCAGGAAAAAGAGGCAATTTGGAGGCCCTTGCACAAACTGGCTTTATTCTACCTAAGTTGCCCTCCCACAAGTGTGTACTCCGAAAGAGTGTCTAGTGCCGCCGCTCACCTTGTCAGCAATCGGCGTACGAGGTTACTTCCAGAAAATGTGGAGAAGATGATGTTCATTAAAATGAATTATAATCAATTCCTCCGTGGAGACATTGACCAGCAGCAATTGCCTCCACAAAGTACACAGGGAGCTGAGATGGTGGATTCCAGTGGGGACGAATTGATAATCTGTGAGGAGCGGGATGTACACGGTGATATATCGGAGGATGATGATGAGGTGGACATCTTGCCTCTGTAGAGCCAGTTTGTGCAAGGAGAGATTAATTGCTTCTTTTTCGGTGGGGGTCCAAACCAACCCGTCATTTCAGTCACAGTCGTGTGGCAGACCCTGTCACTGAAATGATGGGTTGGTTAAAGTGTGCATGTCCTGTTTATACAACATAAGGGTGGGTGGGAGGGCCCAAGGACAATTCCATCTTGCACCTCTTTTTTCTTTCATTTTTCTTTGCGTCATGTGCTGTTTGGGGAGTGTTTTTTGGAAGGGCCATCCTGCGTGACACTGCAGTGCCACTCCTAGATGGGCCAGGTGTTTGTGTCGGCCACTAGGGTCGCTTATCTTACTCACACAGCTACCTCATTGCGCCTCTTTTTTTCTTCTTTGCGTCATGTGCTGTTTGGGGAGTGTTTTTTGGAAGGGCCATCCTGCGTGACACTGCAGTACCACTCCTAGATGGGCCAGGTGTTTGTGTCGGCCACTAGGGTCGCTTAGCTTACTCACACAGCTACCTCATTGCGCCTCTTTTTTTATTCTTTGCGTCATGTGCTGTTTGGGGAGTGTTTTTTGGAAGGGCCATCCTGCGTGACACTGCAGTGCCACTCCTAGATGGGCCAGGTGTTTGTGTCGGCCACTAGGGTCGCTTAGCTTACTCACACAGCTACCTCATTGCGCCTCTTTTTTTCTTTGCGTCATGTGCTGTTTGGGGAGTGTTTTTTGGAAGGGCCATCCTGCGTGACACTGCAGTGCCACTCCTAGATGGGCCAGGTGTTTGTGTCGGCCACTAGGGTCGCTTAGCTTAGTCATCCAGCGACCTCGGTGCAAATTTTAGGACTAAAAATAATATTGTGAGGTGTGAGGTATTCAGAATAGACTGAAAATGAGTGGAAATTATGGTTTTTGAGGTTAATAATACTTTGGGATCAAAATGACCCCCAAATTCTATGATTTAAGCTGTTTTTTAGGGTTTTTTGAAAAAAACACCCGAATCCAAAACACACCCGAATCCGACAAAAAAAATTCGGTGAGGTTTTGCCAAAACGCGGTCGAACCCAAAACACGGCCGCGGAACCGAACCCAAAGCCAAAACACAAAACCCGAAAAATTTCAAGTGCACATCTCTAAAAGAGAGTGTGGGTTGCTTCCTCCTTCCCCTACTCAAAACAGAAGAAACTACTGGCAGTACTTACAGTACCTCAGTTACACCAGCCATAGCTGCCTGCTTCTGTTCCCCGGAACCGGAAGTCTCCTTCTCCACGAGCTACAGGAGGCACGGAGAGGTGGGAGTGAGGGCAGACTCGAAGCGCATGGGAAGTCTGGACACCTGGGAAGCCTCCGCAATGTCTGGTGATCTACACAGCTCGGGCAGGCATGTGGGAGTGAGTGAGCGGGGCTTCGGGTGGCCACCCATGGTGACAGGCAGAGCTGCAGTCAGGGAGGGGGCGAAGCCTGCGGTGCAGCAGCTGCAGCACTGCACGGCTAGGGATGTAATGTAGGTAATTGCATGAGGTGCACTGAGAAGGAGCTGGGTGCACCTCACCATGGGCAGCGATGCATCTAGCGGCAATGGTGGGGGAGCTGATAGGTAATAGTATGGCTTGGCCCTGTGGGTTGTGCTGGCGGTCCTGCGCCCACAGTGCACATTCGCTGTATGTCAGGTACCACTGGCACACCTAGTTACCGCCCTGCTGAGTACACCTTTGTGAGTTTGTACTTTAACTAGTCTATAGGGATGGCCATCGGTGTGTTCGCCATCGATGGTTGCCATGGATGGTGAAACTGAGAGTGGCCATTGATGGTCAATATCTATGCTATGGGAGACCATCAATGGTTTCTCTCAACGATGGCCATCCCTGTTATTTCTGTGAAAGATCCGTGTTCCAATCACAGCCTGGGGGCGGGGCTTCATGGGTGTCAGGGGCAGAGCTATGCTCAGTGTCCCGGCATCTTGTAAAAAAATAATAATATTCGTTTAGGCCTAGCCATCGATGGAGAGAAACCATCTGGTTCTCCCCCCGTCTAAGGTAAAAGTATGCAACATCGGTCAAAGACCATCAATGATTTTGAATCATCGATGGTCGATGGCCATCCCTACTAGTTTATTTTTAGGAGATCCAAAGGTGATCCAGTAGTGAAACTAGAAGCCTCTTTGTAACCTTTTTCATACATATTAGATATCTATTGGCTACACTTCAGAGGGGGGATGGTCACACACAATTCCCTGCATAATTTAAAATTACTGTTGCAATGTTGACCTCACCTCCAGTTTTAAGCTCCCCTGGGCTAGATTAGGAGGCTTATTTTTAGTCGGGCACATATGCAGCAGCATTTCCGTATGGCTGCAGCAGCCTACTTACTACCCTTTGCTAATGGAAATACAGAGTATCTGTGCATCTGCATACGGTTAGCCTGCCCATTGTTTTTGCATCTGCAACCTCAATCATCAACTATAGTATTGGCAGTTGCACCCACTGCATAGTGGGTGCAGAAGATCCGCCTAAAACCAGTTTCCTACATGTTACCAGTGAGCATGGAAGTCTGCTTATATGCCAAATACATCCCCATAAAAAACACTGTCTTGAGGTGGATCAATTTTGTGCTATCCCATGGTCGCCTACCATTTACCACCCAGAAATACCCATTTCATCGGTCTATCAATGGATGGCTCAATATGTGCGCACTTGCAATCTCTGTCCATGAGCATCTGCATGGTGCAGCACATTCACAGTCAACAATTGCTTTTTATGGCATATGCACAGGTTGAAAATGGCTGTACAATTTCCAGTGGCATATGAAGCGACGGTGGGGAGACCATGACAGGGGAAGGGTGTGTGTGTGTGTGTGTGGGGGGGGGGGGGTTGTTTGGCGTGGTCACTCCTGGAAAAGTGGATGTGGCCCCACAATGAGGGCATGGCATTGCAACAAGGGGTGTGGCCTCAAAGGGAATGTTGTTTCCCCATGACAGGGGGATGGTGATGCCTTGGAGAGGCAAAAGGTGACAGAAGAAAGAGGGTGATGGGGAGATAGTGATGCAGTAGAGAGGCAGAGGGTGACAGGGAGAGATAGTGGAAGATGGAGAGGCAGTGGGTGACAGGAGAGGGTGACAGTGAGAGCAGTGGGTGACAGGGAGAGGCAGTGAGTGACAGAGAGAAGTAAGGGTGTCAGAGAGATAGTGGGTGACTGGTGAGGTAGGATGACAGCTGTGAAGTAGAGACATAAGTTTACTCACTGTTGGGCCTGCCATGAAGAGCATCATTTCAGGCTTGGATTGTTCAGTTTGGGAGAAGGGCACAGCAACTGGAGGCAGGTGCTAGGTGGCTCCTTCTATCCGCCCTGCCAAGGTGATGACATCATCTGGGCAGCACTGCCTCCCCCTTTGTACCCAGCCAATCCCAGGCACAGGAGGCAGAGTGGAGAAGCCGGGGAGAGATGAAGGAAGACCACCCAGCCTTTAATCTACATACTCCTCCAACTGGACCACTTCCTGGCCCACGGAACAATGGTGCGACACCGTTTGTGACAGGCTGGTATGCTGGGGATGTGTGGGACAGGCTGGTGGACATGAGGATGTGTGTGGCAGGCTGGTGTGCATGGGAACATGTGGGACAGGCTGGTCAGCCCTGGGACATGAATGAGAGGCTGGTGGGCATGAGAATGTCTGTGGCAGGCTGGTGAGCACGGGGGCGTGTGTGACAGACACGTCACACACGGGGGCGTGTGTGACGTGTGTGACAGGCTGGTGAGCACAAAACGTGTTTCACAGGATAGTGAGCATGGAAATGTGGGCATGGGGATGTGTGAGAAGCTGGGGAGCACCGGCACGTATGTGAGAGGCTGGTGAGTAGAGATGTGTAGCGGGCATTTTTCGTGTTTTGGTTTTGGATTTGATTCCGCGGTCGCGTTTTGTATTCGGGTGTTTTTTTTCATGCAAAACTCAAAAACAGCTTTAATCATAGAATTTGGGGGTAATTTTGATCCTATAGTATTATTAACCACAATAACAATAATTTCCACTCATTTCCAGCCTATTCTGAACACCACACACCTCACAATATTATTTTTAGTCCTAAAATTTGCACCGAGGTCGCTGGATGACTAAGCTAAGCGACCCAAGTGGGTGGCACAAACACCTGGCCTATCTAGAAGTGGCACTGCAGTGTCAGACAGGATGGCACTTAAAAAAATAGTCCCCAAACAGCACATGATGGAAAGATAAATAAAAAAAGAGGTGCAAGATGGAATTGTCCTTGGACCCTCCCACCCACCCTTATGTTGTATAAACAGGACATGCACACTTTAACAAACCCATCATTTCAGCGACAGGGTCTGCCACACACTGTGGCTGAAATGACTGGTTGGTTTGGGCCCCCACCAAAAAAGAAGTAATCAATCTCTCCTTGCACAAACTGGCTCTACAGAGGCAAGATGTCCACCTCATCCTCATCGTCCAATTCCTCACCCCTTTCACTGTGTACATCCTCCTCCTCCTCACAGAGTATTAATTCGTCCCCACTGGAATCCACCATCACAGGTCCCTGTGTACTTTCTGGAGGCAATTGCTGGTAAATGTCTCCACTGAGGAATTTATAATTCAATTTGATGAACATCATCGTCTCCACACTTTCTGGAAGCAACCTCCTACGCCGATCGCTGACAAGGTGACCGGCTGCACTAAACACTCTTTCGGAGTACACACTGGAGGGGGGGGGCAACAAGGGCCTCCAAATTGCCTCTTTTTCCTGCCAGTATATGTACGGACTGTCTGACATGCCTACAGTGATGCTGTCACTCATATAATCCACCACCATTCTTTCAATGGTGACAGAATCATATGCAGTGACAGTAGACGACATGTCAGTAATCGTTGGCAGGTCTTTCAGTCTGGACCAGATGTCAGCACATGCTGCTGACTGCCCTGCATCACCGCCACCGGGTGGTTTTGGAAATGTTATCCTTTTCCTGGCAGCTCCAGTGGCGGTAGAAAATGAAGGAGGAGCTGTTGGCGGGTCACGTTCCGCTTGACTTGACAATTGTCTCACCAACAGGTCTTTGAACATCTGCAGACTTGTGTCTGCCGGAAAAAGAGATACAACGTAAGCTTTAAACGTAGGATCGAACACGGTGGCCAAAATGTAGTGCTCTGATTTCAACAGATTGACCACCCATGAATCCTGGTTAAGCGAATGAAGGGATCCATCCACAAGTCCCACATGCCTAGCGGAATCGCTCCGTTTTAGGTCCTCCTTCAATCTCTCCAGCTGCTTCTGCAAAAGCCTGATGAGTGGAATGACCTGACTTAGGCTGGCAGTGTCTGAACTGACTTCACGTGTGACAAGTTCAAAGGGTTGGAGAACCTTGCACAACGTTGAAATCATTCTCCACTGCTCTTGAGTCAGGTGCATTCCCCCTCCTTTGCCTATATTGTAGGCAGATGTATAGGCTTGAATGGCCTTTTGCTGCTCCTCCATCCTCTGTAGCATATAGAGTGTTGAATTCCACCTTGTTACCACCTCTTGCTTCAGCTGATGGCAGGGCATGTTCATGAGTGTTTGCTGGAGCTCCAGTCTTCGGCATGTGGGGGCTGAATGGCGAAAGTGGGCCGAAATTTTTCGGGCCACCGACAGGATCTCCTGCACACCCCTGTCGTTTTTCCAAAAAATTCTGCACCACCAAATTAATTGTATGTGCAAAACATGGGACGTGCTGGAATTTGCCCACATGTAATGCACGCACAATATTGGTGGTGTTGTCCGATATCACAAATCCCCAGGAGAGTCCAATTGGGGTAAGCCAATCTGCGATGATGTTCCTCAGTTTCGGTAAGAGGTTGTCAGCTATGTGCCTCTTATGGAAAGCGGTGACACAAAGCGTAGCCTGCCTAGGAACGAGTTGGCATTTGCGAGATGAAGCCACTGGTGCCGCCGCTGTTGTTGCTGTGGGAGGCAATACATCTACCCAGTGAGCTGTCACAGTCATATAGTCCTTAGTCTGCCCTGCTCCACTTGTCCACATGTCCATGGTTAAGTGAACAGTGGGTTCAACTGCATTTTTTAGGACACTGAGAACACTTTTTCTGACGTCTGTGTACATTCTCGGTATCACCTGTCTAGAGAAGTGGAACCTAGATGGGATTTGGTACCGGGGACACACTACCTCAAGCAATTCTCTAAGTCCCTGTGAACTAACGGTGGATACCGGACGCACGTCTAACACCAACATAGTTGTCAAGGCCTGAGTTATCCGCTTTGCAACAGGATGACTGCTGTGATATTTCATCTTCCTCGCAAAGGACTGTTGGACAGTCAATTGCTTACTGGAAGTAGTAAAAGTGGTCTTCCGACTTCCCCTCTGGGATGACAATTGACTCCCAGCAGCAACAACAGCAGCACTAGCAGCAACAGCAGCAGTAGGCGTTCCACTCAAGGATCCATCGGAGGAATCCCAGTTAGGAGAGGACTCATCAGACTATTGGCGTTCCTGTCTAAGGAGGAAATTGACATTGAGGGAGTTGGTGGTGTGGTTTGCAGGAGCTTGGGTACAAGAGGAAGAAGGGATTTAGTTATCAGTGGACTGCTTCCGCTGTCACCCAAAGTATTTGGACTTGTCAATGACTTCTGTTGAATGTGCTCCAGGTGACGTGTAAGGGAGGATGTTCCTAGGTGGTTAACATCCTTACCCCTACTTATTACAGCTTGACAAAGGCAACACACGGTTTGACACCTGTTGTCCGCATTTCTGTTAAAATAATTCCACACCGAAGAGGTGATTTTTTTTGTATTTTGACCAGGCATGTCAATGGCCTTAGTCATCCCACGGACAACAGGTGTCTCCCCGGGTGCCTGACTTAAACAAACCACCTCACCATCAGAATCCTCCTTGTCAATTTCCTCCTCAGCGCCAGCAACACCCATATACTCACCCTAGTGTACTTCAACAGTGACATCTTCAATTTGACTATCAGGAACTGGACTGTGGGTGCTCCTTTCAGCACCTGCAGGGGCTGTGCAAATGGTGGAGGAGCCACCGCTTCCCGTCCAGTGTTGGGAAGGTCAGGCATCGCAACCAACACAATTGGACTCTCCTTGGGAATTTGTGATTTAGAAGAATGCACAGTTCTTTGCTGTGCTTTTGCCAACTTAACTCTTTCATTTTTCTAGCGGGAGGATGAGTGCTTCCATCCTCATGTGAAGCTGAACCACTAGCCATGAACATAGGCCAGGGCCTCAGCTGTTCCTTGCCACTCCGTGTCGTAAATGGCATATTGGCAAGTTTACGCTTCTCCTCAGACAATTTTAGTTTAGATTTTTGGGTAATTTTACTTTTGCTATTTGGATTTTACATGCTCTCTACTATGACATTGGACATCGGCCTTGGCAGACGATGTTGATGGCATTTCATCGTCTCTGCCATGACTAGTGGCAGCAGCTTCAGCACTAGGTGGAAGTGGATCTTGATCTTTCCCTATTTTACCCTCCAAATTTTTGTTCTCCATTTTTTAATGTGTGGAATTATATGCCAGTAATATATCTGGAATTAGACGGCAGTAATGTCTGGAATTAGATACCACTAGATAGATACCAGATACCACTGTGACTGGAATGATGATGACCTATGCACAGTGACAGGACACTACCACAGCACCCTACAGCAGCAAGATGCAGCACAAGACACTGTACTAATAGTAATGTAGTATTACTGAGTGCCACAAGACACTGAGCACTGATTATACTGAGCACTGATGATACTGATCACTGATTATACTGAGCACTGATGATACTGAGCACTGATTATCCTGAGCACTGATGATACTGAGCACTGATACTGAGCACTGATGATACTGAGCACCGATACTGAGCACTGATTATACTGAGCTTTGATGATACTGAGCACTGATGATACTGAGCACTGATGATACTGAGCACTGATTATACTGAGCACTGATGACACTGAGCACTGATGATACTGAGCACTGATACTGAGCACTGATGATACTGAGCACTGATACTGAGCACATATGATACTGAGCACTGATACTGAGCACTGATGATACTGAACACTGATACTGAGCACTGATGATACTGAGCACTGATACTGAGCACTCATGATACTGAGCACTGATACTGAGCACTAATGATACTGAGCACTGGTAATACTGAGCACTGATACTGAGCACTGATGATACTGAGCACTGATGATACTACGGAGAACTGACACTGAAGAGCACGATGCAGCACAAGACACTGTACTAGTATTACTGAGCAGCACAAAAGCACTCTGGAATTGTCACCCCCCAGATTACAGTGTTACCGGAATGATGATGAACAATACACAGTCACAGGACACTACTACCACAGCACCCTACAGCAGCAAGATGCAGCACAAGAGAGACACTGTACTAGTATTACTGAGCAGCACAAAAGCACTCTTGAATTGTCACCCCTTCCAGATACCACTGTGGCTGGAATGACGATGACTGATGCACAGTCACAGGACACTACTACCACAGCACCCTACAGCAGCAAGATGCAGCACAAGAGAGACACTGTACTAGTAACTATTACTGATCAGCAAAAAAGCACTCTGGAATTGTCACCTCCCAGATACCACTGTGACTGGAATGATGATGAACGATACACAGTCACAGGACACTACTACCACAGCACCCTACAGCAGCAAGATGCAGCAGAAGAGAGACACTGTACTAGTATTACTGAGCAGCAATAAGCACTGATACTGAGCACTGATATTGAGATTTGCCACTGAGAGAACGTAGTCACGTCCTCTCTGTACCCTCTACAATGCACAAGTGAAAATGGCTGCGATACACGGCTCTTTATGTGGAATCCGAATCTCGCGAGAATCCGACAGCGGGATGATGACGTTTTGCCTCGATCGGGTTTTCTGAGTCAGGCGGGAACAACCGAGCCTGCCTCGGACCCGTGTAAACCACGTGGAGTTCGGGGGAGTTCGGTTCTCGGAGAACCAAACCCACTCATCTCTACTGGTGAGCACGGGATGTGTATCACAGGGTGGTGAGCATAGGAACGTGTGTGACAGGCTGGTGAGCCAGGGGACGTGTGTGACAGGCTGGTGAGCACATGGAATGTGTGTGACAGGCTGCTGAACAGGGGGACATGTGTGACAAGCTGGTGAGCATGGGGACATATGTGACAAGTTGGTGATCAGGGTTATGGGTGTGACAGGCTGGTGAACAGGGGGGCTTGTGTGACAGCCTGGTGAGCATGGGGCCGTGTTTGACAGGCTTGTGAGCAAAAGGACGTGTGATAGGCTGGTTAGCATGGGGACGTGTGTGACCATCTGGTGAGCATAGGGTTGTGTGTGACAGGCTGATGAGCAGGAGGACACGTGTGACAGGCTAGTGAGCACAGGAGACATGTGGGACAGCCTGGTGAGCATGGGGACGAGAGTAATGGGATGGTAAACGAGGACGTGTGTGACAGGATGGTGGGGATGTGAGTTACAGGCTTGTGAGCTTGGGGAACGTGTGTGGCAGGCTGGTGAGCACGGGGGAACATGTGTGACTAAGCATGGGGATGTGGGCATGGGGTTGTATGTAGTGATGAGCGGGTTCGGTTCCTCGGAATCCGAACCCGCCCGAACTTCAGGTTTTTTTTACACGGGGCCGAGCGACTCGGATCTTCCCGCCTTGCTCGGTTAACCCGAGCGCGCCCGAATGTCATCATCCCGCTGTCGGATTCTCGCGAGGCTCGGATTCTATCGCGAGACTCGGATTCTATATAAGGAGCCGCGCGTCGCCGCCATTTTCACACGTGCATTGAGATTGATAGGGAGAGGACGTGGCTGGCAGCAGACACAGTACGGTAGTCCACGGCTGTAGCTACCTCTGTGTCGGCAGTCGCTCGTCCATCCATAATTGTATACCACCTACCCGTGTTTTTTTTTTTTTCTATCTTCTTGATACTAGTAGCTTACTTTAGGAGTCTGCAGTGCTGACAGACAGTGTCCAGCAGGTCCGTCATTACATAATATATACCTGTCCGGCTGCAGTACTAGTGTGATATATATATATATATATATATATTAATTTTATCTCATTATCATCCAGTCTATATTAGCAGCAGACACAGTACGGTAGTCCACGGCTGTAGCTACCTCTGTGTCGGCAGTCGCTCGTCCATCCATAATTGTATACCACCTACCCGTGGTTTTTTTTTTTTTCTATCTTCTTGATACTAGTAGCTTACTTTAGGAGTCTGCAGTGCTGAGTCTGACAGTGTCCAGCAGGTCCGTCATTACATAATATATACCTGTCCGGCTGCAGTACTAGTGTGATATATATATATATTTTATTTTTATCTCATTATCATCCAGTCTATATTAGCAGCAGACACAGTACGGTAGTCCACGGCTGTAGCTACCTCTGTGTCGGCAGTCGCTGGTCCATCCATAATTGTATACCACCTACCCGTGTTTTTTTTTTTCTATCTTCTTGATACTAGTAGCTTACTTTAGGAGTCTGCAGTGCTGAGTCTGACAGACAGTGTCCAGCAGGTCCGTCATTACATAATATATACCTGTCCGGCTGCAGTACTAGTGTGATATATATATATATTTTAATTTTATCTCATTATCATCCAGTCTATATTAGCAGCAGACACAGTACGGTAGTCCACGGCTGTAGCTACCTCTGTGTCGGCAGTCGCTGGTCCATCCATAATTGTATACCACCTACCCGTGGTTTTTTTTTCTATCTTCTTGATACTAGTAGCTTACTTTAGGAGTCTGCAGTGCTGACAGACAGTGTCCAGCAGGTCCGTCATTACATAATATATATATACCTGTCCGGCTGCAGTACTAGTGTGATATATATATATATATATATATATATTAATTTTATCTCATTATCATCCAGTCTATATTAGCAGCAGACACAGTACGGTAGTCCACGGCTGTAGCTACCTCTGTGTCGGCAGTCGCTCGTCCATCCATAAGTATACTAGTATCCATCCATCTCCATTGTTTACCTGAGGTGCCTTTTAGTTGTGCCTATTAAAATATGGAGAACAAAAATGTTGAGGTTCCAAAAATAGGGAAAGATCAAGATCGACTTCCACCTCGTGCTGAAGCTGCTGCCACTAGTCATGGCCGAGATGATGAAATGCCTGCAACGTCGTCTGCCAAGGCCGATGCCCAATGTCATAGTACAGAGCATGTAAAATCCAAAACACCAAATATCAGTAAAAAAAGGACTCCAAAATCTAAAATAAAATTGTCGGAGGAGAAGCGTAAACTTGCCAATATGCCATTTACCACACGGAGTGGCAAGGAACGGCTGAGGCCCTGGCCTATGTTCATGGCTAGTGGTTCAGCTTCACATGAGGATGGAAGCACTCAGCCTCTCGCTAGAAAAAAGAAAAGACTCAAGCTGGCAAAAGCACAGCAAAGAACTGTGCGTTCTTCGAAATCCCAAATCCACAAGGAGAGTCCAATTGTGTCGGTTGCGATGCCTGACCTTCCCAACACTGGACGTGAAGAGCATGCGCCTTCCACCATTTGCACGCCCCCTGCAAGTGCTGGAAGGAGCACCCGCAGTCCAGTTCCTGATAGTCAAATTGAAGATGTCAGTGTTGAAGTACACCAGGATGAGGAGGATATGGGTGTTGCTGGCGCTGGGGAGGAAATTGACAAGGAGGATTCTGATGGTGAGGTGGTTTGTTTAAGTCAGGCACCCGGGGAGACACCTGTTGTCCGTGGGAGGAATAGGGCCATTGACATGCCTGGTGAAAATACCAAAAAAATCAGCTCTTCGGTGTGGAAGTATTTCAACAGAAATGCGGACAACATTTGTCAAGCCGTGTGTTGCCTTTGTCAAGCTGTAATAAGTAGGGGTAAGGACGTTAACCACCTCGGAACATCCTCCCTTATACGTCCCCTGCAGCGCATTCATAATAAGTCAGTGACAAGTTCAAAAACTTTGGGCGACAGCGGAAGCAGTCCACTGACCAGTAAATCCCTTCCTCTTGTAACCAAGCTCACGCAAACCACCCCACCAACTCCCTCAGTGTCAATTTCCTCCTTCCCCAGGAATGCCAATAGTCCTGCTGGCCATGTCACTGGCACTACTTCCAGTAAGCAATTGACTGTACAACAGTCCTTTGCGAGGAAGATGAAATATCACAGCAGTCATCCTGCTGCAAAGCGGATAACTGAGGCCTTGGCATCCAGGGTGGTGAGAAACGTGGTTCCGGTATCCATCATTACTGCAGAGGCAACTAGAGACTTGTTGGAGGTACTGTGTCCCCGGTACCAAAAACCATCTAGGTTCCATTTCTCTAGGCAGGCGATACCGAAAATGTACACAGACCTCAGAAAAAGAGTCACCAGTGTCCTAAAAAATGCAGCTGTACCCAATGTCCACTTAACCACGGACATGTGGACAAGTGATGCAGGGCAGGGTAAGGACTATATGACTGTGACAGCCCACTGGGTAGATGTATGGACTCCCGCCGCAAGAACAGCAGCGGCGGCACCAGTAGCAGCATCTCGCAAACGCCAACTCTTTCCTAGGCAGGCTACGCTTTGTATCACCGCTTTCCAGAATACGCACACAGCTGAAAACCTCTTACGGCAACTGAGGAAGATCATCGCGGAATGGCTTACCCCAATTGGACTCTCCTGTGGATTTGTGGCATCGGACAACGCCAGCAATATTGTGTGTGCATTAAATATGGGCAAATTCCAGCACGTCCCATGTTTTGCACATACCTTGAATTTGGTGGTGCAGAATTATTTAAAAAACGAGAGGGGCGTGCAAGAGATGCTGTCGGTGGCCAGAAGAATTGCGGGACACTTTCGGCGTACAGGCACCACGTACAGAAGACTGGAGCACCACCAAAAACGCCTGAACCTGCCCTGCCATCATCTGAAGCAAGAAGTGGTAACGAGGTGGAATTCAACGCTATATATGCTTCAGAGGTTGGAGGAGCAGCAAAAGGCCATTCAAGCCTATACAATTGAGCACGATATAGGAGGTGGAATGCACCTGTCTCAAGCGCAGTGGAGAATGATTTCAACGTTGTGCAAGGTTCTGCTGCCCTTTGAACTTGCCACACGTGAAGTCAGTTCAGACACTGCCAGCCTGAGTCAGGTCATTCCCCTCATCAGGCTTTTGCAGAAGAAGCTGGAGACATTGAAGGAGGAGCTAACAGAGCGATTCCGTTAGGCATGTGGGACTTGTGGATGGAGCCCTTAATTCGCTTAACAAGGATTCACGGGTGGTCAATCTGTTGAAATCAGAGCACTACATTTTGGCCACCGTGCTCGATCCTAGATTTAAAACCTACCTTGGATCTCTCTTTCCGGCACACACAAGTCTGCTGGGGTTCAAAGACCTGCTGGTGAGAAAATTGTCAAGTCAAGCGGAACGCGACCTGTCAACATCTCCTCCTTCACATTCTCCCGCAACTGGGGGTGCGAGGAAAAGGCTCAGAATTCCGAGCCCACCCGCTGGCGGTGATGCAGGGCAGTCTGGAGCGACTGCTGATGCTGACATCTGGTCCGGACTGAAGGACCTGCCAACGATTACGGACATGTCGTCTACTGGCACTGCATATGATTCTCTCCCCATTGAAAGAATGGTGGAGGATTATATGAGTGACCGCATCCAAGTAGGCACGTCAGACAGTCCGTACTTATACTGGCAGGAAAAAGAGGCAATTTGGAGGCCCTTGCACAAACTGGCTTTATTCTACCTAAGTTGCCCTCCCACAAGTGTGTACTCCGAAAGAGTGTTTAGTGCCGCCGCTCACCTTGTCAGCAATCGGCGTACGAGGTTACTTCCAGAAAATGTGGAGAAGATGATGTTCATTAAAATGAATTATAATCAATTCCTCCGTGGAGACATTGACCAGCAGCAATTGCCTCCACAAAGTACACAGGGAGCTGAGATGGTGGATTCCAGTGGGGACGAATTGATAATCTGTGAGGAGGGGGATGTACACGGTGATATATCGGAGGATGATGATGAGGTGGACATCTTGCCTCTGTAGAGCCAGTTTGTGCAAGGAGAGATTAATTGCTTCTTTTTTGGTGGGGGTCCAAACCAACCCATCATTTCAGTCACAGTCGTGTGGCAGACCCTGTCACTGAAATGATGGGTTGGTTAAAGTGTGCATGTCCTGTTTATACAACATAAGGGTGGGTGGGAGGGCCCAAGGACAATTCCATCTTGCACCTCTTTTTTCTTTAACTTTTCTTTGCGTCATGTGCTGTTTGGGGAGTATTTTTTTGAAGGACCATCCTGCGTGACACTGCAGTGCCACTCCTAGATGGGCCAGGTGTTTGTGTCGGCCACTAGGGTCGCTTATCTTACTCACACAGCTACCTCATTGCGCCTCTTTTTTTCTTTGCGTCATGTGCTGTTTGGGGAGTGTTTTTTGGAAGGGCCATCCTGCGTGACACTGCAGTGCCACTCCTAGATGGGCCAGGTGTTTGTGTCGGCCACTAGGGTCGCTTATCTTACTCACACAGTTACCTCATTGCGCCTCTTTTTTTCTTTGCGTCATGTGCTGTTTGGGGAGGGTTTTTTGGAAGGGACATCCTGCGTGACACTGCAGTGCCACTCCTAGATGGGCCAGGTGTTTGTGTCGGCCACTAGGGTCGCTTAGCTTACTCACACAGCTACCTCATTGCGCCTCTTTTTTTCTTTGCGTCATGTGCTGTTTGGGGAGTGTTTTTTGGAAGGGCCATCCTGCGTGACACTGCAGTGCCACTCCTAGATGGGCCAGGTGTTTGTGTCGGCCACTAGGGTCGCTTAGCTTACTCACACAGCTACCTCATTGCGCCTCTTTTTTTCTTTGCGTCATGTGCTGTTTGGGGAGTGTTTTTTGGAAGGGCCATCCTGCGTGACACTGCAGTGCCACTCCTAGATGGGCCAGGTGTTTGTGTCGGCCACTAGGGTCGCTTAGCTTAGTCATCCAGCGACCTCGGTGCAAATTTTAGGACTAAAAATAATATTGTGAGGTGTGAGGTGTTCAGAATAGACTGAAAATGAGTGGAAATTATGGTTTTTGAGGTTAATAATACTTTGGGATCAAAATGACCCCCAAATTCTATGATTTAAGCTGTTTTTTAGGGTTTTTTGAAAAAAACACCCGAATCCAAAACACACCCGAATCCGACAAAAAAAATTCGGTGAGGTTTTGCCAAAACGCGGTCGAACCCAAAACACGGCCGCGGAACCGAACCCAAAACCAAAACACAAAACCCGAAAAATTTCAAGTGCACATCTCTAGTTGTATGACAAGCTGGTGAGCCTGGGGACGTGTGTGACAGGAATTTGCTTCCAGTCCTTTTATGCCGGAACAATATTTAGATACATACGGCTCTTTAAACGCATTGCCTGCATCGTAGGCAAATGCAGGTGCGAGAGCAGAGAACCGGGTGCATATAAACAATGTTCCGGAATAAATGGACTGGAGTGAATCCCCATTAACCAGCCCCATGCAGGGCTCATGAGCACAGGGAATGTGTGTGACAGGCTGGTGGGCATGGGGACATGTCTGACAGGCTGGAGCCTGATGACATATGTATAATACTGTTTATAATAAACTTTTCTTATTGTTTGTAGTAAAATATTTGCTCACCCAATCTCCCTAACATTTCAGAGTGGCTCACTCAGGATAATAGCTGAATGCCCCTGATCTAGGAACTAGAGATGCATGTGCAGCCTGGCCAGCAGGATCTCATAGTCCCTCATCTTGGCCAGAGCACTGTGGTCCCCATGTCTCCGCTGTTCCTCCTCAACCCCCACAGGCCGGACCCCATCACAGTTCCTGTGGAAGGTGGGAGCAGCGTCAAACAATCAGGTGCTGCATTATGACCTCTGCTGATATGGCCAGAATGCAGGAGGACATGTTATGTTGCCGAGGCTGCCGATCTGGTGTGAGTGTCACCGTCGGCAATAACCCTACTTGTGCCTGAAGGAGCACACTGCTGGGTATCAGCGGGGTGTTCACAACTAGGCAGAAACTCAGGGGTCTATTTACTAAGCCTTGGATGGAGATAAAGCCGCTGGAGGTAAAGTACCTGCCAATCACATCCTAACTGTCATTTTTCAAATCCAGCCTGTGACATGGCAGTTATAAGCTGATTGGCTGGTACTTTATCTCCGGCCACTTTATCTCCACCAGAGGCTTAGTAAATAGACCCCTAAGTTTAGAGAAGGCAAGTTCCAGAACTGTGGACTGTGCAGGTATGGTGGGAGGCAGCCTGTGCCGGCTCCTGTAGGATATCTGGATGGCATGGGCAGCGCTTGAGCAGGAAGTGTCTGCCCCGACCAGAAATGTAATACAGTAGGTGATGTCACTGACGACTGGCAGTTAGCGCCAGTCTCCAGTCCTGGCAGTAGTGGCTGTCCCTGCTTAAATAACAATAAAACACCTCCCCCATGACCCGCTGGTACTCATGGCATATGTTTGTCACTACTGGCCCAGGTTTCCAGTATTTTCACAGCTCATCTAATAACGTTTCAGCTCGCTTTAGTTTAATTGAACCCCCCGCTAGTGAGTGATGAATGGGTAGGTCGTTCCCCGGTGTATCTTCCCTGTTTTCAGTACAGTATGGTTTTTCTTCTCTTATCCTTAGTGGTTGTAGAGTTATATTTATATTTATGTCTTCTGTCTCCTCTTATCCCTCAACACTTACCCCTTGGATTATATCGTTCCACGCGATATGCAACTTGAAAATGTTATGTCTGATTCTCCTCGTAGCCTTTGCACCTACGTTCGTTTTTCATATTTAACAGTTTATGTCTGCACGCCATTTGAAGCAGTCCTTTCTCCTACTTTGCCCAACCTATTTCTTTCTTCTTTTCATCCCTCTCGTTTCTCTTTTGTTCACCATATCTGACCTCAAAGTGCTTGTACCATTGTGTTACTGGATGCTCCCCCCTCACTCCCTTGTCTCCCCCCCTCCTTCCCCCTCTATATTGTGTTACTGTGTTGTGTTGTACGCCCCCCCCCCCCCTTTTTCATTTTGTACCCCATAAAATTGATTTTTCTCAATAAAAACTATTGATAAATTACAATAAAACAAAATCTGTTGAACGACAGGGGGGCACATACCTTGGTGCCCCTCCTTGATTCAACCAGTGAGGGTGTTCAGTGCAATGGGCGGAGGGGGTTCTGGGGCACTCTCATTGCACACCCCCATATATTAAATTCACCTCTCTGGAGTTCCAAGTCAGCAGTGGCAGAGCTACAAAAATCACCAGAAACATGGCATGGCTAGAGAGAAGGGGGCCCGCACAGAGACTGCACACAGGGCCCCTTCTCTCTTAATATGCCCTAGGCGGAATCCATCTACATTTCCACTTAACATCTGACTCAGAACCATGCCCTATGTGGGTCATTCCGAGTTGATAGTAGCTGTGCTAAATTTATCACAGCTACGATCATGAACTCAGACATGCAGGGGGACGCCCAGCACAGGGCTAGTCCACCCCGCATGTCAGTGCCGCCTACCCCCCGCAGAAGTACAAAGGCATCGCACAGCGGCGATGCCTTTGCACTTCAAGAGTAGCTCCCGGCCAGCGCAGCTTTAGCTTGCTGGCCGGGAGCTACTCTTCGCTCCCTGGCCCGCAGTGGCTGCATGTGATGTCATGCAGCCGCTGCGGGCCACTCCCCGAGCGGTCCGGCCACGCCTGCGTTGTCCAGACCGCGCCCACGAATCGGCGGCCAAACACCGCCGTTTTGCCCCCTCCCATCGACCGCCTCTGCCTGTCAATCAGGCAGAGGCGATCGTAGCACAGCGACGGGCGGCCATGCGCCGGCGCATGCGCATTTCTGACCCTATCGCACCGCTGCGAAAAACTGCAGCGTGCGATTGGGTCAGAATGACCCCCTATGTCCACAGTGGATTAGACCATTTATAATGTGCCAGCTAGCTTTTTGTTGTCTTTTACTTGATTATGTGAATTACTGTATTTCAAAATGAATTATACTGTATTATATAAACATCATATAACATATCACACATGGATTTATGTTAGAATAATAGAAGCCAATAAAGAGTTCTGCGTACACAGAAAATACATGATGCCTAAATTTCCTTGCTGACATCAATTATCCATGTTATCTTTTTAGTATCTTGTATACAATACATATATTTCTGAAGCACTATTTTTTTTAACATAATTTACTGTATAATGATGTTTGTACTGACCAATGTGTTACACACCATGTTTTTAATCATGAAAACTAAATCATGACCCTGTAACCAGTCTATGGGTATGTGTTTATTACCAAGCATACAGCAAGTCCTTCAGATGTCTGAGCTGCAATATGCATCATAGACCTTATTCAGGTTGTATCGCAACTAGTGATCCAACCTAAAAAATGACTAAGATGATGCGGGTGCATGTTCAGGGCCCATTGTACCCCGCAGTAAGTGCGAATGCCTCTGCCTGTCAATGAGAAAGAGGCATTTGCAGGGTGGGAGGGGGGCAGCAATGCTACGTTTTCTAGGCGAAGACTGAGTGTTTCGGGGGTGGTGTCATGGAAATAGGGGCAGCGGCAGTCGAACGGGGGCATGGTGTGGGTGTGATCGGGGCAGCTGCGTGACGTCACATGCAGCCGCCCTGATCAGAAAGATGGCAGCAGGCCCTCCTGCTGTCGCAGCCAGGGTGCACCGGCAGGAGGCTACTCTACTTTCTGCGATCACGCTGAAATTGCGGTGCAACCATTATTTCAGCGTGGTCTCAGAGGAAGGGAGGGCAGCAGTTAGCATGCTGGGCAGCCTTGCCCTACGATGGGCGATGCATTCCCCTGTAAGGTCCGACGGGTACTCTAACTCCCTTGTTGGTTTCTGTCACGTTTTGTGCCCAAGTTTACCTGGGTCATAACCAATGTCCAAGGTCTGAGGCTTGGAGCTGGAGTCGAGGAAGCTAAATATAGCTCTTTCACATGGGATTTGTGTAGCAGTGAGAACTTCCTTTGATATGAGTTCAAAGTTATGAAACACGCAGTGGTAATGTACCGGACTGGTTACCGGCTGAAGAAAGCTAAACTGGACGGGTTACCGGCTGAGGAATACAGCTGGACTGGCTACCAGCTGAAGAGATGCTGCTGGACAGGACTGGCTACCGGATGAGGAATGCAGCTGAACCGGACTGGCTACCGGATGAGGATATGCAGAACCAGACTGGTTAACGGCTGAGGCTATGCAGGATCGGACTGGTTACAGGCTGAGTATATGCAGAACTGGACTGGTTACCGTCTGAGGATATGCAGGACTGGACTGGTTACTGGCTGAGGTTATGCTGGGCCTGATAGTACCACACGGAAGGAGCAAAGCAGATTCACACTAACTATGTGACTAGTTGCACAGGCCCAGAATGCTGCAGCTAGACTTCCTTTAAAGCCTTTGCTGGGCTGTGATTGACTGCAGGGTAACTGGCTGGCTGGACTGAGACTTAGGTTGGTGAAATGGAGGAGATCAGCTGGAAATCATGGAATGCAGCAAAGCTTTAATAAGACGAGGCGCATCAACATCCTTGGCTTTAATCTATGACCTCTTCTCTGGCCCATAACCTTTCCAGTAAATGATGTACTGTAATTGACCCAAACGATACCGAGAATCAAGAATCCGTGCAATTTCAAATTCAACTCCATGCTCTGTTTGAACATGTGGCATCTTAGGTGGAGAAGGCCTAAATCGGTTCAGAATGAGCGGTTATAACAAGAAAACATGAAAAGAATTTTGCATTTTTAAATATCTAGGTAGCTTAAATCAATAAGCCGCAGGATTAATCACCTTCTCAATAGGAAATGGGCCAATAAATCGTGGGGCAAATTTCATAGGTGGAACTTTCAATCTTAAATTTTTGGTGGACAACCAGACCCGATCTCCCGGCTGCAATTTTGGCCAACTCAACGTCTTTTATCTGCATTAATTTTATAATTCTGAGATACATTTTTCAAAGATATATGAATGTCCTTCCAGGCTTGTGAGAGGACTTGCATCCTAGACAAAACTGCTGGTACCTCAGAGGCTGGGAATGGACGCAATTCTGGAATCTATCGATGATAGCCTTAATTAGAAAAAAAAGGAGTTGTGTTGGATGCTGTGTGATACAGAGAAGTGTGTGCAAATTTGGCCCAAGGTAAAAGCTTTAACCATTTATCCTGGGAACAAGAAATATATAAACGAATAAAGGTCTCTAATTCCTGATTGACCCTCTCCACTTGGCTATTGGATTACGGATGATAACTTGTTGAAAATTTTAACTTGACTTGCATAGCCATACATAAAGCTCGCCAGATTTTAGCGACCAACTGGACACCACAATCCGTCACGATCTCCAATGGAAGTCCATGTAGCCTGAAAGTCTCATTAAAATTTTTTTAGCAAGTTTAGCAGCAGCAGGTAGCCCCTTTAGTGCAATGAAGTGGGCCATTTTTTTTAAATCTGTCCACTACCACAAGTATGGTATTAAATCCTCTCTCTTCCCTCTCTTCCGATAGATCTGTTATGAAATCCATAGCCACATGCACAAACTGGAGTAGGAAGAGTTTGAAGAAGACCAGTTGCTGGAGAATCAGAAGATTTTATGTTGCACACAAGGAGGTCAAGATTTAATAGACTCACTAATATCTCACTTCATTGCAGGCCACCAATATCTTGCTTGCAGAAATTTAAAAGTCTTTAAGACCCCAGTATGCCCAGCAAAATGAGAAAAATGAGCCCAGGTAAGAAGATGTTTCCTTATATGTTGAGGTATATGAGACTGTCCTCGAGGTACCGACAATTTCATTGTAGCAAAAGCAAGAGGATTTCTAATGGGCCTTTTTTCTTGGGAGTTCTCCCCCCTTTTCCTTGGAAGAAAAATATCTAGATAAAGCATCAGCCTTGGCATTCTGGGACCCTGGGCGGTACTTGATACAGAAATTAAAATACGCTAAGAAAAGACAAATAAAGCAAGTTCTTATGATCTGTGAAAATGGTGATTATATGAAGAGCTCCTTCAAGTTAATACCTCCACTCTTCCAAGATGAGCTTGATAGCAAGAAGCTCCTAATCCCGATAGAATAATTATTTTCAGCTTGAGAGAACTTTCTTGAAAAGAAACCACAGGGATGTAACTTCCTATACTTTGCATACTGGGAAAGAACAGCCCCAGTTCCTACACTAGAAGCATCCACTTCTAAAAAGAATGTTTTTTCCAAAACTGGTTGCGAAAGTATTGGGGCAGAAATAAACTTTTGTTTATGTTAATGGAAAGTGGTGATTGCCTCTTGAGACCAATTTGCAGGGTTCGCACCTTTTTTGGTCAGAGTGATAATAGGAGCTGCAACTGTAGAGAAATTCTTGATAAATTTCCTTTAGTTATTTAGCGAAGCTAAGGAAATGTTGTATAGCTTTTAGAGTAGTAGGAACGACCCAGTCCTGGATGGCAAAAAGTTTTTCTGGGTCCATGCAAAGTTCGGAACCTTAGATTATATATCTCAGAAAAGGTATATTTGTGACTTCAAAGATGCATTTGGACAACTTTCCAAAGAGTTTATTTTTACAAAGCCGTTGAAGTACTTCTCTAACTTGAAGCCGATGACTCTGTAGATCTTGTGAAAAAATCAAAATATCGTCCAAATACACAACCACAAAATGATACAGGACATCACGAGAGTTCTCATTAACAAAATTTTAGAAGACAGCTGGGGCGTTACAGAGACCGAAGTGCATTACCAAGTATTCGTGGTAGCCATCTCTTGTATTAAATGCGGTGTTCCATTCATCGCCCTCACGAATCCTATTCAAGTTGTACGCCTCTCTTAGATCAAGCTTTGTAAATATCTTGGCCCCCCTGTTGAAAAGTGCTGTAATCAAAGGTAATGGATACTTATTTTTAAGAGTGATGTCATTCAGGCTGTGATAGTCTACACAAAGATGTAGGCTACCATCCCTTTTCTTGACAAAAAAGAAACCTAAACCAGCGGGTGATGCAGAAGGCCAAATGAACACTTTCTTTAAGTTCTCTTAAAGTTTGACATCGCCTGGGTCTCAAGAATAGACAGTGAATATGTTCGACCCCTGGTTAGTGTTTTTTCAGGGATTAAGTCAATCGTGCAAGCCCAAGGCCAGTGAGGTGGCAAATGCAATTGATCTGCAGCTTGTTCAGAAAAGACATCTAAAAAAATCTTGGTATTCTGCGGGTAGTGTCAAAGAGGAAAGAGCAGTCTTACAGCACTTATGTTCTGAGAAACACAAGTCTCCTGACTGGAAGGACTCCAGGCTACAATTTTAGAGATTCTCCAATCATTGTGTGGAATGTGGAGACAAAGACATGGTGAACCCAATACCACATGATGTTTTTCCAAGAACTGGATAAAAAAAATAGTTCATGATGAGAAGTATCTATAGTGAGAGATATGGGCTTAGTTACATGAGTAATGGTCCCTCCAGGAATATGAGTCCCAGTGACTGCTGGGAGAACGATTGGTTGCTGTAGACTCTGGAGAGGTAATTCCAAAAGTTTAACTAAAAATGAAGAAATTATGTTCCCATCAGCCCCTGAGTCAATGAGAGCAGGAATTGATAGGAATGTTTGCTATCCTTGAGGGGCACAGTAATTAGACAGTCTGTTCTAGTAAGCTGACTTTCAACTACTCACAACCTGACTTCTTCTGTACAGGTCAGGAGACCTAGTTTCCTAGTTGGCTAGGACAATTCTTTAGAAAATGATCAGCTGAGCCACAATACAGACAGAGCTTTTCCTGATGTCTGCATTGACATTCTTCTGCGGTGAGTCGAGACCATCCTAACTGCATTGGCCGTTTCATAGGAGGGGACTTTGACGGAAGGTGGGAGCCAACGGAATTTTTGGGCGATTACCCCGACTACACTGTAACCCTTACTCACGAAGACGCAGATCAATCTTAATACATAATGAAATCAGGGCATATGAGGTGTTGGGTAAATCCTTAGTTGCCAGTTCATCCTTTAAATGCTCTGATAATCCTTTGAAAAAGGCAGCTTTCAAGGCATCATCAATCCAGTGCAGTTCTGAGCCAATGGTTTGAAATTGAACTACATACTGTGCCACTGGGCGAGAGCCCTGTTTAACACAAAGCAAGCAACAGAAGCTGTCACTGGTCTACCTGGCTTGTCAAAAATACGTTTGAAAGAGGAAATGAATGATGAATAGTCCAAGGTAATGGAATCAGAACACTGCTATAAAGGAGACACCCACTCGAGAGCTGGTCCTTCCAAGAGAGATATAATATTCGCAATCTTAGACCTCTGTGTAGGGAGTTTCTGTGGAAGTAATTCCAAGTGCACTTCGCACTGATTAATGAATCTATGACAGTTCTTTGGATTACCATTGAAATGATTTGGAGTGGGTAATTTTAACCAAGACTTAGTACTCGAAACAGACGTGGAAGCTGATGCCGAAGGAGTTGAGGAAGAGACAGGAGCAGTGTCTGGTGTTGTTAACACGGACTAGATTCTATCAAGATGGACTGATAATTCATGTAAATATTGAATCACTTGATTTTGAGCAGCCTCCTGTGCCTCAGCCCGAGTTGCTAAACTCTGAAGTGCCGCTACTTCTGGTTTTGGAGCTGGATTGGGATCCATATTCAGGCCTGTGCAAACTGTCACGGTTTTGTGCAGAAGGTTACCTGGGTCAAATGATGACCAACTTGGAGCTGGAGTCGAGGAGGCTGAATATAGTTCTTTTACATTGGATTTGGGTAGCAGTGAAAACTGCCTTTGGTATGAGTTCAAGTTTATGAACCACGCAGTGGTAGTGTACTGGACTGGTTAATGGCTGAAGAAAGCTGGAACAGACACTGCTTGCTTTATAGTATACCATGACATGCCCTACCCTCCTCCTGTTTAGTCTGCAATTTTATTGCTTTGAATTATTTTATATCAATTTATATTTTATCTTATGTATATCAAGTTACACTATTTTTAAATATATTCATTGTATGGTGCTGTGGACACTTTTGAGGTTATTCTAAATTGGACGCAATACTGAGGTACACACAGCAATTTTTACTGACTGTGTGTTCTTTTAAATCCCTAAAAAGTCACAGAACTCTGGAACGTATTGGGTGTTCCTGAGCAGTGACTGGGAGGTGGCTTTGCAGACACACAGAGATATACATTTTTATGAGTGAGTATTGTGGGCATGTCACAGGAGGCAGGGCCAGATTAAGCCTTGCATGTACCTGGGGCACTTAAGACGGAAGCCCTTTTGGAAGGGAGGGTGTGTGTGTGTGTGTGTGTGTGTGTGTGTGTGTGTGTGTGTGTGTGTGTGTGTGTGTGTGTGTGTGTGTGTGTGTGTGTAAGGGGGTATATGAGATCGTGCACAAGTTCCAACCTGACCCATTCCAAGATATGCTCTCTACCTGGACTTCCCTCTTAATTATGATTGGTGTCACCTGTGTTGAACTATTTCATTGATAAAAAAAAGGTGTTTCAACACTGGTGACTGCAATCATAACTTAAGAAGGAAATCCAGGTAGAGAGCATTTTGTGCATCATGGAATGAGTCATGTTGGGAGGTATGGGTTGTGTGTATTAAATTTAAACCAATGGTGTATATTAAATTTAAACTAATGTTTAATAATACCTGGGTACTGTTTATAACTCCACCTAATTGAGAGACAATTTTTTTACAAAGTTTTCTTATAGTGGAACAAAGACAACTTAAACAACCTTAAAATACACATAGAAAAAAAATAAAATCATTTATCTTGTCACATGCAAGAATAGCAGCAGCCTCTGTACACATTGGGACAGGACTCAGGAGGACTCTGTGTGTGTGTGTGTGTGTGTGTGTGTGTGTGTGTGTGTGTGTGTGTGTGTGTGTCTCTCTCTCTCTAGACCCTCAATGGGACAACACAGATAGTGTATTGGTTAGCATTACTGCCTCAGCACTGAGGTCATGGTTCATTTCCCACTTTGGCCATGTGTGTAGTTTGTATATTCTCTCTGGGCTTGCATGGGTTTTCTCCAGGTACTCCGGTTTCCTCCCACAATCCAAAAATATAGTTGTAGGTTAATTGGCTCCAAACACAATAAACCCTAGTGTGAATTTGTGTGCATGTACATGTGGTAGGGAATATAGGACCTTATTCAGAGATGAATGCAGGTGGTCATTCCGAGTTGTTCGCTCGCTAGCTTCTTTTAACAGCATTGCAAACGCTAGGCCGCCACCCTCTGGGAGTGTATCTTAGCTTAGCAGAATAGCGAACGAAAGATTAGCAGAACTGCTACTAAATATTTTCTTGCAGTTTCTGAGTAGCTCCAGACCTACTTCTAGATTTCGATCAGCTCAGTCCATTTAGTTCCTGGTTTGAAGTCACAAACACGCCCTGCGTTCGGCCAGCCACTCCCCCGTTTCTCCAGACACTCCTGCGTTTTTCCCTGACACGACTGCGTTTTTTAGCACACTCCCGGAAAACGCTCAGTTACCACCCAGAAACGCCCCTTTCCTGTCAATCATTTACCGATCAGCAGTGCGATTGAAAGGCACCGCATGAACACCAGCAAATCTACTAAGTTTTGTGTTAAATAACTAAGCGCATGCGCACTGCGTACCATGCGCATGCGCATTTAGCAACAAATCGCAGCATAGCGAAAATCAGCAACGAGCGAACAACTCGGAATGACCACCGCAGAACACTGCATATGCAGCCAGTTCTGAGTTCATCTCCTCACATGCTGGGAGCCGCCCAGCACAGGACAAGGCCGCCCAGCATGTGTGAGGCTGCCTTCCGATGCATCCGCAATTATATTACGGTGCACCGGAACTAAGGTTGACCCCTGGCGGTCTTCTGCCATTTTTTTAATTGCGGCTGTATGTGAGGTCATGCAGCTGCCCCAAAAATGGTGCGGGCCTGCCCCACATTCAGAACCCCCCCCTCCCAACACCGCGATGTTGCCCCCCCACAACTACCTCTGTCAATCAAACATATTTACTGGATGCGGTCGCAATATGTACAGTCACGCAGGCGCACAGCGGCCAGTGTGCATGCGCAGACCACCCGGCTATGTCCAAGTCTGAATAACCCCCATATATTGTAAGATCCACTAGGTCAGGGACTGATGTCACTGGCCAAATATTCTCTGTAAATTGCTGCGGAATATGTGTGTGCTATATAAATAACTGGTAATAAATAATAATTAGATAACAGGTTACACAGAACCCAGACACCCAAGCAGGGAGGAGGAGAAGTTGTGATCCCTGTGTCACTTACAGCTCTCTCCAACCTCCTATTGTATCTCCCCTTTCGTCGGAAAGCTGTGTCGGTAGCTCAAGAAACCTGATACTTTGTGTCTCTGCCTGCACTGAATACTGTCCTGCTCGCATTCTGGCAGCCTGGGGTACAGTATGCCCTGTGGGGGCACAGACTCAGGCCGAGCAGGCATTTAATTGTGTATATTGGAGGCCATGGTTCATTTATCCTGATAGTGTATACCATGCTTCCAGGAGAACTGCAGGTACTGACTGCCCCAAGTATACTCCCCTGTCCCCTGTCACCCAGTAGATCACACTACAGAGAAGCTGAGAGGGATCGCTGCCCTCCACTACACTCCTGTTCCAGTTCCAGGGTGTTATAGAAGGGGTGGGAGGTGTGGGGGGGGGGGGGGGAGTGTTATTCACTGTTATTCACTGTTTAATCTTTTAAGGTTACCCAGTCAGCGCCAGGTATTTATTGTTAATAACTGTCTACTGGGGCGCTGTGTGTGCTGGCTCCTTATACTCTGTGTCTCTCTGAAGGTACTTTGGGGAAACTGTGTCTTACATTTTCCTGTGTGTGTATTGTCGAAGTTAAAACTATTACATAAAAAGAACATACAAACTACACACATATAAGTCGCTATACTTGCAAATACGCGCAGCGAGCACAGCAATATATGGTAACACACGCATTTACACGGACATGCCACAGAGATGGATTCAACACTTATTTCATACAGTACATAACTATAATAATATCAAGCGCCAGACATCATGATGATTTAAAATTATATATAATGAAGTAATGTCACGTATGTGTATTATTTGAACGAAACCAGATAGACCAGACATATTTACTAGTAAAGCAACCAGATTAATGTGTAGATTCATTTGATACTTGTTATATAATTGTAGGACATTGCAACAAATAATTATGATTAAATGTATGTAAGCTAAAATCACTTTTATTAGAACAATAGATATTCCAAACAGGTAGTGGACAGGAAGCTCTGGCCAGCCCCTTTGGACGTCCCCAAGGCTGGACCTGTTCAGCATATACAAAGAGACTAGTGACTCATCATGAATGAGTGAGTCTCCTCCCCCAGAAACTAGATAACACATTGCTGACCACACAGAAAGTTAGTTGCTTTTTGGTACCAGAGGATGAAGGAGTTGCTGGCAGACCAGTTCCTGCATTTATTTACAGAGAGAGAGAGAGAGAGAGAGAGAGAGAGAGAGTGATATGGAAAGACGAATTTATATAACTTAAGGATAATGGTATTGTATGCTGGCCTGTAACTGTATGTAACTGTAACTGTATGATTTAACTGCTTACTGTGTGAGTTGTAACCATGTAACTATAGGTATACTGTACTTTGTAATATATCGAATCCATATCCTTTTAATAACAAATATATACATCAATGAGCTTTGGAACTCAGATAATGTGTGGGTGTATTGTTTTCTCTTATGGGATGCAGTGTTTTGCAATATATAGCGCACATTCATGGGATATGGTAATAAGAGGTGCAGACATTTACAATATATATTAGAGCGGGCATTTTAAATATTTGTGAGAAAGCAATTTGGCATTCACAGATGAGGGCTCTTACGGGGTATATCATGGTCTTAATGATGCACTGTACATTATAAACGCGATACTGTGGTCGATCAGCTTGTGATGGACGCATCCTGACACTGAGAAAATCATATCCGTGTGTTCTGTTGTGTTATCAGTAAGCCAATGATATGAAATTTCAAGGGACAATGCGTTTCTCATAATATTTAAGATGCTAAAATGTATTTTTATTGTTGCAAAACAAAGTTCAAATAAGTTGTGTTTGATTCAGATTGGATTGTTTATCTGTTAAGTAGGTAAAAGTACATTTAAAAGTTGATGCATAGCCTTGATATAGTTTTTTTTAACTGAGGCCTAAAATAACTTCTGGTGCTTGTATAATGTGTGATTTCTTTGTGACAAAGGAAGCCGCATGGTCTGTCCTTCATTTTGGACTAACCACATGGCCTGTCCACCATTTTGTGTAAACCTCATGCATGTGGAAGGGGGAGGAGCAGTGGCCATTTTAGGAAGGTCATTTTCTAAATAGCTGATTTTCAGTCTGCTCAGAATAATCAGTTTCCTTGGTCACATCAAATACCATTTATGAGTTACCAATGCAATTATTTAACCCATGCCATAGTCAATTACAAATAGTTTCAATTGGGCCTAGTGAGAGTAAATGGTGAGATAAATGCTTGGCTTGCTGTAAGAAATTGAAAAAACAAAACAAAACAAAAAAAACAAATTTTATCTTCTTCATTCCCAGGATTTAGTTAACTCTCTATTTGCTATAGGATAGCCATTGAAATGCAAATTAACCTGTGTAACTACTTTTTCTTAGCAGTGAAAACCAAATAGCTTTGATATGCAAATAAGAGGTAAGTTGTCTCATAGGAGACCAGTGAATGGTACATATATATAATATTATTATAATTATGTGTATATTTATATCAGTATATGTTCTGCAAGATAGGTATCCAATCTGAATCATATCATTTAAATTATTGATTATTGCTAGAGTCATTATAGATCTGTGTGAAATAGAATACATTTGTTGCTATATAGGTAAATTTGAAATAACAGTATTTTAAGGAAGTAAGTGTAAAGACACAAATGCAGGTCTGCATAAAAGTTTATACAGAACAAGTTGTGTCTAGTGGGCAATAGTAATTAGTATTGTTCACATTTATAGAGCTGTGTGATTTATTGCGGACGCAGGGTTTTGTACACGTGTCTCGGACAAAGTAAAGGACTGCGCACGCAGCGTAAGAGACACGCACGGTCGCGTGTGTATGCAAAGTGCATAAGAATGCGGGCGCTAAGTACAAATTACACAATAGTGTCGTTTAGTTCAAAGGTGGGATAGTAGACATTTAATACAATAGCACATAACTATCAGATTTCAAAAGCAGGTTACTCTAAATTTAGTTTAAAAACTGTATTGCCTCTGGGGTAAAGCTGCCTATCTGAATGAATTGAAATTTTCTGTACAGAAAAAAAAACAAAGTGTATTTGAGTGAGTGAACGTAGGAGTGAGTGGATTTTGAACCCAGGGAATTTGGGATCCCGTAGTGTGGTACATCAAGTAAGTGGAGGCTTAGTGGCGTGAGGCGGCTGACTCATGTTAATATAGATTGAAATACGCAAATCGTGAGGAGATTTGCAGAGGAGCGTAATAGGGAATTGTGCATTGTGTAGTATTGAAGTAAAAAGTTTTTTTGTTACGCTCGGAGCTGAGGGTCACAGTTTGTACATTGACCCGTGGTTGTACGGCAGATAGGTAACAAGTACCTATATGCTGTGCGATTGGACCGTGTGTTTGTGGGTGCGATAGATAGCGCAACTTGATACCCCTTTTACGAGCTTTTGCATAAAATCACGGTATCATTAGCGCTGTATAGAGCATACGCAAGCGTGATTTGTGTACAAAAAGTGTATAGGGAGTTTTCGCTGGTCTCTCTCAGGAAAATCTCCAGCGGCGGATATTTACTGGAAAAGGTAAGTCACTCCTAACACTTCCAGTAAATAGAAACTAGATAGGGCCTTACTGGGTACGCGGTGTTCACTATTGGAGTGAGTCGTGGTACTCAGCGGAGAAGGAGCGAGTGAAAGCGCTAGGTGTCTTTCACCGTCTATTTGTGGTGTGCATTGGGGATTGTGTTTATTGGCAAAAAGTCCGCAATGGGATCCAATTGCACAAGCAGTGGGCATTTAGTAGCTAGGGTTCAGGCTGAAGAAGAGTTGGGACCGAGTAGGTCAGACTCGGGACCGAGAAGGTCATAATTGCGACCGAGAAGGTCAGCAAGGTTTATTATGTGTGAAAAGTATGGTTCACACACGGAGGCTTTTTGCAATGAATGGTTAAGTATGACTGACAAAGATAGGGTAGCATTCCCTAAGGTGGGCAGCTTTGAACCAGAGGTATTGCAGAACTTAAGGATAAGGATATGTCTGATAAAATCCCGAAAACAAAGGGTCAGACATACAAATTGTTTAAACCTGTGGCAGCAAGAGGGGTTGGTGAGTTTGATCCTAAGATATTGCAGGTGGTATGTCTAACCAAAGTCATATAAGACAAGAATGGAAATATAAGAACTGTTTGAACTTGTAGCAACAATAAACAAGTAGGAAGAAAAAAAAAAGAATGCAAGTACACCGCCATATGTAGATGTGGAAGCAGTTACGGCCAGCATACAAACTATAGAAAATAATAAAAATATGAAAAATATGACTGTAACCTATATATGTACTAATGAATGTTGAAGTTTTATTTAGGAGGAGAAGGTGACCTGATTGTTTTCATCCATTTCTCACGTACCCAGAGGAGTATCCAACCGGTAAAAGAAGAGCAGTAGCCTGTGGGGTAAGTGGCTGAGACCAGTGGAACAGGTAAGTATGGTATCATTCGTGTACATATACAGTAAAACAAAAACAAATAAATAAATAAATAAAACAAAAAAAATCAAGAAAGTAACGTCAGAAATGGAGAAAAACCTGTCCGCACAATAGTATTTGCCGGTAGGAAAGCGGACAGAGACAAGGTAACCCCAGGGTATTTCTTTCAGTTACCATATAAGAAGTATTCATTCCTAGTAATGCCCTTAGTCAAGATGAGCTCGAAAATGTTTGTTGGACCATGTACAGATCCTTAATATGGGATGAGAAGGATTGAATGAAATACTTCGCATGACCTATAAGCTTGTTAAACTTTTTTTTTTTGTCTCTTGCAGTAATAGAAAACTCTCCATCTGGATAAGACCACTGGTAAACACTAATTCGGCAAATGGGAGGTGGCTGTCTCCGTGCAAATGGACGGGCTCAATAAGGCATTGAGTGTCAGGGTGCAGACTTCTTTGCAAAATTGGAAAGGGGTTACAGTAGCTAATCTTAGATAGTGTGCTATTGAACATCACAAGAATAGTGCTAGGTGCAGAGAACAACAGAGGGAGAGGTTGAGGACGGTAAGTATGCTGGCACATACAGGAAAGACCCATCAGTCCAAACCCCAGATCCCTAATGGTCAATAATATGTTACACTTGTAGGAAGGAAGGGCATTTTGCCAGAGATTGTAGGAGTAGTAGGACACATAGTCAATATAGATCCCCTAGACAGAAAACACAAGCCACATTATTAAACACATAGACGGGACCAAGGGACATATAGTAAGGAATCATAAGCCATATAGAAAACACAGATTCGGCTAATGGGAAGAACAAAATAAATGCAACATTACCCTTTGACAAAACTTGCTGGGGTTAAGATGGGGCCTCTAAACTTTTGCTTCTTTTTCCTAGCAAAAATGGCCCCTGATTAACTTAATTTTATTAGATATGATATACATATACTGTGCTCCCATGAAGACTAATGTCGCATTCTACTGTTCTAGATGCATGTCCATCACACGTAGAGGAAATTATCTCACAGATACCGGGTTCCCTATAAACTTAGGATGGACAGGACACTGGATTGATGGCTGGGATAGTCCCAATAGCGATATGATAAACACAGAATTTTTTTTAAGGGGAGTAGCCCGAACCCAGTATATCTCAACAGCACGATGACACCAGTATTACTGCAGTGTGCCTTGTCATGTACAAAGGGTGGAGAATGGGAATACTGGTGAAGGGAAATTTTGTATAGACACTGATATACCTGTTGGTGAATGGCAAACCTGACATTTTCTTTTTCATTTTCTTCTTCTTTCTCTCCTCTAGAGATGTTTCTTTTTCTCTTTTTTTTTTGAGTTATGCTCATGGTACTCTACATTGCAAACACACGATAGTTAAATTAAGATACAAAAATTTGTGTTCTCTGCAGGAAGAGGAAGTCTGGAGGACAAAGGGGTATGGCCAGGAGTCCTCAGGACTGTGGGCAGGTGGACACGGTAAGTCAGTAGCCCCCAGAGCATACCTTCCAAGTCTAGCTGAGGTGGCACACGGTCTGACTCATCTAGGCAAAGAGGGTAGGTGAAGGCTGATGAGAGCCTACTGGTGTGCGCCAGGATTCTATTCTCATGCAGGTAAGAGAGCAATGACCTGTCTTGCTTGCTTGAGGAAGAATATTGGTAAAGCAATACCAACAGAGCGATCCCATATCCCTCCTGCAGACGGATCTTTTCAGGAAATACAAATCGACTTCGTACAGTTAACACCCTTTAGGAATTATTGTTATGTATTGGTGTGCACTGATGTTTTCTCAAACTGGGTAGAGGCATTTCCTGCCGCCACGGATGCTGCTGTGTTTACCGCAAAGAAAAATTGCACAGAAATTTGTGTGTAGATAATGGTACCTCTAGAAGTAGGAGCAAAGCTTGAAATTGTACTATTGTGATCATAGATACTGCCACTAGTATTATGTAGCTTCGGAACCACTCCCAGATCTTCACTCAACGAATCACCCTCTTCGAAATTTGTTTTTGTTTTGGTATTTGTGTCTTTTTGGTTGTTTTTGGAAGACAACCTCATGTCATGATTGATCAGCACAATGATCAGAAATACACCAATGAGGTGACAGTACAGTACCTTATTGAGATGAGCCAGCATTTGAGAACTTGACAAAAGAACTTGAAACTGTTGATTGCTGGTATGCCAAATACTAACTGTCTTGATTGTGAACCAAGAGACTGTGTGATTGTTCTTACGCTCAGGTTGCCTAATAGATAGGTGGGAAGGACCATACCAAGTTTTGTTGACAGCACTAAAGGTCGCCGAAAGAGAGACTTGGGTCCACTCGTCCCACTGCAAGAAGGTCGCTGACCCGGAGAGAACTCGTGACAAAGTAGTTTATTGCTCACATTCATCGAGTTTGTGTAGTTTGGTAACTGTGTGTTTGAAGTGAACTGTGTGTTCCAAGTGAACTGTGTGTTCAAAGAGCAAGGTGGAGAGCAAAGTGAACTGTGTGTTCCAAGTGAACTGTGTGTTCAAAGAGCAAGGCAAAGAGAACCTCGTATCACTAGAGACTCTGTTCCGTGAAGACTGAGAGGCGGCACTGTTGGACACTACCTGAGCGTACTAAAGGACTGCAGAAAGACCAGTCATTGTAATTGATTTGCTATGAACAAGAGTTGTTTTGTTCTATTTCTCTTTTCTCTCTTTCCCGCTGACAAAAATTTTCTTTCAGGATATTCTATTTTTGCGAGGTTTTTTTATGAGGAGTCGAGTGTGGGACTGGAACTGGTTCTGGAGGAAGGAGTGATTTCCTTATAGGATCCCAGGATTAGCCGATCAGTTTGTTAAAATCAGAGAAAAATCAAAGTTCTAGTAGTTATGGAGTTCAGAGGTAATCAGGAACAATTAGACAATGGCTATTCACACATTGCAGATAAAGAGCTCATTAATATATGTGGAAGAAAGGTTTATGAGTGGCTCTCCCCGAACTCCGAAGGTTTATGTTATTTAGGAAGGACACTACTTATAACCCTTGTTCAATGATTAAACAGACCTAGCATACGTTCCAGAAATGGAAACAATGTTCAGAAAATGATAGGAATATGTAGATCATGAAAATTTTATATGTCACTGTCACAATTTGTTTGTGTCTTCTTCATCTACCCAGCAGAACTTCAATCGAATCCAAATATCAGTGTACAAAGACGTAGGTACATGTATGTGTGAAATGTTCGTCGCAAATCAGACATTATAGGCCAAAGCACTGTCCCAGCATACTCTATAGGTTGAATGTTGTCCCACACCCAACCAGTGGTCCCGTGACCGCCGAGTGCATATAGAGGATGTCTCGTCCTCCTCCCTGTCTTCCCCAAATATAGTCAAGTGTCTGATTTGCAAAATTAATACATACTTGTGTCTAGGTCACCGATTATTTTATGAAATATTTTTTTTCTTATGTTAATAATTGGTGGCAGTTATTGTTTGCTGCCAAAGGGTGGACTGTCGAAGTCAAAAATATTACATAAAAAGAACATACAAGCTACACACATATAAGTCGCTATACTTGCAAATACGCACAGAGAGCACAGCAATATATGGTAACACACGCATTTACACGGACATGCCAGAGATGGATTTGACACTTATTTCATACAGTAAATAACTATAATAATATCAAGCGCCAGACATCATGATGATTTAAAATTTTATATAATGAAGTAATGTCATGGATGTGTATTATTTGAACGAAACCAGATAGACTGGTCATATTTACTATTAAAGCAACCAGATTAATGTGTAGATTCATTTGATACTTGTTATAAAGTTGTAGGACATTGCAACAAATAATTATGATTAAATGTATGTAAGCTAAAATCACTTTTATTAGAACAATAGATATTCCAAACAGGTAGTGGAGAGGAAGCTCTGGCCAGCCCCTTTGGACGTCCCCAAGGCTGAACCTGTTCAGCATATACAAAGAGACTAGTGACTCATCATGAATGAGTGAGTCCCCTCCCCCAGAATCTAGATAACACATTGCTGACCACACAGGAAGTTAGTTGCTTTTTGGTACCAGAGGATGAAGGAGTTGCTGGCAGACCAGTTCCTGCATTTATTTACAGAGAGAGAGAGAGTGATATGGAAAGACGAATTTATATAACTTAAGGATAATGGTATTGTATGCTGGCCTGTAACTGTAACTGTATGTTTTAACTGCTTACTGTGTGAGTTGTAACCATGTAACTATAGGTATACTGTACTTTGTAATATATCGAATGCATATCCTTTTAATAACAAATATATACATCAATGAGCTTTGGAACTCAGATAATGTGTGGGTGTATTGTTTTCTCTTATGGGATGCAGTGTTTTGCAATATATAGCGCACATTCATGGGATATGGTAATAAGAGGTGCAGGCGTTTACAATATATATTAGAGCGGGCATTTTAAATATTTATGAGAAAGCAATTTGGCATTCACAGTATGTATGTTATATATCCCACTTTACCATGTCTAGGGACTCTGTATCTTGTGCAGCAGAGTGTGTGTCCTCTCCAGAGGAGTCTATTCCATGTACTCAGGAATGCAATTTACTGTCTCAGCCTTCTGAATCAGAACCCTCATGGGTGACTTCTCTGAAGGGAATGATATCCCAGATTTCATCTAGGATAACTTATAATAAGACTGAAACACACAGGTTTGAAAAGATCTGTAGAAGTTTTGTCGTATTCTGCTCCTGCTACCTCATCCAAAGCCCCTGATATATATCCTAAAAAGCATGCTCTTGCCCAAATAATGCAAGTCGACACTGATACAGGAGACGGTGAGGGGGATATCCTGGGGGGTGAGGTATCCCTTGCTAAAGGGGTGCAACTCATGATTGAGGCTATTAGTGACATTTTACACATTACTGATAAGGTACCTGAGCAGGTAGAGGAGGCTTACTTTACTGACACTAAGAAATCCTCCCTTACATTCCCTGCATCTAAAGAATTAAACGCACTGTTTGAAAAATCCTGGGAAAACCCAGAGAAAAAATTCCAGATCCCTAAAAGGGTTCTCATTGCTTTTCCTTTCCCTGAGTAGGATAGGAAAAAGTGGGAAAACCCGCCGGTAGTAGACCCTTCTGTTTCTAGATTGTCTAAGAAGGTGGTTTTGCCTGTCCCTGGGTCCACCGCTTTGAAAGAGCCGCCCGACCGCAAGATTGAGACGACACTCAAATCTTTATACACAGCAAATGGCGTAGCTTTAAGACCCACTATTGCTTGTGCATGTATTTCTAAAGCCATAGTAAAGTGGTCAGGCACTTTACTAGAGGAGTTAGATTCTATGGATAGAAGTGACATTGAATTGTTTTTACGTCACATACAGGATTCTGCAGGTTTCATGGTGGAAGCCATGAAAGGCCTTGGACATCTGAATGCAAGAGCTTTGTCCATGGCTGTCTCGGCACACAGAGGACTCTGGCTGCGCCATTGGTCTGCGGATGCGGAATCCAAGAAAAGTGAGGAGAACCAACCATTCACAGGTCAGGCTCTGTTTGGGGAAGCGTTAGAAGTGTGGATCTCCACCGCAACTGCGGGTAAGTCAACTTTCTTTCCCTCTGCTACACCACCGACTAGGAAATCATATCCTACATCTGCTATGCAGTCCTTTTGGGCCGCTAAAGTTAAAAAGTCCAAATCCCCCTCCACTTTCTTTAGAGGCAGTCGGGGGAAATCCCGAAAACCTGCACCCACAGGTTCCCAGGAACAGAAACCTGGTTCTGCTTCCTCTTAATCCTCGGCATGACGGTGGACCTCCCAGCCTGGAAATCGGGCAGGTGGGAGCAAGACTAAGAAATTTCAGTCATGTCTGGGCGTCCTCATGCCTAGATTCCTGGGTACAGGATATTGTTACCCAGGGGTACAGACTGGAGTTTCAAGAACTCCCACCTCAAATATTCTTCAAATCAGGCTTGCCAGCTTCACTGACAGAAAGTGCTATCCTACAGGAAGCCATTCAAAAATTACTAAGGTCAAATGTCATTGTTCCAGTTCCACCTCACCTACAACACAAAGGTTATTATTCAAACCTGTTTGTGGCACCGAAACAGGACGGTTCGGTAAGACCGATATTAAACTTAAAGTAATTGAACCCCTACTTGAGGGAATTCAAATTCAAGATGGAGTCTCTGAGAGCGGTGATCTCAGGTCTGGAGGAGGGGGAATTCCTGGTATCCCTGGATATCAGGGATGCCTACCTTCACATCCCGATCTGGCTGCCTCACCAGGCTTATCTCAGATTTGCGCTGCTGGACTGTCACTATCAGTTCCAGGCGCTGCCGTTTGGCCTCTCCACGGCACCAAGAGTGTTCACCAAGGTAATGGCGGAGATGATGCTACTCCTCCGCAAGCAGGGTGTGAACATAATTCCTTATCTGGATGATCTGCTGATAAAAGCGTCTTACAGGGAGAAGCTGTTGCAGAGCTTTGCTCTCCCAACTCAACTACTCCAGGATCATGGCTGGATCCTTAACCTTCCAAAATCTGGAGCTGACAAGGAGACTGTCCTTCCTGGGGATGATCCTCGACATGGAAGTACAGAGGGTGTTTCTGCCGGAGCAGAAAGCGTTGGTGATACAAACTATGGTCCGGGATGTCCTAAAGCCAGCCCAGGTATCAGTTCATCAGTGCATTCGCCTTCTAGGGAAGATGGTTGCCTCCTACGAGGCTCTACAGTACAGATGATTTCATGCACAGTCTTTCCAACTGGTGCTCCTGGACAAATGGTCGGGATCTCATCTTCACATGCACCAGAGGATACGTCTGTCACTGAAAGCCAGAATATTGCTCCTCTGGTGGCTGCAAACCTCTCACCTTCTAGAGGGCCGCAGGTTCGGGATTCAAAATTGGATCCTCCTAACCACGGATGCAAGTCTCAGAGGCCGGGCAGTCACCCAAGGGGAAACATCTAAGGAAGGTGGTCAAATCTGGAATCTATCCTTCCGATAAACATTCTGTAACTAAGAGCCATGTACAACGGTCTTCCACAAGTGGCACATCTTCTGAAAGATCAGGCCATTCAGGTTCAGTCGGACAATGTAACGACAGTGACCTACATATACCGACAAGGCGGAACGAAGAGCAGAGCTGCAATGTCAGAGGTAACAAGAATCATCCTCTGGGCGGAAAAGCACGCGGTGGCGCTGTCAGCAATCTTCATTCTGGGAGTGGACAACTGGGAAGCAGACTTCCTCAGCAGACACGAGCTTCATCCGGGAAAGTGGGGCCTCCACCCAGAGGAAAGTATACACAGATGGCAGCGCTACTAATGAAGTGATTGGATTTGAACAATGTTAAAAAGTGTAACAATTTATTATAATGAAACCAATAAAACCACTAAAAATGGCAATTTCTCTCCTCAAAATACATAAAAAAATGTATACAGCACATTCAATTAAATTCTCTATATATCATGAGACCAATACATGTCTGTTCCTATATAATATGCCCAGGTAAGTCCACTAGTCCATAGAGGATATATTGTATCAGCACAGTTCGGTTTATAAATATTTACCAGTCACCAATTTAGAGGTGGAAAGGCTTCCATACATGAGAGTCCATGTTAAACTTGAGATGTCCTCATTAGAAATGGTGAATTGCTGGAGATGTCCTCTTATTAGTGCACAGCAAGCTGATAGTGGATCCGGGATTGGTTCAGACACATCGAGATGGTCACCAAGATGTAGATGGTGTAGAGCAAAAGTGGTGTATAGCAGGGGGGTCCTGCTATACCCCCTGCTATACACCACTTTTGCTCTACACCATCTCCATCTTGGTGACCATCTCGACGTTTCTGAACCAATCCCGGATCCACTATCAGCTTGCTGTGCACTAATAAGAGGACATCTCCAGCAATTCACCATTTCTAATGAGGACATCTCAAGTTTAACATGGACTCTCATGTATGGAAGCCTTTCCACCTCTAAATTGGTGACTGGTAAATATTTATAAACCAAACTGTGCTGATACAATATATCCTCTATAGACTAGTGGACTTACTTGGGCATATTATATAGGAACAGACACGTATTGGTCTCATGATATATAGAGAATTTAATTGAATGTGGTGTATACATTTTTTTTATGTATTTTGAGGAGAGAAATTGCCTTTTTTAGTGGTTTTATAGTTTTCATTATAATAAATTGTTACACTTTTTAACATTGTTCAAATCCAATCACTTCATTAGTAGCGCTGCCATCTGTGTATACTTTCTTCTTTGTTTTCTCAGGAGTGACTCTCCTGTTTTTACGGCAGCTGCTTGGTGCAGCGACTCTATAACAAGCGCCTGTTCTTCTTGTTAAGGAGTTTCTTTTGCCTCCACCCAGAGGTATTTGCAGAGGTGACAAGTCTTTGGGGCGTACCTCAAATAGACATGATGGCCTCCCGCCTCAACAAGAAGCTTCGGAGGTATTGTTCCAGGTCGAGGGATCCACTGGCAGTAGCAATAGACGCCCTGGTGACTCTGTGGGTGTTCAAGTCAGTGTATGTGTTCCCTCCACTTCCACTCATCCCAAGGATTCTCAAAATAATCAAAAGAACAAGAGTTCAGGCGATCCTAATTGCTCCAGACTGGCCAAGACCGGCTTTGTAGGCGGATCTTCTGGAGTTACTGCTGGAAGATCCGGGGCCTCTTCCTCTTCGAGAGGACCTTCTGCAACAGGGGCCGTTCGCTTATCAAGACTTACCACGGCTACGTTTGACAGCATGGAGGTTGAACGCCAGATTTTAGCTCGGAAGGGCATTCCAAACAAAGTTATTCTTACCCTGATACAGGCTCGGAAAGGAGTAACGTGAAAACACTACCATCGGATTTGGAAAAAGTACGTGTCTTGGTTTGAATCTAAGAATTTTCCTACGGTGGAGTTTCAAATTGGACGGTTTCTCCTCTTCCTGCAAGCAGGAGTGGATGTGGGCCTGTGCCTGGGCTCCATTAAAGTCCAGATTTTGGCCTTGCCCATTTTCTTCAAGAGACAATTGGCTGCCCTCCCTGAGGTTCAGACTTTCTTGAAGGGGGTTCTGCACATCCACCCTCCCTTTGTGCCTCCAACGGCACCTTGGGATCTTAATGTGGTGCTGCAGTACCTGCAGTCGGATTGGTTCGAACCTTTACAGGAGGTTGATGTCAAGTTACTTACTTGGAAGGTGGTCACACTGTTGGCATTAGCGTCTGCTCGACGTGTGTTGGAATTGGGGGCATTGTCCTGCAAGAGCCCCTACTTGACTTTCCATGAAGATAGAGCTGAACTTAGGACGCGTCAGCAGTTTCTTCCAAAGGTTGTGTCGGCTTTTCATATCAACCAACCTATTGTGGTGCCAGTGGCTACTGACTCCTCCATTACTTTGAAATCCTTGGATGTTGTAAAGGCTTTAGAAGATTAATGTGAAGAGAACTTCTTGTCACAGAAAGTCGGACACACTGTTTGTCCTTTATGATCCCAACAAGGTTGGGTGGCCTGCTTCTAAGCAAACGATTTCTCGCTGGATCAGATGTACTAGCCAGCATACTTATTCTACGGCAGGCTTGCCGTGTCCAAAATCTGTTCAGGGCCCACTCTACTCGTAAAGTGGGTTCTACCTGGGTGGCTGCCCAGGGTGTCTCGGCTTTACAACTTTGCCGAGCAGCAACTTGGTCAGGGTCGAACATGTTTGCTAAGTTCTACAAGTTCGATACTTTGCCCTCCGAGGACCTACAGTTTGGTCAGTCGGTTCTGCAGGAGCCTCCGCGCTCTCCCTCCCGTATTGGGAGCATTGGTACATCCCCATGGTACTAATGTGGACCCCAGAGAAAATAGGATTTTAATTACCTACTGGTAAATCCTTTTCTCGTGTTCAACCCGGCTAGCTACCCGGGTAGGATTCCCGGATCACTTGATCCGGGAATTTGCCGGGGAACCCTTTTCCACTAGGGAAAAACACGGGTAAATGTACGCCCCCGCGCATTTACCCGTGTTTAAAAAAGCTAGTGGAAAAGGGGTATGAGTGTGTCTGAATAACTGGGCAACTGATATCAGACCCATATTTTGTAAATCCTCCATTTACTACAGCTTGGAAAATCAGATCATGTTGGGATGTACAAAAATCCCTCATATTGTATTGACCATTAAAAAGGGATCGTCACAATTTTGCTAGTTGCATCCCAAAAATGTTAAGATGACTTAAGTTATCCAATAAATCAGTGAAACCTCAAGATGACAGTAGGAGTTATTTCATTACTAACACCTGTTCCTAATTTCTATTTTTTTTTTATTATTAAAGTAATATCAATCATACAGGAGTATATAAAAATACTATTAATTGTGTATTATATGATAATCTCACAGGAACAACATTTGTCTATACTGAATAAAATGCTTAAAAGTAAAAATATGATTTGTGAAAAATATTGTTAGAATTTTGTCATGTACGTTGGTCTGATTGTTGTAGCTGACTCTTTTCTCCTCAGACTGTTCTGACTGAACAGGTTTATTCATCTGTTGTACGCTAAGCCCTACAAAAAAAGAACAATGGCTTCTGATCTGCCTTTTATGGTTTATTGGGAACTGGCGGTCCGCAATGAAGCTTTGGTCAGTGATTAGGCAGAGTGAAAACAAACTACACAAGACTACGTTGATGTTGGAGGAAGAATGCGCCACTTCATTAAGGCTTTAAGAGGAAACCTTTTCTTCTGCAGTGCTTGTTCAAAACTTCTCAGGTCTCTATTTAAACACGTAATTCTCTCTAAGTAGCACAAAAGCAATCGACAAAGCAACTGTTCCTTCTACATGACAACTCGCGCGATAAGTGATATATAAACATCATGCTTTTACACATGGAAATCAATTGGGGTACAAATAGGTAAAATTATTTTCTGTTTGTGGCTTCACTCAAATATGACAACATAATATAGATGTTATATTTATAAATTAGAACTAGGCATTTTATTAAAAATAATTTTATTGATAATTCCTCTAGTATATTTAATTTCACTACGCTGTGTCTTCTGTGGAATCCAAACTTTTCTGTTGTCTTTCTATTCTCTATTGACTAAACTTCTCAATGGACGGAACTAATTGCTGCACAACTGTTATAGATAATAAGATTTTAAACCTACCGGTAAATCTTTTTCTCGTAGTCCGTAGAGGATGCTGGGGACTCCGTAAGGACCATGGGGATAGACGGGCTCCGCAGGAGACATGGGCACTTTAAGAAAGAACTTTAGGTATGGGTGTGCACTGGCTCCTCCCTCTATGTCCCTCCTCCAGACCTCAGTTAGAGAAACTGTGCCCAGAGGAGATAGACAGTACGATGAAAGGATTTTTGTTAATCCAAGGGCAAGATTCATACCAGCCCACACCATTCACACCATATAACTTGTGATATACTTACCAGTTAACAGTATGAAAACAACATAGCATCAGTCCGAGACCGATGAAAACTATAACATAACCCTTATGTAAGCAAAACTATATACAAGTCTTGCAGAAGTAGTCCGCACTTAGGACGGGCGCCCAGCATCCTCTACGGACTACGAGAAAAAGATTTACCGGTAGGTTTAAAATCTTATTTTCTCTTACGTCCTAGAGCAGGGGTGGCCAACCAGTCAGAGACAAAAAGCCAAGAAATCTTGTTAGGTACTGTACATCAAAGAGCCGAATTCGGGCCGAAGGCGCATTTGCAAAGATGGGGTGTGACCTTGTGCCTGCTAGGCCACGCCCGTGGTATAAAATACATTGAAAAAGCCAGATCCAACATAAAATACAATGAAAAAGCCACTTCTACATCAAATAATTGAAAAAGCCAGATCTGCATAAAATATATTGAGAAGCCAGTATCACATAATACACTTCAGTCCCCTCATGTGTCACTCCAGCCAGCACCAGCCTGTGTCACTCCAGCCAGCTTCCCCATGTGTATTTGGCTCCCTCAGTTCTCAGTCTACTGCATGTCTGGCTGGAGTGCAGCGGTTTACAGATCTCTTGTGGTCACGTGACTTTGAGTGTTGGGAGCCACATTTGAATAAAGAAAGAGCCGCATGTGGCTCAAGAGCCACGCGTTGGCCACCACTGTCCTAGAGGATGCTTGGGACTCCATAAGGACCATGGGGATTATACCAAAGCACCCAAACGGGCGGGAGAGTGAGGATGACTCTGCAGCACCGATTGAGCAAACAGGAGGTCCTCCTCAGCCAGGGTATCAAACTTATAGAATTTTGCAAAGGTGTTTGAACCCGACCAAGTAGCAGCTCGGCACAGCTGAAGTGCCGAGACCCCTCGGGCAGCCGCCCATGAAGAGCCCACCTTCCTAGTGGAATGGGCCTTTACCGAATTTGGTAACGGCAATCCAGCCGTAGAATGAGCCTGCTGAATCGTGTTACAGATCCAGCGAACAATAGTCTGCTTTGAAGCAGGAGCACCAACCTTGTTGGCTGCATACAGGACAAACAGTGCTTCTGTTTTTCTGACCCTAGCCGTTCTGGACACGTAAATTTTCAAAGCCCTGACCACATCAAGGGACTCGGAATCCTCCAAGTCTCGCGTAGCCACAGGCACCACAATAGGTTGGTTCATATGAAAAGATGACACCACCTTAGGCAAGAATTGAGGACAGGTCCGCAATTCCGCTCTATCCATATGGAAAATCAGATAGGGGCTTTTATGAGACAAAGCCGCCAATTCCGACACTCGCCTAGCCGAAGCCAAGGCTAACAACATGACCACCTTCCAAGTGAGATATTTTAACTCCACCATTTTAAGTTGTTCAAACCAGTGCGACTTAAGGAAACTCAACACCGCGTTAAGGTCCCAAGGCGCCTCCGGAGGTACAAAAGGAGGCTGAATATGCAGCACTCCCTTCACAAAAGTCTGTTCTTCTTGGAGAGAAGCTAATTCCTTCTGAAAGAAAATGGATAGGGCCGAAATCTGAACCTTATTGGAGCCTAATTTTAGGCCCAAATTCACTCCAGTTTGTAGGAAGTGAAGGAAACGGCCCAGATGGAATTCTTCCGTAGGAGCATTCCTGGCCTCACACCAAGAAACATACTTTCACCATATACGGTGATAATGTTTAGCTGTCACATCCTTCCTAGCCTTTATCAGAGTAGGAATGACCTCATCCGGAATGCCCTTTTTCCGCTAGGATCCGGCGTTCAACCGCCATGCCGTCAAACGCAGCCGTGGTAAGTCTTGGAACAGACAGGGCCCCTGTTGCAACAGGTCCTCCCTGAGAGGAAGGGGCCACGGATCTTCTGTGAGCATTTCCTGCAGATCCGGATACCAGGCCCTTTGTGGCCAATCTGGGACAATGAGAATTGTCTCCACTCCTCTTTTTCTTATTATTCTCAACATCCTGGGGATGAGAGGAAGAGGAGGAAACACATAAATCGACTGGAACACCCACGGTGTCACTAGGGCGTCCATAGCTACCGCCTGAGGGTCTCTTGATCTGGCACAATACCTCTGCAGCTTTTTGTTGAGGCGTGATGCCATCATGTCTATCTGGGGCAGTCCCCACTGACTTGCAATCTGTGCAAAGACTTCCTGATGAAGTCCCCACTCTCCTGGATGCAGGTCATGCCTGCTGAGGAAGTCTGCTTCCCAGTTGTCCACTCCCAGAATGAACACTGCTGACAGTGCGCTTACATGATTTTCCGCCCAGCGAAGAATCCTGGTGGCTTTCCGCCATTGCCACTCTGCTCCTTGTGCCGCCTTGGCGGTTTACATGAGCCACTGTGGTGATGTTGTCTGACTGGATCAGTACTGGTAGGTCGCGAAGCAAGGTCTCCGCTTGACGAAGGGCGTTGTATATGGCTCTCAGCTCCAGGACGTTGATGTGAAGACAAGTCTCTTGATTTGACCAAAGACCTTGGAAGTTTCTTCCCTGTGTGACTGCTCCCCAACCTCGGAGGCTCGCGTCCGTGGTCACCAGAACCCAGTCCTGAATGCCGAACCTGCGGCCCTCTAGAAGGTGAGCACTCTGCAGCCACCACAGGAAAGATACCCTGGCCCTGGGGGACAGGGTGATCAACTGATGAATTTGTAGATGTGACCCGGACCACTTGTCCAGTAGGTCACAATTGGAAGGTCCTCGCATGGAACCTGCCGAAGGGAATGGCCTCGTAAGATGCCACCATCTTTCCCAGTACTCGAGTGCAGTGATGCACTGACACCTGTTTTGGCTTCAATAGGTCCCTGACCAGAGTCATGAGTTCCTGAGCCTTCTCTATCGGTAGAAAACCCCTTTTCTAGTCCGTATCCAGAATCATGCCCAAGAAGGTCAGACGAGTCGTAGGAACCAACTGCGACTTCGGAATATTGAGAATCCAGCCGTGTTGCTGTAACACCTTCAGTGAAAGTTACCTTCAGTAACTGCTCTCTTGATCTCGCTTTTATGAGGAGATCGTCCAAGTACGGGATAGTTGTTAGACCCTGCTTGCGCAGGAGCACCATCATTTCCGCCATTACCTTGGTGAAAATCCTCGGGGCCGTGGAAAGCCCAAACGGCAACGTCTGAAATTTGTAATGACAATCCTGTACCGCAAATCTCAGGTACGCCTGATGAGGTGGATATATGGGAACATGAAGGTAAGCATCCTTTATGTCCAGAGATACCATAAAATCCCCCCCTTCCAGGCTGGCGATGACCGCTCTGAGCGATTCCATCTTGAACTTGAACCTTTTCAAGTATAGGTTCAGGGATTTTAAATTTAAAATGGGTCTGACCGAACCGTCTGGTTTCGGGACTACAAACAGGGTTGAGTAATATCCCCTCCCTTGTTGAAGTAGGGGTTCCTTGACCACCACCTGTTGAAGATACAATTTGTGAATTGCATTTAACACTATCTCCCTTTCTGGGCGAGAAGCCGGTAGTGCCGATTTGAAAAACCGGCGAGGAGGCACCTCTTCGAATTCCAGCTTGTAACCCTGAGAAACAATATCTATTGCCCAGGGATCCACCTGTGAGTGAACCCAGAGGTGGCTGAAAATTCGAAGACGTGCCCCCACTGGGGCGGACTCCCTTAGCGGAGCCCCAGCGTCATGCGGTGGATTTTGTAGAGGCCGGGGAGGACTTCTGTTTCTGGGAACTAGCTGTGTTGTATAGCTTTTTCCCTCTGCCCTTACCTCTGGCAAGAAAGGATGCACCTCGTACTCTCTTGTTTCTCTGTGACCGAAAGGACTGCATTTTTTAATGTGGCGCTTTCTTAGGCTGTGAGGGAATATAAGGCCAAAAATTTGATTTACCAGCTGTAGCTGTGGAGACCAGGTCCGAGAGACCTTCCCCAAACAATTCCTCACCCCTGTAAGGTAAAACCTCCATATGCCTCTTTGAGTCGGCATCACCTGTCCATTGTCGGGTCCATAGGACTCGTCTAGCAGAAATCGACATAGCGTTGACTCTAGAACCCAGTAAACCAATGTCTCTTTGAGCATCTCTCATATATAAGACAGCATCTTTTATATGTCCTAGGGTCAATAAAATGGTATGCTTATCCAGTGTCTCAATCTCCGCTAATAAGGTATCTGCCCACGCTGCTACAGTGCTACAAACCCAAGCCGACACAATCGCCGGTCTGAGAAAGGTACCAGAATGTGTGTAAATGGACTTCAAAGTAACCTCCTGCTTGCAATCAGCAGGATCCCTGAGGGTAGCCGTATCTTGGGATGGTAGCGCTACCTTTTTGGATAAGCGTGTCAACGCCTTGTCCACCCTAGGGGAGGATTCCCACCGTATCCCGTCCTTTGCCGGGAAAGGATGCGCCCAGAGTCGGGCATAGGCAAACTAGGCAATTGCCTAGGGCATTTGATATGCCTAGGGGCATCAGCAGCTTCTGCTGATTAAAATGATATGCGGCATGCCTATATTCTCTGTGTAGCATTTCATATGCAGATACAGCCACAGTCTCACACAGTGTATAGGCATGCTGCATATCATTTTAATCAGCAGAAGCTGCTTGTGCATCCTAGCCACATAGCAATGCAAATAAGATGCATTTTCATTAAAAAAAAAGGTGTCCGAAGTTAGCATTGAGGCAAGATTTATGAGGACACATCTGTATCAAAGCAGAGGCAGAGGTCACAGTGTTAGTAGCAGTATGAGTGCTGTGCGCATGTGAGTGGGTTGGTTGTGCAGTAGTGTTCATAATATGTGTAAGGAGCATTATGTGTGTCATGTAAAAATGCATTAATAATGTGCAACATATGTGTAAGGAGCACTATGTGTGTCATTATGTGTATAAGGGCATTAATAATGTGCGGCATATGTGTAACAGGGTACTACTGTATGTGTCATTATGTGTAAAGGGGCACTAATAATGTACAGCAAATGTGTAGGTGGCACTATGTGTGTCATTATGTGTATAAGGGCATTAATGATGTGAGGCATATGTGTAAGGGACATTATGTATAAAAGGGCATTAATAAAGATAGTCATAATGTGTAAGGCGCATTAATAAGGTGTCTCATATGTGTAAGGGGCATTACTGTGTGGAATTATGTGTATAAATGCATTACTAATGTGTGGCATTATGTGTATAAGGTTCTCTACTATGTGGCGTTGCGTATAGAAAGGGCACTACTGTGTCGTCTAATGTGAATAAAGAGCAATAGGGTGTGGTGTAATGTGAGTAAGGAGCAATTCAGTGTGATGTAATGTGAATAAGGGGCTCTACTGTGAGGAGTAAAGTTTATAAGGTAAAGTGATACTACTGTGGGATGTAATATGAATTATCGACACTATCGCATGAACAAAAGTGAATAAAGTTGCAGTAATGTGTGGTGTAATTGGAATTGGGGTTACTATTTTGTGGCCATGCCCCTTGCCAGCAAAAACACACCCATTTTTGGGCTGTGCGCCAAATGTGCGAGCTGTTCCTATTTAAAGTATAGGGGGTACAAACACCAAAATAAGGACAGCTATGGGTGAGGGGTGATAGTGCTGGGAAAGAGGTGTAAGGTCAGAGGCGGAACCAGCGGTGGTGCTAGGGGGCACCAGCCAAAATCTTGCCTAGGGCATCATATTGGTTAGGGCCGGCTCTGGATACGCCATAAGAATCCTTTTGGGAATCTGCAGTTTCTTGTCTGGAGATTCCCACGCTTTTTCACACAACTCGTTCAGCTCATGAGAGGGGGGAAAGGTTATCTCAGGCTTCTTTCCCTTATACATGGGTACCCTCGTGTCAGGGACAGGGGGTTCCTCTGTGATATGCAAAACATCTTTTATTGCAATAATCATATATCGAATAGTTTTAGCCAATTTTGGCTGTAAGTTTGCATCATCGTAGTCGACACTGGAGTCAGAATCTGTGTCGGTATCAGTGTCTACTATTTGGGATAGTGGGCGCTTTTGAGACCCCGAAGGTCCCTGTGACATAGGGACAGACATGGGTTGACTCCCTGGCTGTTCCCTAGCTTCAGCTTTGTCTAATCTTTTATGCAATAAATTCACATTAGCACTTAAAACATTCCACATATCCATCCAGTCAGGTGTCGGCGTTGTCGACGGAGACACCACACACATTTGCTCCACCTCCTCCCTAGGAGAGCCTTCTACCTCAGACATGTCGACACACGCGTACCGACACACCACACACTCAGGAAATCCTCTTATCTGAATACAGTTCCCCCACAAGGCCCTTTGGAGAGACAGAGAGAGAGTATGCCAGCACACACCTAGCGCTAATGACCCAGGAAAAAACACACACAATATGTTTACCCAGTAGCGCTGTAATCTGTATATTTGCACCAAATTATGTGCCCCCACCCTTCTTTAAAACCCTCTTTCACCGTGGATAAGCAGAGGAGAGTCCGGGGAGCTTCCTCTCAGCACTGTGCTGTGGAGAAAATGGCGGTGGTGAGTGCTGAGGAAGAAGCCCCGCCCCCTCAGCGGCGGGCTTCTGTCCCGCTAAAATATATAAAAAACTGGCAGGGGCTCTTTATATATACAGTGCTCAGCCTGTGTATATATGTTTATTGCCAGAATTGAGGTTTATATTGCTGCCCAGGGCGCCCCCCCTGCGCCCTGCACCCTTACAGTGACTGCCGTTTGTGTGTGCTGTGTGGCAGCAATGGCGCACAGCTTTACTGCTGTGCGTTACCTCAGTGAAGATCTGAAGTCTTCTGCCGCCTCTGAAGTCTTCTTTCTTCTCATACTCACCCGGCTTCTATCTTCCGGCTCTGCGAGGAGGACGGCGGCGCGGCTCGGGGACAGACGGCGAGGGTGAGACCTGCGTACCGATTCCTCTGGAGCTAATGGTGTCCAGTAGCCTAAGAAACAGAGCCTAACATTAAAGTAGGTCTGTTTCTCTCCACTCAGTCCCTCGATGCAGGGAGTCTGTTGCCAGCAGGCTCCCTGAAAATAAAAAACCTAACAAATATACTTTCTTTTCAGGAAACTCAGGAGAGCTCCCTGTAATGCACCCAGTCTCCTCTGGGCACAGTAGTAAACTGAGGTCTGGAGGAGGGGCATAGAGGGAGGAGCCAGTGCACACTCATACCTAAAGTTCTTTCTTAAAGTGCCCATGTCTCCTGCGGAGCCCGTCTATCCCCATGGTCCTTACGGAGTCCCCAGCATCCTCTAGGACATAATAGAAAAAGAGATTAACAACATATTAGAAAAAAAGTGTAGTTGCATAATATATGGTTTTTCTGGTTTAATACATAACAAAGTTCAATTATATTCAGTTTATGCATTTTTTTAATTGCACTTTCATGACAATTTCCGTTAATGTGTGGTTTGAAAACAATACCTAAAAGTGGATAAACAGCCAAATACATTTTGGTATTTAATAGAAGTAATGAAAGGGTTTCTTTTTCTCAATGTTAGTAGATCTCAGTTTTCATAGAAAATAATTTAGAAGTTGTTCGGTGCATGCCACCATATTTCTTGCAATATATCCCAAATTACAACACAGAGTATTATTCAGATGTGAACGCTATTTGCATCGCTGCTGTATCTTTGTACAAAATATGCAAATATTTGCTAATGAAATATACAAACTTGCATTTATATATCTATAATATGAGTTGCACGGATCTTAGAATGTGGGTAGTATCAAATCTACATTAGAGTTAGGTCTATATATATATTTGGACACTGACACAATTTTCATAAGATGGGTTCACAATGGATTTGAAATCAAACAATGGAGAGGCAATTGAAGTGCAGACTTTCAGTTTTAATTCATGGGGTTGAACAAAAATATTTAGGAATGTTTAGAAACTGCAACCATTTTTATACACAGCCCCCTATATTCAGGGTCTCAAATGTTATTGTACAAATTGACATAATCATAAACAAAATGTTCATTTTTAATACTTTGTTGGGAATCTTTTGCCAGGTAGTCAGGAACTCATGGTCATCACCAAATGATGGGTTTTCTCCCTTGTTGTTTGCTCATGGGTCCTTCTTTCAAAATTAAATTTTTATTGAAACAGTATAAGATAATACATCATTCGCCCAGTAAATAAAATCACCACCAAAAACATATAGTACAAATGTAATATCAATAATATATAAATATAATAAGGCCGGGTAGAAGGGAAACAAGGTTAAAGGCTCATAACACATTAAGATATGAATAAAGAAAAAAAAGCTTGATAGATCAATTATGTACAGTGAAAACTAGTGATGTGCACCGGAAAGTTTTCGAGTTTTGTGTTTTGGTTTTGGATTCGGTTCCGCGGCCGTGTTATGGATTCAGACGCGTTTTGGCAAAACCTCCCTGAAAATTTTTTGTCGGATTCGGGTGTGTTTTGGATTTGGGTGTTTTTTTTACAAAAAAACCCTCAAAAACAGCTTAAATCATAGAATTTGGGGGTCATTTTGATCCCATAGTATTATTAACCTCAATAACCATAATTTCCACTCATTTCCTGTCTATTCTGAACACCTCACACCTCACAATATTATTTTTAGTCCTAAAATTTGCACCGAGGTCGCTGGATGATTAAGCTAAGCGACCCAAGTGGCCGACACAAACACCTGGCCCATCTAGGAGTGGCACTGCAGTGTCAGACAGGATGGCACTTCAGACTCCGTGTCGTAAATGGCATATTGGCAAGTTTACGCTTCTCATCAGACGCTTTTAATTTTGATTTTTGGGTAATTTTACTGAACTTTTGTAGTATACTTGATGACACAGAGGTAGAGCAGTGGCCTACTGTACCGTACTGCTATATATTATATACTGGTGGTCAGCAAAATTCTGCACTGTCCTCCTACTATATATACTGCGCACAACTAAAATGCTCCACAGGTATGGATGGATAGTATACTTGACGACACAGAGGTAGGTAGAGCAGTGGCCTACTGTACCATACTGCTATATATTATATACTGGTGGTCAGCAAAATTCTGCACTGTCCTCCTACTATATATACTGCGCACAACTAAAATGCACCACAGGTATGGATGGATACTATACTTGACGACACAGAGGTAGGTAGAGCAGTGGACTACTGTACCGTACTGCTATATATTATATACTGGTGGTCAGCAAAATTCTGCACTGTCCTCCTACTATATATACTGCGCACAACTAAAATGCACCACAGGTATGGATGGATACTATACTTGACGACACAGAGGTAGGTAGAGCAGTAGACTACTGTACCGTACTGATATAATACTGGTGGTCACTGGTCAGCAAAATTCTGCACTGTCCTCCTACTATATACTACAGTGCAGCACAGATATGGAGCGTTTTTCAGGCAGAGAACATAGATATTTTCAGCACACTGAGCACAGATATTTGCAAGCACACTGAGCACAGATATTTGCAGCACACTGAGCACAAATATTTGCAGCATACTGAACACAACTGAGAGAATGCTGCACATCCTCTCCCTATCATCTCCAATGCACGAGTGAAAATGGCGGCGACGCGTGGCTCCTTATATAGAATACGAATCTCGCGAGAATCTGACAGCAGGATGATGACGTTCGGGCGCACTCGGGTTAACCGAGCAAGGCGGGAGGATCCGAGTCTGCCTCGGAACCGTGTAAAATGGGTGAAGTTCGGGGGGGTTCGGATTCCGAGGAACCGAACCCGCTCATCACTAGTGAAAACACATATCAATGAGTTAAGACACACAGAAAATCATGTGAAAACTAAAATATTAAGACATGGAGACTGAATCGTTTTCAAAAATAGAATCTAGTCCTCTCTAAAGGCCAAAGAGCTGTGCTGGCAGTTGTGCTGGAAGTGGCTCTATAATCACCAGTCCACCCAAAGCACTTCAGCAATGGATTATTGGTTAAGGTAAAATGCAAAACACCGGCTGTCTTAAAATCACAATGGACCTGAACTTTGGTTTCTATTACTTTGAGAAGCGGTTATATATAACGTCTGAGCACCAATGGTGAGCTATGAGGGCTTTTGTAGCAATTAAAATTAGTGATGAGCGGGTTCGGATCCTCGGAATCCGACCCGCCCGAACTTCACCTTTTTTTTTACACGGGTCCGAGCGACTCGGATCCTCCCGCCTTGCTCGGTTAACCCGAGCGCGCCCGAACGTCAGCATCCCGCTGTCAGATTCTCGCGAGACTCGGATTCTATATAAGGAGCCGCGCGTCGCCGCCATTTTCACACGTGCATTGAGATTGATAGGGAGAGGACGTAATAGAAAAGACTAAGTCTAAGAGTGACATTGTTATAATTGTGGGGAGGATTGGGGACGGGGAGCAGCTGTTAGCAGGGCCGGACTGGGACTAAAAATAGGCCCTGGCATTTTTGAAGCACACAGGCCCACCTCTGTGACTCCTCCCCTTACTATTCCTGCCTCCTCCCACTTATTAGTCTATGTTCTTACAAATATAATTAATATTCTAACAACATACAGGCGTACATCATTCTCTATTAAAATATACTCAACCAGTGGTTGAAGTGGAAATTTTTAAGTGGGGGCATGGAAATGTGAGGCTTGCAATTAAGCGCGCGCCAAAGGCGCGCGCGATCAAGAAAAGGGGGCGTGGTCACTCAAAAGGGGGTGTAGTCACTCAAAAGGGGGCGTGGTCTTCAGTGTAGTTTACCACACCATACACCGCTTATACGCATTATGCACCACAATAGTAGGACCCCTTATACTATCTAGTACTGCTGCCCCTTTCACATTATACCACACAGTATGAGCCAAAATTCACATTACAGCACCCGGTATGAGCCGAAATTTACATTATATGCCCCCGATAGTGCAGTGCCAGGTATACAAATGCCCCCACAGTGCCAGGTATACAGATGCCCCCACAGTGCCAGGTATACAAATGCCCCCACAGTGCCAGGTATACAAATGCCCCCACAGTGCCAGGTATACAAATGCCCCCACAGTGCCAGGTATACAAATGCCCCCACAGTGCCAGGTATACAGATGCCCCCACAGTGCCAGGTATACAAATGCCCCCACAGTGCCAGGTAAACAATTGCCCCCACAGTGCCAGGTAAACAATTGCCCCCACAGTGCCAGGTATACAAATGCCCCCACAGTGTCAGGTATACAAATGCCCCCACAGTGCCAGGTATACAAATGCCCCCACAGTGCCAGGTATACAAATGCCCCCACAGTGCCAGATCCACAAATGCCCCCACAGTGCCAGGTATACAAATGCCCCCACAGTGCAAGGTATACAAATGCCCCCACAGTGTCAGGTATACAGATGCCCCCACAGTGCAAGGTATACAGATGCCCCCACAGTGCCATGTATACAGATGTCCCCACAGTGCCAGGTAAACAATTGCCCCCACAGTGCCAGGTATACAAATGCCCCACAGTGCCAGCCAATTGCCCCCACAGTGCCAGGTATACAATTGCCCCCACAGCAGCCAGTGCTGCAGCTACTTACCGCTGCTGCTGCTGCTGCTCCTCCTCTGGGCTGTGAGGGACAGGGGTGAGAGCGCCGGGCGCCCGCCAGCGCGGCTGTGTCTGGCGCGGCAGCGTATAGCGTTCAAACCAGCCGCCGGTTCGTGAGCCAATCAGAGCTCGCGGACCGGCGGCTTCTGATTGGCTGCCGGTCCGCGAGCTCTAATTGGCTCACGAACCGGTGGCTGCTTTGAAGTTCGCTATACGCGCCGCGCCAGACACAGCCGTGCTGGCGGGCGCCCGGCACTCTCACCCCCGTCCCTCACAGCTCTCCAATCCTGACAGCTGAGACGCGCTGCCGCCGGACTGAGCGGCAGCGCGTCTCAGTGACCGCTGGACCGGCCCACGTGGCCATCGGCCCTTCTGGCATTTGCCAGAAGTGCCAGATGACCAGTCCGGCCCTGGCTGTTAGGGAGTACAGTGCAGGGTTTTGATTATACCACCAGTGATTTTAATCCTTTGCCTGAAAAAAACGATCCACCATATCTGTGGCTGTGCTCACTCAGTGTGCTGCACTGCTGCATGATATATCTGTGCTGAGTGCACTGCTCTGCTCACACTGCCTAATTGTGGGGACTGGGGAGCAGTTATAGCAGGAGTACAGTGCACAGTTTTGCTGACCGTGACCACCAGTCCAGTATACGTTTGTCTGCCTGAAAAACACTGTGGTGTTTTTTTTTTCTTTCTTCATGCTAGTTTGTTTAGCAGTCTGCTGACAGTGTCCACCAGGTCCGTTATACAGTATATTATATATATATATAAGCAGCAGTACGGTAGGCCACGGCTGTACCTACCTCTGTGTCGTCAGTGCACTCGTCGTCCATAAGTATAAGTAATACTATACTATCCATCCATCTACATTGTATACCTGTGGTGTTTTTTTTTTTCTTTCTTCATACTAGTTTAGCAGTCTGCTGACAGTGTCCACCAGGTCCGTTATACAGTATATTATATATATATAAGCAGCAGTACGGTAGGCCACGGCTGTACCTACCTCTGTGTCGTCAGTGCACTCGTCGTCCATAAGTATAAGTAATACTATACTATCCATCCATCTACATTGTATACCTGTGGTGTTTTTTTTTTCTTCATACTAGTTTAGCAGTCTGCTGACAGTGTCCACCAGGTCCGTTATACAGTATATTATATATATATAAGCAGCAGTACAGTAGGCCACGGCTGTACCTACCTCTTTGTCGTCAGTGCACTCGTCGTCCATAAGTATAAGTAATACTATACTATCCATCCATCTACATTGTATACCTGTGGTGTTTTTTTTTTCTTTCTTCATACTAGTTTAGCAGTCTGCTGACAGTGTCCACCAGGTCCTTTATACAGTATATTATATATATATAAGCAGCAGTACGGTAGGCCACGGCTGTACCTACCTCTGTGTCGTCAGTGCACTCGTCGTCCATAAGTATAAGTAATACTATACTATCCATCCATCTACATTGTATACTTGTGGTGTTTTTTTTTTCTTTCTTCATACTAGTTTAGCAGTCTGCTGACAGTGTCCACCAGGTCCGTTATACAGTATATTATATATATATAAGCAGCAGTATGGTAGGCCACGGCTGTACCTACCTCTGTGTCGTCAGTGCACTCGTCATCCATAAGTATAAGTAATACTATACTATCCATCCATCTACATTGTATACCTGTGGTGTTTTTTTTTTCTTTCTTCATACTAGTTTAGCAGTCTGCTGACAGTGTCCACCAGGTCCGTTATACAGTATATTATATATATATAAGCAGCAGTACGGTAGGCCACGGCTGTATCTACCTCTGTGTCGTCAGTGCACTCGTCGTCCATAAGTATAAGTAATACTATACTATCCATCCATCTACATTGTATACCTGTGGTGTTTTTTTTTTCTTTCTTCATACTAGTTTAGCAGTCTGCTGACAGTGTCCACCAGGTCCGTTATACAGTATATTATATATATATAAGCAGCAGTACGTTAGGCCACGGCTGTACCTACCTCTGTGTCGTCAGTGCACTCGTCGTCCATAAGTATAAGTAATACTATACTATCCATCCTTCTACATTGTATACCTGTGGTGTTTTTTTTTCTTTCTTCATACTAGTTTAGCAGTCTGCTGACAGTGTCCACCAGGTCCGTTATACAGTATATTATATATATATAAGCAGCAGTACTGTAGGCCATGGCTGTACCTACCTCTGTGTCATCAGTGCACTCGTCGTCCATAAGTATAAGTAATACTATACTATCCATCCATCTACATTGTATACCTGTGGTGTTTTTTTTTTTCTTTCTTCATACTAGTTTAGCAGTCTGCTGACAGTGTCCACCAGGTCCGTTATACAGTATATTATATATATATAAGCAGCAGTACGGTAGGCCACGGCTGTATCTACCTCTGTGTCGTCAGTGCACTCGTCGTCCATAAGTATAAGTAATACTATACTATCCATCCATCTACATTGTATACCTGTGGTGTTTTTTTTTTCTTTCTTCATACTAGTTTAGCAGTCTGCTGACAGTGTCCACCAGGTCCGTTATACAGTATATTATATAAGCAGCAGTACGGTAGGCCACGGCTGTACCTACCTCTGTGTCGTCAGTGCACTCGTCGTCCATAAGTATAAGTAATACTATACTATCCATCCATCTACATTGTATACCTGTGGTGTTTTTTTTTCTTTCTTCATACTAGTTTAGCAGTCTGCTGACAGTGTCCACCAGGTCCGTTATACAGTATATTATATATATATAAGCAGCAGTACGGTAGGCCATGGCTGTACCTACCTCTGTGTCATCAGTGCACTCGTCGTCCATAAGTATAAGTAATACTATACTATCCATCCATCTACATTGTATACCTGTGGTGTTTTTTTTTCTTTCTTCATACTAGTTTAGCAGTCTGCTGACAGTGTCCACCATGTCCGTTATACAGTATATTATATATATATAAGCAGCAGTACGGTAGGCCACGGCTGTACCTACCTCTGTGTCGTCAGTGCACTCGTCGTCCATAAGTATAAGTAATACTATACTATCCATCCATCTACATTGTATACTTGTGGTGTTTTTTTTTTCTTTCTTCATACTAGTTTAGCAGTCTGCTGACAGTGTCCACCAGGTCCGTTATACAGTATATTATATATATATATAAGCAGCAGTACGGTAGGCCACGGCTGTACCTACCTCTGTGTCGTCAGTGCACTCGTCGTCCATAAGTATAAGTAATACTATACTATCCATCCATCTACATTGTATACCTGTGGTGTTTTTTTTTTTTTTCTTCATACTAGTTTAGCAGTCTGCTGACAGTGTCCACCAGGTCCGTTATACAGTATATTATATATATATAAGCAGCAGTACGGTAGGCCACGGCTGTACCTACCTCTGTGTCGTCAGTGCACTCGTCGTCCATAAGTATAAGTAATACTATACTATCCATCCATCTACATTGTATACCTGTGGTGTTTTTTTTTCCTTCATACTAGTTTAGCAGTCTGCTGACAGTGTCCACCAGGTCCGTTATACAGTATATTATATATATATAAGCAGCAGTACAGTAGGCCACGGCTGTACCTACCTCTTTGTCGTCAGTGCACTCGTCGTCCATAAGTATAAGTAATACTATACTATCCATCCATCTACATTGTATACCTGTGGTGTTTTTTTTTTCTTTCTTCATACTAGTTTAGCAGTCTGCTGACAGTGTCCACCAGGTCCGTTATACAGTATATTATATATATATAAGCAGCAGTACGGTAGGCCACGGCTGTACCTACCTCTGTGTCGTCAGTGCACTCGTCGTCCATAAGTATAAGTAATACTATACTTTCCATCCATCTACATTGTATACCTGTGGTGTTTTTTTTTCTTTCTTCATACTAGTTTAGCAGTCTGCTGACAGTGTCCACCAGGTCCGTTATACAGTATATTATATATATATAAGCAGCAGTACGGTAGGCCACGGCTGTACCTACCTCTGTGTCGTCAGTGCACTCGTCGTCCATAAGTATAAGTAATACTATACTATCCATCCATCTACATTGTATACCTGTGGTGGCTTTTAGTTGTGCGCAAAATATGGAGAACAAAAATGTGGAGGTTAAAAAAATAGGGAAAGATCAAGACCCACTTCCACCTCGTGCTGAAGCTGCAGCCACTAGTCATGGCCGAGACGATGAAATGCCAGCAACGTCGTTTGCCAAGACCGATGCCCAATGTCATAGTACAGAGCATGTAAAATCCAAAACACAAAAGATCAGTAAAAAAATTACCCAAAAATCAAAATTAAAAGCGTCTGAGGAGAAGCGTAAACTTGCCAATATGCCATTTACGACACGGAGTGGCAAGGAACGGCTGAGGCCCTGGCCTATGTTCATGGCTAGTGGTTCAGCTTCACATGAGGATGGAAGCACTCATCCTCTCGCTAGAAAAAAGAAAAGACTTGCGGCAAAAGCACAGCAAAGAACTGTGCGTTCTTCGAAATCACAAATCCCAAAGGAGAGTCCAATTGTGTCGGTTGCGATGCCTGACCTTCCCAACACTGGACGGGTAGAGCTTGCACCTTCCACCATTTGCACGCCCCCTGCAAGTGCGCCTCTTTTTTTCTTTGCGTCATGTGCTGTTTGGGGAGTATTTTTTGGAAGGGCCATCCTGCGTGACACTGCAGTGCCACTCCTAGATGGGCCAGGTGTTTGTGTCGGCCACTAGGGTCGCTTAGCTTACTCACACAGCTACCTCATTGCGCCTCTTTTTTTTCTTCTTTGCGTCATGTGCTGTTTGGGGAGTATTTTTTGGAAGGGCCATCCTGCGTGACACTGCAGTGCCACTCCTAGATGGGCCAGGTGTTTGTGTCGGCCACTAGGGTCGCTTAGCTTACTCACACAGCTATCTCATTGCGCCTCTTTTTTTCTTCTTTGCGTCATGTGCTGTTTGGGGAGTATTTTTTGGAAGGGCCATCCTGCGTGACACTGCAGTGCCACTCCTAGATGGGCCAGGTGTTTGTGTCGGCCACTAGGGTCGCTTAGCTTACTCACACAGCTACCTCATTGCGCCTCTTTTTTTTCTTCTTTGCGTCATGTGCTGTTTGGGGAGTATTTTTTGGAAGGGCCATCCTGCGTGACACTGCAGTGCCACTCCTAGATGGGCCAGGTGTTTGTGTCGGCCACTAGGGTCGCTTAGCTTACTCACACAGCTACCTCATTGCGCCTCTTTTTTTTCTTCTTTGCGTCATGTGCTGTTTGGGGAGTATTTTTTGGAAGGGCCATCCTGCGTGACACTGCAGTGCCACTCCTAGATGGGCCAGGTGTTTGTGTCGGCCACTAGGGTCGCTTGGCTTACTCACACAGCTACCTCATTGCGCCTCTTTTTTTCTTTGCGTCATGTGCTGTTTGGGGAGTATTTTTTGGAAGGGCCATCCTGCCTGACACTGCAGTGCCACTCCTAGATGGGCCAGGTGTTTGTGTCGGCCACTTGTGTCGCTTAGCTTAGCCATCCAGCGACCTCGGTGCAAATTTTAGGACTAAAAATAATATTGTGAGGTGTGAGGTGTTCAGAATAGACTGTAAATGAGTGGAAATTATGGTAATTGAGGTGAATAATACTATGGGATCAAAATGACCCCCAAATTCAATGATTTAAGCTGTTTTTTAGGGTTTTTTAAAAAAAACACCCGAATCCAAAACACACCCGAATCCGACAAAAAAAATTTGGTGAGGTTTTGCCATAACGCGTTTGAACCCAAAACACGGCCGCGGAACCGAACCCAAAACCAAAACACAAAACCCGAAAAATTTCCGGCGCTCATCTCTAATACATATATATATACATGTGGAAAGAGTTTTTTAGGTCAGTGCGCTTATCCAACGTTCGAATGTTCCTTCAAAGGAAGGGGTCGCCAAATGTCCAAATATTAGGACTTAATTGATCGTGGACAGTCCGTATCAGTGGCTTTCTAGCAAAAACTTCGTGCTCTATAGACACCTCCCAAACTTCTTTGGTGGCAGCTCAGTTCTTCAGGATATGACCCGGGTATATTCAGTCATGCAATTCTGTGGAGGCAGGGGAGAAGAACAAGCGCCATATGGTGTAGTAATTTAGAAAAATTAGAATATTGTAGACACATATACGAAGTGTAAGTACCGGATGAATTCTTGGAATCAGGCCTATCTGTCTCTCTTTATCCTCAGTGGCTGTACCCCACCTTTTCCTTAGAATGGAGCATCTTTGTCCTCCTTTCCTTTCCCAAAACTGAATGGTCTTCCTTGCCTGTGGACTGGTTGCAAGTCTTCTGTAATGCAGATTGTGGCACGCCTGGCTTCTTTCTCATTCGCTTTTGTGGCGGTGAATCTGAACGGTTTCTCTCTCCAAGGATACGGGCAGGTTGCTGGTCCTGCGTCAGCCACTGATCCCTCACAGCTGTCCCCCCTCCCGGTAATGTAGCTCTCCTCATAGAACCTCGGTGTAACGGCGAGGCCGCCCTGTGCAGCCGGTGACACTGGGCGGGGATATAGAGCAGGCAGCGCTAAGCATCCTGGGAACAGTCAAAGCTTTTAGCCTGTTAGTACCTCGGATCAAGATCCAACTCTACACCCCGATGTTATCCCTGTGGAACCCCAGTGTGCCCCGCTGCAGAACCGTAACTACCACATAGGACCCTGCCAATCCCCACTGCAATGTAAGTGCAGAGGTATAGGGCTGCAGGACACATGCTGTCCCTGACAGAGGGTGCAGGAGAACCCACCATCAGCCTTGCTTTCACCCTTTGTTCCTCTGTACCAGATTATTTGAGATTTAAATTACACTAGAGTTTGCAGCTGTCATAGATGTCTTGAATTAATATACTGTAGTCCCCTGTGAATCAGCCAGTTAAGTTTGGATTCCAGAATCATTATTGTGATTGAGAGTCTGACCTATGCTATCCTCATAGTTAGTTGTCTTAAACTTGTGTCGGCCTTACACCCATAGTAGTTACTGTACCTTTGTTAAACCACTTGTTTGAAACAATGACCCACACCCCTAATTAAATTCACCTATAGCAACCACTAGCGCTGGATATACTTACCAGTATTCTTATTCCTCTAGAATATCTGCATGGTGTTATTGGTGTTTATCCCTCAAGGCAGTGGCATAACTACTGCCCCCGCAGCCCTCGCGGTGGCTTGGGGGCGAGGGGCTGCGGGGGTCGCCGCCACTGCTTTAGCGCAGATTGACATGCGGACGAGCGTCCGCATGTCAATCTGCTCTCACTAACCCTCCGCTGCTGAAAGGAGGGACACGGAGGGCACAGCGCGCGCCTCTCCTGTGTCTCTCCTGGGTCTCTGGCGGGTCTAATAAAGGAAGTGCTATTCGTGAGCTCTGATTGGCTCACGAACCGGCACTTCCTTTAACAGACCCGCCGGAGACCCAGGAGGGACACAGGAGAGGCGCGCGCTGCGCCCTCCGTGTCCCTCCATCACAAAACAGCGGGGGAGCGAGGGGAGCCAGGGGGGGGAGGAGCATCACAAATACAGTTCCCAAACAGTTACAATATACTGTGTTACAGATAAACATGGAATTAGAGGGACTGAATCAGAGGTGGACATTATTAACACTTATGCTGCATCTTTGTACCCAGCGGCTTCCGAAATTATGTAAAATTATGCAAAAGCTGCAGGAAGTGTCTTGAGTTAAAAGGCAACCACTGCAGGCTTCTGTGATCTGCTGCTGCATCCAAGGATGCAACGGCTCATCGGAGTAACCCTGAGGTTAATCAGGGTGTCCGGTGTAATCATACTGTAGAGGCCAGTAAATCGGCATTGAAAGATGCATACATACAGAACATGACTGACACTCTCCCATTTTGTCAAATGCTCCCTCCCTGCACATACACAGGTCGGCATCGCAGATCTGAAACCATTGGAGATGTGTGTTAACATTGATTTAACATATATATCTGAATTAGGCCAAGAATTTAGTGCTAAACTAGGATAATCAAAATCCAGAATTATTTTTATTATGTCTAATGTGCTGCGTTAGGATTCATAATATTTTTCATATGTTGTTATTGAAAACAGAACATTCTTCTAAACTAGCACTTTTTATTTTCCAGTCCTACCTTGCTCGTAATGAAAGGTTATAGGTTAACCTACTGTAAGTAGGAGAAAATTATGGATTTCACTTGAAGACTGTGGCGCTGAGTGATATTGGTTTCCAACTGGAAAAAATACTCTGTTAAAAAATATCTTGGAAAACCTAATTTAAAGGGTTCTGGGTCCTTCTTTTGATGTATTAACTTGCATGCCAGATATACATTTTTGTTATCACTTTCTGTCATGTTTGTTTTGGATAGCAATAAAAACTGTGCATGAGAAGCACCCACTTGGGGGAGATAGAGGAGTGCAAGTCTAGATCCTCTAGTGCCGGGCCAGATCACCACTTTGATAACCAAAAAGAATCCTCATGGCAAAGTGGACACTCTACTGACCGGATGACGGAACCATCTTTATGGCAACGTGGACTCTCCCATGACCAATAGGTGGAAAAATGGAAAGAAGGCATGGGAAAAAGGTGGGCTGTCACAGGGATTTCATTTAGTGAAGGAGAGCAGGTCTAGTTTCCCTAATGACAGGCAGTGTGGCGGTGCCATGAGGTATATAGTTGTAAGATGCTTCTAATTGAATCGACCCCAATTTGTATCAGTGTTGAAAGTCAGGTGTTGGAATATTCCAAAATACATTTGTTCCAAAGATTAAGTCTCCACGATAGATCACAACACCTTGATAATGGGTGGAAGTCAATCTTCCTAAGCCAATTGTACTTCTGGGAGGTTGATTTCTATGGAAATTGGAAGATAACAGGAAGAAAACCTAATTGTAAAGTGAAATAGGGTATGCTGGTGCTTTATACTGTAAGTAAATGTTAACAAATGTTAATAAATAAGATAAGGAGCCTACTAGATGTAGTATTTGAGAATACAGCGGTGAATGTAATTGTGCATACATTGAAGCCGTATCAGAAAACAGATATATAAACTTATCTCTGAGGCTTTAATTTGTTATCTGTATAGTCCCAGGTAGTGTGGACATCTCAAATACAAGTTCCTAAAAATGCATTCCTCGCCCCTCCACCAAAACACAATTTGAACAATATAAAGGGAAACCACTACACCAGCGCTTAGTGAAAAAAAAACAGAAATATTATTTCATTCCTAACTGCAGTAAATTTCCTTGCATTGCATGCGAGGTTCTGTTTTCCACCACACCATTCCACTGTTGGTCCAAGACCTTATGTAATTTCCTCAGGTCTGAGCTCATATGTATGTGCTCCACAAATAGAGGAGAGAATGGACATAATTCAATTTAATAAATTACATTAGACATTGGAAAAATTACCACAGATAATGTAATAGGTAACCACAATTTAATTTGAGCCAAACCAGAATAATAAAAATCGGTACATTAAAAATAAAGTAAAGCTTGACACTTAAACATCAGATATCAGCCACAATGAAATCCTCATTCTTTCACCTGAGGAACATAGCCAGAATCAAGCACTTAATTCCCTCAGATGATCTGCCAAAAGTCATACATGCATTTGTATCATCTCGATTAGACTACTGTAATACCCTCTACCTTGGTCTCCAAGCAATACAATTGCACCGCTTACAGCTGGTGCAAAACACAGCTACCAGGCTGTTAACCAACCAGCCCCGTTCTAGCCACATAACACCCATACTCTACTCCCTTCACTGGCTGCCTGTGAGGTGGCGAATCATCTTCAAGATTGGATTACTGAGTTTCAAAGCACTACATGACCAGGGCCCAAAGTACCTGAAGCATCTTCTGATCCCATACTGCCCCACTCGATTACTGCGATCTATAGATGAAGGACTTTTAGCAGTACCTAGAATCTCCCATAATTCATCTGGGGGTCGAGCTTTTAGTCATGCGGCTCCAACTCTGTGGAACTCACTTCCCCGCACAGTGTGAGAGGCCTCAACTATAGAATCCTTCAAAAGTAAACTCAAGACTTTCCTGTTTACTCAAGCATTTCCATAATGTCCCTTTAGTATCTACATGCTTCTGTATTTTATGAAAAGCTTTTCTGTACTTCATTATTTTCTGTACTATATTATGCTATGTAACTGTTAAGCGCCTTGAGTCCTATTGGAGAAAGAGCGCTATATAAATAAAATTATTATTATTATTATTATTATTATTAAAGCAGCTTATCTGAGAATGAACTGAGCAGAGAATCTACTGCAGTTTGTTTAGTAGAAAATGATCAGCAATCCAAGTGGTTAGTTGGGTATTAAGTGGAGATGTATCAAACTTTTGAGAGAGATACAGTGGAAAAGTTGTTCATAGCAACCTATGAGCTTCAGACATTTTGAAAACTGTGCTACAGAAAGGATAGATAAAAGCTGAATGGTTGTTATGGGCAACTTTATCTCTCTTGAAAGTCTGATATATGTCCCCCTGGGATGCGGTAAGAATCCCGCCGGACGGAATCCTGGCGGTCGGAATACCGACACCGGAATCCCGACCGGCACAATCCCGACATATTCTCCCTCCGTGGGTGTCCACGATACCCATGGAGGGAGAACAAATTAGTGTGCCAAGCATAGCGAGGCACCGTGCCCGCAGCGTGGCGAGCGCAGCAAGCCCGCAAGAGGCTGCGTTCTGCTCACCACCCCTGTCGGGATTGTGCTGGTCGGGATTCCGGTGTCGGTATTCCGACCGCCGGGATCCCGTCCACCGGGATTTCGTACTGATCCCCTCCTCCTGTGAGGTGCAATATCACTACATCTCTTTATTCTGATTTCAGATTCTGACACTGTAATTATAGAGCCCTCTTCCACATATTCTAATCCAGGGGTAGCCAACTCCAGTCCTCGAGAGCTACCAACAGTACACATTTTCCAGCTCACCTGCAAGTGCACAGGTGTATTCATTACTCACTGACACATTTTAAAAGATCTACAGGTGGAGCTAATTACTTCATTTGTGATTCTGTGAGGAGACCTAGAAAAAGTTAACTGTTGGTAGCTCTTGAGGACTGGAGTTGGCTACTCCTGTTCTAAACCATCTGTAGCAACGGAAAAGTAATGATGCTGTTTTAGATATAGATAGCATGGATCGATACCTCCTGCATTCTTTACAGCCAATACCTACATAATTAGTCCTGCATCCAAAATGCAAATGCAAACTGACTCCATTACAATTTCCAGTGACCTGCACCTCCAAACAAAACTAATCTGTCTTGGGTGGAAATGTTCCAGCAAATAGGGTCCTGGCTAATCATAATATAGGACATTCCGGCAGACCCCACAGCACAACAAGCAATGATAATGTTGGTTGTGTGATGGACTAGATGCTGTGCGAGGATGGAAAAAGTTTGTTACCTTTTTTTAAAAAAAACGCCCTGACAATTATTTATATTTATAGTTATTTATAAAGCATTCACATATTTTACAGCACTTTAAAGCCCCTGCCCCAGTGGAGACTACAATCTATGTTCCCTATCACTTGTACACAAATATATAGTGAAATGAGTACTTAGGATTAGTGCTTTGGCATGGCTAAGTGGCAAAGTCCATGTCTATTTGGCATGCTATGATGATGGATGTGGACACATCTGTAGACACTTGGGTTCATTTTTGTCAGAAGCCAATTAACTTACCAGTACTGTACTCTTAAGAGTGAGGGAGGAAACCCAAACAAATATAAGGAAATCATATAAATTCCACACAGAATATGCTTTGTCAGAAAGTGAACTCATGATCTCAGGGCTGTGAGACAGTAATGCTAACTGCTACACCAACTATGCTGCCACAATCCATGTTTCCCAAAGTGAATCTTCGCTTGGTAGGGCTGCTGATGAAACTTCATTACAGAATGAGAGTAAGAAGGCTAAGCAGCAGAGATTTAATCACCAATTGTCTGTAAAACAATTTTATGAAAGAGGAAATAGTACCCCTTTTCCACTAGTGATGCGGGTCGCAGGCGGGAGACTGACACGGGTGCTACTCGGCTGCGACCCGCATCAGAGCCCCCTTTCCCACCGTACTCACCAACCCGGCATATTGCCGGATTGGTGACGCTGCTGGTGACGCGGCAGGGGCAGCGCTGGGAGATCACATGATCTCCCAGCGCCGCCCTTCCATACATTGTGAACGGGAGCCGTGTCGCATCAACACGGCTTCCGTTTACACTGCACAGCTTACCGGGTTGAACTCGTGTTCAACCTGGTAGGCTACCTGGGTAGAATTCACGGATCACTTGATCCGGGTTTTTGTAGAGGGAGCCGTTTCCACTAGCAAAAAACATGGGTAAATGCGCGCCCCCGTGCATTTACCCATTTTTTGGAGCTAGTGGAAAAGGGGTATTAGTGTGATAGCCAGAATCCTGTTACATGCGAATCACTAAAGTAATGACAGCTATAGTAGCATTGAATATGCATCCAATTTCTGGCATCAGTGCATCAGGTTTTTTTTTTTGTAAATATATTTTATTGGTTTTCTAATAGGAATAGAGAAAATCAATTACAGTACCGAATAGGCATGAACAAGTACAATTAGGCTAGTGGCTTGCATAGACAATGAAAATCTCAACAGAAAAACAATCTTACCACATTAGCTGGAGGGTTAGGGGGAGATATGTAAAAAAATAAACTCCACCAGCTCATTGGCAGACATAACATAAAATAATACGAGAGTCTAACAATAATCTTCATGGTAAGGTACAGTATGAATATAGAACCCAAAAAAGAGGGGGGAAAGACGAACAAAACAAAACACTACAAACAACATCCAGGGGAAGAAGGGAAGGGAGCGGGAGGGGGGGGAAGGGAGGTGAGAAACTGTCAACGGGAATCAGGGGTTCATAACCCTGTCATATATAATATTTAAAATACTTATATAGCTGAGACATATTTAAGAATCGGCAGAGAGATTCCTAAGCAAGTTCCAGGTAGTATTTTCGAATAATTTAAGAATATGATTTTGTGTCTGTATTTCCAAAGTGTTAATAAAAAATTCCCATTTACGGTAAAATTTCTCCACGCCCATATCAATATCAGGAATAGTAGCCCTTCGCTCATAATACATTATTTGCAACAATTTTTGTTTGACCTCTGATAGCGAGGGAGAGGAGGAATGAATCCAGTGAATGAGAATAATCTTTTTGGCAATCGTGATAACTAAAGACAATAAATGGAGTTTAAATTTCTTATCGGGACCTAAGTCCCAAGCTTTGAAATTCCCACAGAGACATGCCAAAGGTTCAGGGTGTACATGAGTAGAAAACATAGCATTTATAAACTGAATCACTTTATTCCAAAACCGTTTAATTTTGCCACATTCCCAAACACAGTGAATAAATGTTGCATGTGACATTTTGCATTTAACGCATGCACCGGATTCAAGGGGTGTCATATACCTCCGTTGTGCAGGGGCTATATATGCTCTGTGTACCATCCTAATGTGAACTTCTTGCAGATAGGAAGATTGTAGGAATCTAAGCGTGTTATCATATGAAGATATCAGGTCTGGTAAAAGTTTGATACTAGGCACATCTAAAGACCATTTGTTTAGGGTGGGTTCCCAGTGAGCCGAGGCTGACAAGGAGGCTAAGGAGGTATATAGTAGACTGATTTTATAAGGCACAGAGGAAATGAGCTTAAGCAAGGAAAGGAGCGTGTTCGTTCTATTGTCAGTAGGTGATGGGATACATAGGGATTGGATGTAGTGACGTGCTTGAAGAAACATATAGAAATGCTGAGCAGGAATGGAATAACGGGACTGAAGATCCGCAAATGAATATAGACGGCCACCAGGGTCAAATACCTTCGCTATTGAGGCTAAACCTTTTTCCTTCCAATGAAGAAAACCCACATTAGATAGTGAAGGGGGAAAAGCCGGATTTCCCCATAATGCCACATACGGGGAATAGCTGGAGTTACCATGAAATTTTTTATTAATATTAATCCAGGTCCGATAAGTATCTATGAATAGAGGATTGTCTTTAATAAATGGAGGAATATCCGCTAATCTGGAGTGTAACAGTGCATTGGGGGAGTAAGGGGCAAATAGAGCAGAGTCCAGTTGATTATCTGTGTAAGAGTTAGTCTCGAGCAACCAGTCACTGACATATCGAAAAAATATTGCGTCCGAATATAAGGCTAGATCTGGAAAACCTAGACCTCCCTCCTTACGGGGCAATCTTAATTTAGCGAACGCAATTCTTGGACGTTTCCCTTGCCATAGGAACCGGGAAAAGAGGGTATTTAAATTTTTTATATCTTTAGCGAGGAGTCTAAACGGGAGCATTTGCATAACATAGAAGATTTTGGGAAACAGTACACTCTTTATAGCTGCTATTCTGCCTAAGAGGGAAATAGGCAGGGATAGCCAATTGTCTAGGTATGATTTCAGCTTGGCGATGATGGGGGTAAAGTTAAGGGCATAAATGTCCGACAGTGAGGTCGATATATGAATACCTAAGTATTTAAGAGAAGACTGGGCAATGTGGAAAGCTTGAAGAATGGGCAGTGATTGAAAATAAGAGGGCGAGCCACTAATGGGGAGGATCGCTGATTTGTCTAAATTTACTTTGTAACCAGAGACAGAGCCAAAAGAGGAGATGAGGTTTAGGACAGCTGGAAGAGAGGATGCCGGGTTGGAAAGAAAAAGTACCATATCGTCTGCATATAGGGAAACTTTGAGTATTTTGGAACGAATGGTAATACCTTCAATCGTAGCAGAAAGCCGTATAGCAATCGCCAGAGGTTCCATGGCGATGGCAAAAAGAAGGGGGGATAGAGGGCAGCCTTGGCGTGTCCCACGTGAAATGGCGAAGGCAGACGATATGGAACCGTTACAGGAAATTTGTGAGAAGGGGGAATGGTATAGTGTTTGTAATATAGAAATAAAAGCTGGGGGGAAACCAAACCGGCGTAAAGCAGTGAAAAGATATTTCCAACTAACTAAATCAAACGCTTTTTCTGCGTCAAAAGAAATTAGCAGACTGGGGGGGGGGGGTTAGAAGGGCTCGTGTGGTGAATCGCTGCCAAAATTTTTCGAACATTAACTACTGAATGTCTTCCTAATATGAAACCGGTCTGATCCGGATGAATAATTTGGGGTAAATATAGTTTCAATCTGTCAGCCAGAATTTTTGTAAATATTTTATAATCACAGTTTAATAAAGAAATAGGTCTATAGGAACCAGGTAGAGATAAATCTTTGCCCTGTTTGGGGAGTAACTTAATAATCGCTGAATTGAAGTAGAGTGGAACCGATTTGGAAGAAATAATACCATTGTAGAAAGCAACCAAGCTTTCCCCAATCCTAGATAATAAAATTTTGTAAAATTCCGCTGATAGACCATCTGGGCCTGGGGCTTTCAATGGTTTTGATTGCTGAATAACCCTAGTGACTTCTTCTATAGAGACAGGGGCTTCTAGTAGATGAGAGAATTCATCTGGAAATTGGGGAAGGGGTGGAAACGTCCAAGAACTGGGGGGAACCTCCTCAGTGGAAGGGGGATCAATATCTTGAGGGTCAGAGTATATGGATTCATAGAAAGTTTTCATAATATCAGTGATCTGGTCGCTCGAGTTTGCCACAGAACCGTCATCTCGACGTAACGGGTGGACCAACATAGGCGGTTGTGAACCTTTCAGGAGATTGGAAAGGAGACGGCCCGTCTTGTTTCCAAACCTATGAAATTTATAGTTAGTGGAAAAAAGGGAGCGATCACTTTTGATTTTAAAATATTCATCAAAATGAATTTTTGCAGTGCAGTACACCGACTTATTGGAAGGGGTAGGGTCCGACTTAAAGGACTGATAAGATTCCGTCAATTTAGACTGTAAATCAAGATACATGGCGGCTAAGCGTCTATTCTCAGCCGCCAGGTAGGAGATTATGACACCGCGGAGGACCGCTTTGCCCGTCTGCCAAAACAAAAGTGGGTCCGAAGTTTCACAATCAGCATTAGCATGTTTAAAGTCCATCCAAGCAGATTCTAATTTTTGCCGGAAAGAAATGGACTGGGACAAATAATTAGGGAATTTCCATAATCTATAAGGGCCCTTGTCTACTGTAGTTTGAAGCGATAACCATACTAACGCATGGTCAGATAACCCTATAGGTTCAATAACAACATCCTGCACTTTGGGGAATAAGGAGGAAGATAATAAAATAAAATCTATGCGGGAGAGTGTCTGGTGAGCAGCAGAGAGGCAGGTGAATTATTTGTCTATTGGGTTCATAGCTCGCCAAACATCAATCAAGCTGAGTTGCTTGGAAAGCGCTGGTATACCCAATTTAGGGAGCGAGATGGGAGACTTTGAAGTGGAGGACCTGTCAAGAATCGGGGAGGAGATAAGATTAAAATCTCCCAATAAAATCAGGGACTTTGAGCTGTTGTAATAATTTGGTCAGTAAAGTGCTAAAGAAGGATCTTTTATAAACATTTGGGGCATAGATCGTGCAGAGGGTATATGGGGAGTTATTGATTACAATATCAGTAATCAGATACCGCCCTTCCGGGTCAATAATTGAATTAAAAATAGAAACGGATAAGGATTTTTTGGCCAGTATAGCTATGCCTCGGGATTTAGAGTTATAAGGTGCAGCAACTAACAATTTCCAACCTAGTGTTTGCAGTTTCAGGGATTCAGTGTGAGTCAAATGTGTTTCTTGGATACATATGATATCTACCTTCAGTTTGGAAATATAGGTAAGAATCTTGCGTCTTTTAGCCGGGGAGTTAATTCCTCCGACATTCCACGTGCCTAAGCGTACAGACATTTAAGTGATAGGTGAGTAATGCAGGAACCGGTTACGAACATCCCCACTTGACCTGTCAGATGAACAAAAAATGGAATGGGGGGTGGGAGAGGAGACAAAAGGGAAGAGACAAACACAAACACGGGATGACATGGAATGAGAACAAACATAAATCTGCAACGTCAAAACCAGTGCCATTATAATCATGGCAAGTGTTTGATGAATCTAATAGCAAAACACAATGGGCGAGATAAGCCTCTAAAAACTGAATCAATGTGAAAAATAAGTAACTAGGCCTCAAACTCAGGCAGAAAACATATTATCAGTAGTATACCTGTAATATTAGAAAATAAGGCATACTTGCATAACAATTCGTAGTGACATTTTAACGAAGGGATGCATTTTTCAATGGAAAAAAAAGGAACAAAGAAAAACAACGTATTAGAACAAAGCAGTGTCCACATGAACTGAGAGGAGGTCAGCGAGTAACCGGAGGAGTATCTGCAATATCCCCTTGGTGCGTAGAACGACTCTCTTCCGCCAAGAAAGCCTCTGCATCAGCGGGAGTGTTGAAATCCTTGTAAGAAGAACCATCAAACAGTCTCAGCTTGGCTGGGTAGATCAGGGCAAATTTACGTTGGTCTGCCACTAAGCGGGAGCACACTGGGGAAAAAGCCTTACGGGCTCGAGATAATTCCACTGAGAAATCTTGAAAAAGGTATAACTTCGATGACTCCCAGGGAATACATTTTTTGTTGCGGGACGCTGACCAGAGCAACTGTTTATGTAAGTAATTAAGACTTCGAAACAGGACAACTCGAGGGCGGGTAGATGTAGCTGCGGAATGTTGACCCACTCTGTGAACTCGTTCAATGATGAGATCACGACATTCAGATTCGATTCCTAAGAGGGTTGGGAGAGTGTTACGAACAAAATGAGCTAGAGCCGGGCCCTTAACTGCTTCCGGGAGCCCCACTAGTCGAATGTTATTTCTCCTGGACCGATTTTCAAGGTCATCTACCTTGTTCCAAAGATAGTAGGTGTCCTTTTCCAATTTGGGAACCACTTGTGTGAGATGCGAGACGTCTTGAAACAGGGTACCGACCCTATGTTCCGTTTCAGCAACCCGGTGGGTAAGGTGTTGCAGTTGAGAAGTTATATCTGAAACTGCTTGTGAGAGTAGCGGCCCCATGGTCGCCTTGATAGCATCTACCACATCATTATATGTAACATACGAGTCCTGAGGGGCTACCGATTTTTTGGCGGCAGGAGATAATGCAACGATAGCAGAGTCCGAAGACATGTTGGGGTCTGCCCTTCTCTTTTCCTGGCGTGGTTGAAGAGGTTGTGCGGAGGCAGGAGGCGTAAGATATTTTTCGATATAAGCAGCCACCAGGACAATATTATATTCAGGAAAAAAAAAAAAAAAAGAAAAACCCAGATTGGCAGTATCAGTGACAAGTGGAAATGTCTCTACTGGAGTAAGTAAGATGAGGCCGGTGAGCGAGGCTATCAGCTCATTGCGTAGATAAAATCACATTGCAGAGTACCTGAGTAGATATTCCTGTGAGAGGGCCTTTAGAAGCATATGTAGATATACGAATAATGCAGAAGAACACAGTAACAGCCTGACCAGCAGCGCTGCCAAGGTCTTCATCCAATACAGAGAACTTCTGAGGCAAATTGTGGGTAATGCAAAAACTATGGTAATGCAAATCACAGGAACCAGGGGGGGTTAATGTGAAAGATGACAGGCTTCACATGTAGCTACAGACCGGGAGTATTGGGGAACAGCAGAGGGAGCACCCAGATAATATACTGAAGAATAGCTTATGACTTCCAGCAACATGTAGAAATAAGCCCCAGTAATGTAGGTAGCAAGACAAGAGGTTAGGGAGAGGATCCAGCAGGAATGAGTAAAGCTAACAGTCCAGCAAAGTGTTCCTAGATTAGGCTGTAATGTAATGTGCTGGGGAGAAAATGGCCGCCGCAGCTATACACAGCCTGAGTGCAGCAGAGCCTGTCTTGTCTCTCACCTCATGTGATGTGCCAGCAAGGTGGTAATAAGGCTTCTGTCTGTGCAGGTCATCAGGCCAGGAGAGAGGGCAGGCAGTATGTCTGTTAGGCTCTATTCCGAGCTGGCGTCCGCGGCTCTGTTCTCCCGCGATTCCCGCCTTGGAGCTCAGCCGGCGGGCCGGAGCGGGTACTCGAGTCCCCGGCTTTTCTGGTAGGGAAGGCCGCAATCCGGAGAGACCCTTAATAGCGTCTCCCGGCGTCGCAGTTCACCCCGCGCTGAGTCGCCGGCGGTGGCAGGTGATGAGGACGCCTGGCAGAGCGTGTTTTCAGAGGGGAAAGTGGGTAAAAGAGGGTATAAAAAGGGTAGCTGTTCAGGAGCTCACTGGAAGTGCAGCTATTCCCTTTCCCGGTCAGGCCACGCCCCCCAGTGCATCAGGTTTTAGCAAATTAATTGAGGTCATGTGTCCCTGCTACCAAACTCTCGATTCCATTTCACCCAAACAGCAATTCCTCAGCTGCACCAGGACGATAAAGTAATTTATTCCCTGAAAAATTAATTTACACTGACTACACTAATAACTACAGATATGTGGACAAACACTTCCATTATACTGTTTTTAGTAGCAACACCTGTAGCATCATCATCGATGAATCCAATTTAAATCCACCTGCCTGCTACTGGGCTAGGTGAGCTCTTATATATATGAGGTCCCTTGTGATGAGCTCACAAGTTCAGCTGGAGAGAAATGAACACATGAGTCTTGTGGTTCCAATGTAGCTCTGCCTTTACTTCTACTGGGTTGACCCTTTTATAACAGCTTCAATTAGCATGAACACAAAGAAATCATAACTGAGCATGTTCAACATTAACATACAGTATGAGTATGCACTTCACTTATTAGTAGCTTCTTTACTGGAAAAGTCCCTTATCTTGCTGAGACCTTCTGCTAATGAATACAACCAAACATGGCTACCATTGAAACAATATGGTTGCTTAAAACCTTGATTTATCATCAGCATCATCCTGTTAGCATAGTAATGCTAGCACTCAATACCAAATCATTCACAGGCAAGTTACTCTCTGTATCATTGGCTTCACTAAGAAACATACCAGTGTCAATCAGCTAGTACAAATCTGGAATGTCATAGCAAAATTGTTCACCCCTTTAAAGCTCTTCTCAGGATTTCTTAATACCGATAACTAAGCAAATATTGTGCGTGCACTAAGACTGAATGAATTTGAACACATATCATGCTTTCCACATACAGTACAATTAACTTGATGGTTCAGAGTTTTACTTTAAAGAAACATGAGAGAAAATGCTGAATGCAGAACATTGAAGAAGCTGTAGCAAGGAGTCATAATGAGATGGAATTCCACACTTTATACTCTTCAGTGACTCCAGGCACAGCAACATACTATAAAGAGATACATATCAAGCCATGAGACAGGTGAGGTACCTTACTGCAGCTCACCAGAGTATACTTTAAGTTTTGTGCAAGCTACTCAAATCATTTGAAATTGTAAGGAAATTAAGTGAATTCAGATGCTGCCAGTCAAGTCAGATCAAATTCTTTATTTGCGTCAAAAAAGGTGCAGGCATCTGCAGCATCTGGGAAAATGATGACTTCAAATTGTCAACCATGCCTGGTCCTAGGTTTAAGTCAAGCCAACAGATCTTAAGAGACAAAAAACAGCTCCCTGTGAGCAAGTTGTTGGCTCAAGTTGCACATGACATGTTTCCTCTGATAGCTTCTCCTACAGAAGTCACTGCCCCCCCAAAAAACTACCTTTTTTAAGAGTACCAATGATGTTTCAATACTGTGCACCAATGTGAAGATTATAACTTCTGGGTAGGCTTAAAGAGATAATTAAAAATATTGAAACCTCTATCACATCCCAATCTGATACACTTTGCATTAGTAGAATGGTTGAGGATTATCATAATGCAAATGTAGAATCTCAGACAATCCTTATGAATTCTGGGAGGAACAATAAAAGGCAAGCTAGAGCCCCACACTACAGTAGCTATCATGAGCGATCGTTGTAAGGTCAACTTTAAAAAAAAGAAGAAGTAAAACTGGTGTTCAAAATAAACTGCAATTTGTATGAGGAATAAATTACAAACAGAATCTAATGCTGGATTCTACTAGGCATAATATTGTGCAATGATAATCTTAACATCAATGATGAGGATGATAAATATGAGAACTGATGAAGACATTGTCAACGTTCAGTAAGATGACTATTGTTAACCTACAGCCTATTGATAACTTGTTAAAATTCCTATCTGCTCTACAGTCCAACAAGTAATGCCAGCTATCAAAATGTTTTCTTTTCTAAGGACCCAGATAAAGCACATACTTCAGCCACAAAACTGATATTCCCTAAATACTTGTTAAACTGTGCATGTCATTTTTTATTATACAATGTAAGAGTGTATGGGAGGGCTCCTGAACAACTCCCTCTTACAGTATTTTATATTGTGGATTTTGGCCAGCTTTTTGGTGTTACCTTTTTTTTTTTTTCCATGTCTACATGTTACTCTTGCTACTTGCTATTTATCAATTATTAATGTAAAAAAAAAAGGACAAAGTTGCCAATCAACTCACTTCACTTTTGGTGTTGGTGACTGACTTCAACTTGTATTTTAAAGTGTGCACTCTGCAGCTGCTATCCCTTTGCATGCCACTTATGTTGTTGCTCAAAAATAAATATGAATGCAATAAATGTAAACATGCCAGTTACCTTCCTCATACCATGTCTCTTCTGAGTTTTGACTGGCGAACTTAGTGTTGATAAATTACTACATCTTACTTTTAAATTGTGCATACTGCCACTGTTATACTGTTGCATACTGTACCACGCATGCAGCTGTTTTAAATGTATTAATGTAAAAAAAAAAAAAATACATCATCAGTTCATTTCACTTATGGGCTTGACTTACCATGGTGTTATTAATGTTGTCAAGTAATCTTCTTTTTTTCTTTTTCTTAATGTTTGTGCTATCCCTCTGCATGTCATAATGGTTTAATGGTATATAATCAAATCATTTATTCAATATCTAATTCAATAATTTAGTCAGTTCTTAATCACAACAATACATAATCAAATCAGTACCTAATAACATAATTTAATCAAATCAGAACTTAATTAAAATGAAATGCACCTATCATTTATCATTGCCTTTCTGGGTAAGTCTCCCACTTGGGGTATCTTCTTCTAAAAATATCATCCTATCAGTCAGTGCTCTAACCAAGTGTATCAGAGATGTCATAGCTTGTCTTAATCTGTCAACATTTACTAAATTTAGTAAACCAGCTCGCTGCAGTCTTTGGCCAGTATTACTGATAGCAGTTTTTAGGTCATTTTTAGAAAATCAAAAAACAAAACACAAAGATGATTCTATACATTAAAGTTAACAGTAATGTTTTGTGAAAATATGTCATCTTTCATTAACATTTTTTGTTATCATTAAAAAAAAAAATTCTGATGCTTGGTGTTACATTTTTGATGATGGTGAAGTAATTAGAAATAACTATGTTTTTTGTGTACAATTTGTTTATTAGCATTATTTTGGAGGTAGCATGGCATTCTACAAGTTAACTTACTGTGTTCCTACCTATTGTGAGTTACTAAAGTAATCTCTCTCATTTCGTGCAGCCTTTCCCATCAACACTTGAAAGAATCCTTTCAAAAGGAAAATTGAGTTCTGTAAATTGTTATTGAAGTGTCAAATGTGTTAAATCCTTTCAGTACCTGTTAGCAACCCTTTCTAATATGATCTGCTTCACAATACCGAAAGAAAGAAAATATATAATTGAAAGGACCCTTGTGCCCCCACTTGTTTTATAACGACATTACATTTTTTTTTTTGCTTGACGGTTTTTGGCAACAGTTAAAAGACTCTCACAGGTTTTTGCAAGAGGTATCCGTTCACAAATTTCTAATCCGCTTTTAGTTGTCCTACCACCTTTACATTTACTAGATCTCTTAAGAGAACAACACAATATATTAAGCTCTACTGACCACTCAATCTAAAAGTTTGGCATACACACTTTTTAACGTTCTTGTCAGATTTATTAAAATAACAACATATGTCTCAACTCTCAATGGAGTATGTCATGTTCAATACGTGTTCTCTTTTTCCTAAAAAGATAAATTAATGTTTGTTCATCTTATTACATTTTATTTTAACCAAATTAAATATTTCTGATTGTTGTAATTCTTATATTCTTTTGTATCTTATAGCACAGCCACCACAACATTTAGTATGTGTGCTTAAGTATAAAATAGTTTTGCCGTTGTAACAGAGTAAAATATATATCTGGATCCCTTACACTAGGGCACTGTGATATTTGGCAGGATGAATCATTGGTTCAGTTGCAGTATGTTTTATAGATTAAATCTAGTAATGGGTCCAGCTAAATTGAGTCTTTATTTTTTGTCTGAAATTTAGTTTTCCTTGGGTTTTATTGTTTAAATGTTTTCAGAGTTACAATTTACTACATAATTTCACTTACCAAAAATAATACTTTGGTGGTGTTTCCTCTCTTTGTACCATGGGAGATCTGACACAGAAGTGCTAAGGTTTTGTGTTGAATCTCTCTGGAGATAAGCAGATAGATACGCAGCTCAGAAATAATCAGCAGTAAACCAGTATAGGTGCACTTGTAATATAGTAAACAGTAGGGTTCCCAGGCGCAGGGGGCATTCCAAAGCAAAGCATTGAAACCTATTAAAAGAGGTCTATTCATGAAGCAGGGAAAAGTGTGGAGAAGTGAGCCAGTGGAGAAGTTGCCCATGGCAACCTATCAGCTGGCTCACTTTTCCACTTGTTTCACTGTTTCATGAATATACCCCTAAGTTACGTGGTTTCTGATTGCGATTGGTATTCATGAAAAACTATTGTAAAATAGTTAACTATTCAATATCCAGTGGCAGCTGATACATAATGCAGTCCTCCATTTTGGGAACTTGTTTATAAAGGACCTCCAATCTCAGCAGATTAAAATCTATAGCAGGCCTCCATTCCTGTGGCTGTATGTTATTAGACATTAGAGCTCAAGTAGCTAGTGTATAGCAGACATCCAATCCCTGATGTCTAGTGATCTCTGGATACTGGTGTAGAGCACTCCCCCAGTCTCTGGGGGCTAGTGTACACTAGAAATGCAATGTTGGAATGCTGGTCTAGAGCAGACCTCCAGTCTCTGGTGGCTAGTGTAGAGCAGTCCTTCAATTGTGTGGTCCTATTTTCCCTGATGCTCACCAGCTTCCCTTCTCTGAAACTTGCTTGTTGGTAGAAGAAATATCTATTGGCAATTGTCAGTGATATCTAGCATACCATTCCCTGTGCTGATTTGTTATAGTGTCAGACAGAAGACTGTTTAACAAATTAGAGACATGGAAACAGTCAGGTGTAAGTGGCAACTTCTTGCAGCTCAACAAGCAAGTGACACCGCGGGAGTGCCTAGCTTTTACATTCCTGATAGTTTGCTGAGATGCATTTGAAAAATATCTATTCCAAACTCCATTGCAACAAGTAGACCTTGACCCTTTCAGCGTTGGAGGTATAGACTAAGACTACCAATATAGATTTAGCGTAGAGGTGTATTTACCAGGCCACAACATTTACAGCTGCTGTGAGGACTGATTTTCTGCTTTCGTTGTTATAGTGCTTTAGTATTGTTATAATTACTTTCTATTGTTTGTATTGTGCAATTTGTTTTTTATTGACAGGACTACTAAAATTGCAAACAATGTTCAAACTGTATTTGGAGCATAAAGGTTAAAACAAAGTACAGTGTTTAGTCTCACCCTGACATATCACTAGATTTCTGCTGAAAAAAAGTAAATATAAGAGATTATGACCCCTCCCCCCTTCTTCTTTACAGGTATACAGGCAGCGAGAGCAATATCCCACATCTATAAGTATAATGGGGAAGAAGTATGAATCCTGCTAAAGAGTGGAAAAGTGGAGAAGTTGCCCATAACAAACAGTTTTTAGCTAGCATTTTTCAAGTATATTCTATAATAAGAAGCCTGTTGGTTGCTATGGGCAACTTCAGCAGTTGTGCATTCTTTAGAACTCTAGACACATTCTCCTCCAATGTATTTTGGTATCTGACAGAGAGTCAACACTTAGGATACAAGCTACTGTGGCATCACTAACCCTAACAATATGAAAGAATCCATCAATCCATGTTTTGTTATTCACTTACACTTTGCTCATCATTCCTACAAGTTATTTAACACAAAGGGATAAAAGCCTTGACGAACATACAGTAGTTAAGTATAAACACTCAAACTTTTTTAGGTTTAATATTCAGTTTAGTAAGACATATAGTAAGGTGTTTTAAAGTGATTCACAGTAATACTCTGAAAACTGGTTTATGAGGTTTTCCTTCTGAATTTAGAATCCCTCACATGATCAGGGTCCAGAGAAAAGGTATCCGTCTTTAGGTCGACAGCACTTAGGTCGACACTCATTAGGTCAACATGGTCTATAGGTCAACATGGTCACTAGGTCGACTAGGGTTTTTAATTTTTTTTCCATTTTGTGAACTTTTTCATCATTTACGATCCACGTGGACTATAATTGGGCATAGTAACCTTGCCCGAAGCATGGCGAAGCAAAGCTCGCCATGCAAGGGGATACGGAGCACTAATTGGGGTTCCCAGTCACTTTATGAAGAAAACGACACCAATTTTGAAAAAAAAAAAAACTCATGTCAACCTTTCTCCATGTCGACCTTGTTCACGTCAACCTAATGACCGTGTCGACATATTTCAGGTGTCGACCTAGTCACTGTCGACTAATGGTGGTTGACCCTATGATCCACACCTCAGAGAAAATATCACGGATATCTGTTGTGGCCCCTAGACAGAGCAGTCTCTATACATTTCTGTGGGGCTACAATATGGCGACATATATCAAGCTTGGCCTAACAGTTAATGATATTGCAGCCTATGGGCTACTTTCTGAAAAATTTTCCAGAAAGGGACCCTTTTGTTTATTCTCCTTTAGCCGCACATGCACATTACAACTGCCCGGTTGTAAACTCAGACACAACTACATCACTGGGACAGCTGGATATCAGAGGAGCTGTCCCAGCCAGAAAGGTCTATGATGATCGATATCAATTATCCAATTTTTTTTTTGATCATTGTCACATCTAACCCTGTCTTTAATACATATCTAAATATGCAAAATAATGTACAAACTTCCTCAATGAAAATAATTATTTTTTTAGCAGCTAGTACCCAGAAAGAGGAAAACGTGGGAATCTAAAACAAGGGATCAGCAAGATCAAAGCGAAAGCGTAAATGAAGCACCTGATTAGACAGAAGCCAATCATGTTTCACATTCACTTGCTAATTGTTCATGCCCGTTTTGAATTAACATAGGTGAATGGAAAGCTCTTGCTCTGTTATCTGCAGATGATAAGTGAGTAAATATTAGAATTTTGGTGGCAGATTTGGTCAGAAAAAGGTTTATTCTACCAATATTCCTAAAGTAGATGTAACAGGACTGGGATAAACTCTGGATGTAAAGGAATCAAGCAGAGGGCAGAACCATGTGTGACACCAAAATGCAGGTTTGGTAGACTATAAATGTTGATGTTATTGTTTGTGATGGGCAATTGAAGAGACAGGGTGACTCTGGCCAGAAGGAACGAATAAGCTCTATGTTGGGCATGTTTCGCATTATGTATCATTGTGACATGCATGTGGAGATAGCAGAGAGACTGTTGGTTACAGAAGATTGTACAGAGATGAAGAAGAGATCATTAGCTGATTTGGGTGTTGCCAGCATAGAGGTGGTACTAGAGGTTGAATGAGTGAATTAGTTCAACAGAATATGGGCAGTAAGAAAAGTAAAGGGCTGAGAACTGAGACTTGTGGCAGTGGATTGGAGGATTTACCTCAGACACTAATGGGGTGGTCTGATAGGTAGGATATGAGACATCTATCTATCTATCTATCTATCTATCTATCTATCTATCTATCTATCTATCTATCTATCTATCTATCTATCTATCTATCTATCTATCTATCTATCTCTATGTATATATACTATATACAATTACACACACACTGCCATTTTTAATGCTTTACATTTCTAATAGTGCTGTCTTTTATTAGAGATGAGCGGGTTCGGTTTCTCTGAATCCGAACCCGCCAGAACTTCATGTTTTTTTTCACGGGTCCGAGCGACTCGGATCTTCCCGCCTTGCTCGGTTAACCCGAGCGTGCCCGAACGTCATCATGACGCTGTCGGATTCTCGCGAGGCTCGGATTCTATCGCGAGACTCGGATTCTATATAAGGAGCCGCGCGTCGCCGCCATTTTCACACGTGCATTGAGATTGATAGGGAGAGGACGTGGCTGGCGTCCTCTCCGTTTAGACACTTGATTTACTAATTTTGGGGAGCATTAGGAGTACTCAGTAGTGTACAGTGCAGAGTTTTGCTGATAGTGACCAGTGACCACCACTTTTATTTATAATCCGTTCTCTGCCTGAAAAAAGCGATACACAGCACACAGTGACTCAGTCACATACCATATCTGTGTGCACTGCTCAGGCTCAGGCCAGTGTGCTGCATCATCTATATATATTATATATCTGTCTGACTGCTCAGCTCACACAGCTTATAATTGTGGGGGAGACTGGGGAGCACTACTGCAGTGCCAGTTATAGGTTATAGCAGGAGCCAGGAGTACATAATATTATATTAAAATTAAACAGTGCACACTTTTGCTGCAGGAGTGCCACTGCCAGTGTGACTAGTGACCAGTGACCTGACCACCAGTATATAATATTAGTAGTATACTATCTCTTTATCAACCAGTCTATATTAGCAGCAGACACAGTACAGTGCGGTAGTTCACGGCTGTGGCTACCTCTGTGTCGGCACTCGGCAGCCCGTCCATAATTGTATATACCAGTGACCTAACCGTGGTTTTTTTTTCTTTCTTTATACATACATACTAGTTACGAGTATACTATCTCTTTATCAACCAGTCTATATATTAGCAGCAGACACAGTACAGTGCGGTAGTTCACGGCTGTGGCTACCTCTGTGTCGGCACTCGGCAGCCCGTCCATAATTGTATATACCACCTAACCGTGGTTTTTTTTTCTTTCTTTATACATACATACTAGTTACGAGTATACTATCTCTTTATCAACCAGTCTATATATTAGCAGCAGACACAGTACAGTGCGGTAGTTCACGGCTGTGGCTACCTCTGTGTCGGCACTCGGCAGCCCGTCCATAATTGTATATACCAGTGACCTAACCGTGGTTTTTTTTTCTTTCTTTATACATACATACTAGTTACGAGTATACTATCTCTTTATCAACCAGTCTATATATTAGCAGCAGACACAGTACAGTGCGGTAGTTCACGGCTGTGGCTACCTCTGTGTCGGCACTCGGCAGCCCGTCCATAATTGTATATACCAGTGACCTAACCGTGGTTTTTTTTTCTTTCTTTATACATACATACTAGTTACGAGTATACTATCTCTTTATCAACCAGTCTATATATTAGCAGCAGACACAGTACAGTGCGGTAGTTCACGGCTGTGGCTACCTCTGTGTCGGCACTCGGCAGCCCGTCCATAATTGTATATACCACCTAACCGTGTTTTTTTTTTCTTTCTTTATACATACATACTAGTTACGAGTATACTATCTCTTTATCAACCAGTCTATATATTAGCAGCAGACACAGTACAGTGCGGTAGTTCACGGCTGTGGCTACCTCTGTGTCGGCACTCGGCAGCCCGTCCATAATTGTATATACCACCTAACCGTGTTTTTTTTTTCTTTCTTTATACATACATACTAGTTACGAGTATACTATCTCTTTATCAACCAGTCTATATATTAGCAGCAGACACAGTACAGTGCGGTAGTTCACGGCTGTGGCTACCTCTGTGTCGGCACTCGGCAGCCCGTCCATAATTGTATATACCACCTAACCGTGGTTTTTTTTTCTTTCTTTATACATACATACTAGTTACGAGTATACTATCTCTTTATCAACCAGTCTATATATTAGCAGCAGACACAGTACAGTGCGGTAGTTCACGGCTGTGGCTACCTCTGTGTCGGCACTCGGCAGCCCGTCCATAATTGTATATACCACCTAACCGTGGTTTTTTTTTCTTTCTTTATACATACATACTAGTTACGAGTATACTATCTCTTTATCAACCAGTCTATATATTAGCAGCAGACACAGTACAGTGCGGTAGTTCACGGCTGTGGCTACCTCTGTGTCGGCACTCGGCAGCCCGTCCATAATTGTATATACCACCTAACCGTGGTTTTTTTTTCTTTCTTTATACATACATACTAGTTACGAGTATACTATCTCTTTATCAACCAGTCTATATATTAGCAGCAGACACAGTACAGTGCGGTAGTTCACGGCTGTGGCTACCTCTGTGTCGGCACTCGGCAGCCCGTCCATAATTGTATATACCACCTAACCGTGGTTTTTTTTTCTTTCTTTATACATACATACTAGTTACGAGTATACTATCTCTTTATCAACCAGTCTATATATTAGCAGCAGACACAGTACAGTGCGGTAGTTCACGGCTGTGGCTACCTCTGTGTCGGCACTCGGCAGCCCGTCCATAATTGTATATACCACCTAACCGTGGTTTTTTTTTCTTTCTTTATACATACATACTAGTTACGAGTATACTATCTCTTTATCAACCAGTCTATATATTAGCAGCAGACACAGTACAGTGCGGTAGTTCACGGCTGTGGCTACCTCTGTGTCGGCACTCGGCAGCCCGTCCATAATTGTATACTAGTATCCAATCCATCCATCTCCATTGTTTACCTGAGGTGCCTTTTAGTTGTGCCTATTAAAATATGGAGAACAAAAATGTTGAGGTTCCAAAATTAGGGAAAGATCAAGATCCACTTCCACCTCGTGCTGAAGCTGCTGCCACTAGTCATGGCCGAGACGATGAAATGCCAGCAACGTCGTCTGCCAAGGCCGATGCCCAATGGCATAGTACAGAGCATGTCAAAACCAAAACACCAAATATCAGTAAAAAAAGGACTCCAAAACCTAAAATAAAATTGTCGGAGGAGAAGCGTAAACTTGCCAATATGCCATTTACCACACGGAGTGGCAAGGAACGGCTGAGGCCCTGGCCTATGTTCATGGCTAGTGGTTCAGCTTCACATGAGGATGGAAGCACTCAGCCTCTCGCTAGAAAACTGAAAAGACTCAAGCTGGCAAAAGCACCGCAAAGAACTGTGCGTTCTTTGAAATCCCAAATCCACAAGGAGAGTCCAATTGTGTCGGTTGCGATGCCTGACCTTCCCAACACTGGACGTGAAGAGCATGCGCCTTCCACCATTTGCACGCCCCCTGCAAGTGCTGGAAGGAGCACCCGCAGTCCAGTTCCTGATAGTCAGATTGAAGATGTCAGTGTTGAAGTACACCAGGATGAGGAGGATATGGGTGTTGCTGGCGCTGGGGAGGAAATTGACCAGGAGGATTCTGATGGTGAGGTGGTTTGTTTAAGTCAGGCACCCGGGGAGACACCTGTTGTCCGTGGGAGGAATATGGCCGTTGACATGCCAGGTGAAAATACCAAAAAAATCAGCTCTTCGGTGTGGAGGTATTTCACCAGAAATGCGGACAACAGGTGTCAAGCCGTGTGTTCCCTTTGTCAAGCTGTAATAAGTAGGGGTAAGGACGTTAACCACCTCGGAACATCCTCCCTTATACGTCACCTGCAGCGCATTCATAATAAGTCAGTGACAAGTTCAAAAACTTTGGGTGACAGCGGAAGCAGTCCACTGACCAGTAAATCCCTTCCTCTTGTAACCAAGCTCACGCAAACCACCCCACCAACTCCCTCAGTGTCAATTTCCTCCTTCCCCAGGAATGCCAATAGTCCTGCAGGCCATGTCACTGGCAAGTCTGACGAGTCCTCTCCTGCCTGGGATTCCTCCGATGCATCCTTGCGTGTAACGCCTACTGCTGCTGGCGCTGCTGTTGTTGCCGCTGGGAGTCGATGGTCATCCCAGAGGGGAAGTCGTAAGCCCACTTGTACTACTTCCAGTAAGCAATTGACTGTTCAACAGTCCTTTGCGAGGAAGATGAAATATCACAGCAGTCATCCTACTGCAAAGCGGATAACTGAGTCCTTGACAACTATGTTGGTGTTAGACGTGCGTCCGGTATCCGCCGTTAGTTCACAGGGAACTAGACAATTTATTGAGGCAGTGTGCCCCCGTTACCAAATACCATCTAGGTTCCACTTCTCTAGGCAGGCGATACCGAGAATGTACACGGACGTCAGAAAAAGACTCACCAGTCTCCTAAAAAATGCAGTTGTACCCAATGTCCACTTAACCACGGACATGTGGACAAGTGGAGCAGGGCAGGGTCAGGACTATATGACTGTGACAGCCCACTGGGTAGATGTATGGACTCCCGCCGCAAGAACAGCAGCGGCGGCACCAGTAGCAGCATCTCGCAAACGCCAACTCTTTCCTAGGCAGGCTACGCTTTGTATCACCGCTTTCCAGAATACGCACACAGCTGAAAACCTCTTACGGCAACTGAGGAAGATCATCGCGGAATGGCTTACCCCAATTGGACTCTCCTGTGGATTTGTGGCATCGGACAACGCCAGCAATATTGTGTGTGCATTAAATATGGGCAAATTCCAGCACGTCCCATGTTTTGCACATACCTTGAATTTGGTGGTGCAGAATTTTTTAAAAATCGACAGGGGCGTGCAAGAGATGCTGTCGGTGGCCAGAAAAATTGCGGGACACTTTCGGCATACAGGCACCACGTACAGAAGACTGGAGCACCACCAAAAACTACTGAACCTGCCCTGCCATCATCTGAAGCAAGAAGTGGTAACGAGGTGGAATTCAACCCTCTATATGCTTCAGAGGTTGGAGGAGCAGCAAAAGGCCATTCAAGCCTATACAATTGAGCACGATATAGGAGATGGAATGCACCTGTCTCAAGTGCAGTGGAGAATGATTTCAACGTTGTGCAAGGTTCTGATGCCCTTTGAACTTGCCACACGTGAAGTCAGTTCAGACACTGCCAGCCTGAGTCAGGTCATTCCCCTCATCAGGCTTTTGCAGAAGAAGCTGGAGGCATTGAAGAAGGAGCTAAAAGGGAGCGATTCCGCTAGGCATGTGGGACTTGTGGATGCAGCCCTTAATTCGCTTAACAAGGATTCACGGGTGGTCAATCTGTTGAAATCAGAGCACTACATTTTGGCCACCGTGCTCGATCCTAGATTTAAAGCCTACCTTGGATCTCTCTTTCCGGCAGACACAGGTCTGCTGGGGTTGAAAGACCTGCTGGTGACAAAATTGTCAAGTCAAGCGGAACGCGACCTGTCAACATCTCCTCCTTCACATTCTCCCGCAACTGGGGGTGCGAGGAAAAGGCTCAGAATTCCGAGCCCACCCGCTGGCGGTGATGCAGGGCAGTCTGGAGCGACTGCTGATGCTGACATCTGGTCCGGACTGAAGGACCTGACAACGATTACGGACATGTCGTCTACTGTCACTGCATATGATTCTCTCAACATTGATAGAATGGTGGAGGATTATATGAGTGACCGCATCCAAGTAGGCACGTCACACAGTCCGTACTTATACTGGCAGGAAAAAGAGGCAATTTGGAGGCCCTTGCACAAACTGGCTTTATTCTACCTAAGTTGCCCTCCCACAAGTGTGTACTCCGAAAGAGTGTTTAGTGCCGCCGCTCACCTTGTCAGCAATCGGCGTACGAGGTTACATCCAGAAAATGTGGAGAAGATGATGTTCATTAAAATGAATTATAATCAATTCCTCCGCGGAGACATTGACCAGCAGCAATTGCCTCCACAAAGTACACAGGGAGCTGAGATGGTGGATTCCAGTGGGGACGAATTGATAATCTGTGAGGAGGGGGATGTACACGGTGATATATCGGAGGGTGAAGATGAGGTGGACATCTTGCCTCTGTAGAGCCAGTTTGTGCAAGGAGAGATTAATTGCTTCTTTTTTTGGGGGGGTCCAAACCAACCCGTCATATCAGTCACAGTCGTGTGGCAGACCCTGTCACTGAAATGATGGGTTGGTTAAAGTGTGCATGTCCTGTTTTGTTTATACAACATAAGGGTGGGTGGGAGGGCCCAAGGACAATTCCATCTTGCACCTCTTTTTTCTTTTCTTTTTCTTTGCATCATGTGCTGATTGGGGAGGGTTTTTTTGGAAGGGACATCCTGCGTGACACTGCAGTGCCACTCCTAGATGGGCCCGGTGTTTGTGACGGCCACTAGGGTCGCTAATCTTACTCACACAGTCAGCTACCTCATTGCGCCTCTTTTTTTCTTTGCGTCATGTGCTGTTTGGGGAGGGTTTTTTGGAAGGGACATCCTGCGTGACACTGCAGTGCCACTCCTAGATGGGCCCGGTGTTTGTGTCGGCCACTAGGGTCGCTAATCTTACTCACACAGCTACCTCATTGCGCCTCTTTTTTTCTTTGCGTCATGTGCTGTTTGGGGAGGGTTTTTTGGAAGGGCCATCCTGCGTGACACTGCAGTGCCACTCCTAGATGGGCCCGGTGTTTGTGTCGGCCACTAGGGTCGCTAATCTTACTCACACAGCTACCTCATTGCGCCTCTTTTTTTCTTTGCGTCATGTGCTGTTTGGGGAGGGTTTTTTGGAAGGGACATCCTGCGTGACACTGCAGTGCCACTCCTAGATGGGCCCGGTGTTTGTGTCGGCCACTAGGGTCGCTTATCTTACTCACACAGCGACCTCGGTGCAAATTTTAGGACTAAAAATAATATTGTGAGGTGTGAGGTATTCAGAATAGACTGAAAATGAGTGGAAATTATGGTTTTTGAGGTTAATAATACTTTGGGATCAAAATGACCCCCAAATTCTATGATTTAAGCTGTTTTTTAGTGTTTTTGGAAAAAAACACCCGAATCCAAAACACACCCGAATCCGACAAAAAAAATTCGGTGAGGTTTTGCCAAAACGCGGTCGAACCCAAAACACGGCCGCGGAACCGAACCCAAAACCAAAACACAAAACCCGAAAAATTTCAGGCGCTCATCTCTATCTTTTATGTGTATCATTAGAATCTAAGCGAATGTTATTTTCCTATTCTGTTTCTATAGTGATGGAGATGGAGACTTGGCCGTCTCCTTCTGTTATTAATGTCTAGTGTATTGAAAACTTTCTGCATGCTGTGATACTCTTACAGGGAACACAACAGGATAGTACCTGGAGGTCGTCAATTAATGCAATGAACAGGTAGACAAGCTTTCAGCTTTCAATTTAGTCTCAAGCTACACATACAGTGCTTCACACATGATTGGCTCCTTGGAGCTCAGTGTCCATTCCTGGAAGAAAACTAATTTTTCAATTCAATAAAATAAAAGTACAGGCATAGAACAGAGTTAGAGCATCATTCAGTGCACCACTTGTGCAATGCCTGTTTTCCTACCAAATATGTGGAACATTGCGTTCTTTGGCTAACATTCACATGTTCGATCAAAGTTAATTGTTTTGTGCTTACATGATAGGTATTGCTTAGAAAGTGTCACCTGACTGTTTTAAGCTTATATTCTGGATATTGTAAGTTATAAATTCCTAAAAACATGAAAATCAATTTGGCAGTAATTAATTAGTATGGCAAAAATGTGTGTATCTTTTTGGTCAGATTCAGTATCTCAACTGAGGAAGATATAAAGAAAGGTGAGTATAATAAAATGCAAAGAGCAATTAAAACCCAAACAGTGTAAACTGAACACTTAAAATTTACCTCTCATGGCTACATATACAGTATTACACTCAGACTTAATTTAGGTTGAAAAATTCTTTTGATGACATTATGGGGTCAATTCAGATAGATGCAAGTTTCCAAAAGCAGACTTGCATCACAAAACTTGCATACATTGTGGCAATGGGATACATATGATATCCCGGCAGACGGGATGTCGGCTGTCACTATACCGTCAGCACACAGCATCCCGTCTTCCGGAATCCCAGCAAGTGAGGCAAAGAGTGCGCTTGCCACGCATTGGGCCCAGTGTCTCGCATCGCTTGTCACAGGTTCTGTTCCCATTCAGGGAAAGTGGGAATACCCAGCATATTGGAAATGGCGATTCTTTGACTTCATTACAATAAGTGACCTGCCAAAGACCATTAAAAAGATAGGAAATCATCCTGGAAACAAAAAAAAGTGGCAACTAAGATAGGACAGTATAGAAGGCTACTAGTGACCGTAAGGAAAATACTGGTGCTTCGTAACAGGTGTCAAATTACTGATTGTTTGCATGTTTTATCAATGGTTGTAAAATGATAGGCAACAATGTTTTAAAATTAAAGTTTTTACGGTACTTTGAGGCACATTAATATATGTGTAAAGTGATTTTCAGTGTTTTTATCCAAGTTTTAAAAAGTTGAACCCCCCCCCCACAATTAGCTCCTATTTGCATGTTCTAAAACCTCTTTCATCTATACACCTCTACATACATGTTTCATATAATTTATACTTCTACATACATGTCTCATGTCATTTATATCTCTACATACATGTCTCATGTCATTTATACCTCTACATACATGACCCATGTAACTTATATCTCTACATACATGTCCCACATCATTTATACCTCTACATACATGTCCCACATCATTTATACCATTACATACATGTCTAGTGTCATGTATACCTCTACATACATGTCTCATGTCATTCATACCTCTACATACATCTCCCACATAATTTATATCTCTACATACTCGTCCCGCATCATTTATACCTCTACATACATGCCCCACATCATTTATACCTCTACATACATCTCTCATGTCATTTATACCTCTACATACATGTCTCATGTCATTTATATCTCTACATACATGTTCCACATAATTTATACCTCTACATACATGCCCCACATAATTTATACCTCTATGTACATGTCTCATGTCATTTATACCTCTAGTACATACATGTCTTGTGTCATTTATACCTCTACACACATGTCCCATGTCATTTATATCTTTACATGCATGTCCCACATCATTTATACCTCTACATACATGTCCCATGCAATTTACATAGTTACATACATGTCCCACATCATTTATACCTCTACATACATGCCCACATCATTTATACCTCTACATACATGTCCCACTTCATGTATACCTCTACATACATATCTCATGTCATTTATACCATTACATACATGTCCCACATCATTTATACCTCTACATGCATGTCTCATGTCATTTATACCTCTACATACATGTCCCATGTCATTTATATCTCTACATACATGTCCCACATCATTTATACTTCTACATTCATGTCACATATCATTTATATCTCTACATACATGTCCCACATAATTTATACCTCTACATACATGTACCACATAATTTATACCTCTACATACATGCCCCAGATCATGTATACCTCTATGTACATATCCCACATCATTTAACCCATTATTGAGTTTTTAGAGAAATTCTTCTGAAGACTGGCATGTCTTTATTGGCCAAATTATGCTATTTAAGTGCATAATTATTCATTGGGAGAGGGTGTGCCGCAGGTTCTGTACTGTGGGCCTACAGTAATTCATGTTTGCATGCAAATGCAATTGAGATTTTTTTAGGTTGCGGAGCTGCTAATGTTAGCAAGGAAAGCTGCTGTCCAGGAATGAAAAGAGACGCCCACCGGAGCCATCGCAAACTCATACACAATGGTGTACACATTCACAGCCTATACACAAAAATGAGAAACATCAGGGCTAAGGGTTTCCCTATGGCTACGCAGACTGGCCACAGCAGTAGCGACACTGGTGGCATGTTTCCCTGCATACAAGATCGCAGCTGAATGCAGATGCACACTCCGAAATCGGCCGTGACACACCTGCGTTTTTTCTTCACTTTCTGTCAATCACTTTTCATGAAATCCTCATTGTGAGCAAAATTGCAACAGCACCTTGGCATAGGCGCATTGCAAACGCAGCACATGGCAGTCTGCCGTTATTCGCTCTGTTGCATGATATTCGGTAATTGCGTACAATCATGACTTAGGCTCTGTGTCTCGACAATTTTACCTTAAAATAAAGATTGTTCCTATCTTTTAACCTGCTCAGGAGAGTGTGCACAAAAAAAGGGGTTTTGGGAAAATGCAATGCGAATTTGGAATTGTATTGAAAATATAGGAGCCAATTTAATAAGGATAGCAAATTCTGCTAATCAGCAGAATTTGCTATCCTTTTGCACGCATGCTGGGGGCCGCCCAGCTCTGGGCAAGGCCGCCCCAGCAAGCTGACCGGCGCCCCCCCCCCCCCCCTCCCTGCTACAAGCAGAAATTGCGATCGCCTCGCAATTTCTACTTATCAGCAGAAACAAAGGTTGACTCCTGCTGGCGCAGCTTAGCTGCGGACACAGGAGTCCCAGCGCCATCTTACCTGTTGCGTCAGCTGCGTCCCCGTTTGCACTGCACTGCCCACCGTTCGGGTTGTCTCGCCCCCGCAACGCTCCGTTTCCTCCCTGAAAACAGAGCGTTGCTACTCCGTGACCGCCTCTGCCTGATTGACAGGCAGAGGCGACCGCATTTTCTGCGGCCCACACAGAAAATATGGACGCATGCACAGTAGGGCCCGGTGCACATGTGCCCGTGGTACCCCCGCAAAAATTCTGTCCGGATCACGATTTGTGATCCGACCTGAATTAGCCCCATAATCTGTTGTGCGAATTTGCAGTTAGAGCTCGCAGTATGTGCCTTCCTCCTATAAGTACATATATGTATTGCAACATTATTTGCTCTACAGTAAATGCCGCAATGGAATTTATATGGAATTTTGTATCAAGACACTGTTACGTGTGCTGCACATCATGGAACGTCGGTAATGGAGTCTGTTGGACAAACTTTTTAGGGGTAATTTGCAGACATAATTAAAAAAATTCAGGTGCATATTATAAAATGTTTCCCTTTATGTTTTTCTGCCCATTTTCCCTTTATGGGCTTAATTCTGATCAGACGCATGCGCAGCTGTGTTTCTGGGGTAGCCTACTTTCTAGTTTATGCCAATGCGAGTATCCGCATGTATGTGCCAATCAACCATGCATCTGCATATGGAAGTCCATCTCGCCCACTGTTGTTACGTTGGCACCTGTCATCATTAGTATTCGAACTTACACCCACCCCATGCTGGGTGGCAAAACATCTGTTTGAAACAGGTTTCTTCTCTCTGTCTGTGAATAAGCACGGCACAGGGGCAGAGAGATATCTGAAGGCATAAATTTGAAGAAATCGCTATTTAAGAGTGAATACCAGTAGATGCAGTAGTGCAAATAAGGCCAGATATTTATACCTCCATGAGATGTAAGAAGACAGTTCAGCCACTTGTATCAATAGAAAATATCGGAAGGCTGAATAAGCCTGACGGCCTTGAAACCTCAGTGAGGGTGCAAATTGCCAGCTATATGGCAAATTCCAATCATTGTAGCCTCCATTTTGGGCCTGATTTAGATTTGTAAGTAAGTAAAGCAAAAAAAAAACCAAAACAAGTAACTTTGAGTCTGGAACAAACCATGTTGCCATACAAGGGGAGCAAATACATTTACATGTTTTCTGTGCTGGGTAAATACTAGCTGCTTTTGCATGTACGCAGATCCGGTGCAAGAGTGTTTGGCGCCCCCCTGCAAATGATACATTTGCGCCCTCTCATCTGTAAAAAAGGGACAGAGCGCACCGCAAAAAGGGGTGTGGTCACAGAAGGAAGGGGGCATGGCCACAATGGTACCTACAATTTACATTACGCCACACAGTATTACAACCTTATTCACATTACCCCAAACTAGAGATGTGCAGCGTGCACTTTTCATGTTTTGGTTTTGGTTCTGGTTCCATGCTTGTGTTTTGGATCTGGATTGGTTTTGCCAAAACCACCCTTTTGTGTTTTGGATTTGGTTTTGGATCTGGATTATTTTTGGAAAAAAACATAAAAACAGCTAAAATCACATAATTTGGTGGTAATTTTGATCCAACGACATTATTAACTTTAATAACATTAATTTCCACTCATTTCCAGTCTATTCTGAACACCTCACAATATTGATTTTAGGCCAAAAGGTTGCACCGAGGTGGCTGGATGTATAAGCTAAGTGACACAAGTGTGCGGCACAAACACCTGGCCCACCAAGGAGTGGCACTGCAGTGGCAGACAGGATGGCAGATTTTAAAAAAAGTAGGCCCCTAACAGCACATGATGCAAAGAAGAAAAAGAGGTGCAATTAGGTAGCTGGATTGCTAAACTAAGCGACACAAGTGTGCGGCACAAACACCTGGCCCACCTAGGAGTGGCACTGCAGTTGCAGACAGGATGGCACTTAAAAAAACTAGGCCCCAAATAGCACATCATGCAAAGAAGAAAAAGAGGTGCAATGAGGTAGCTGTATGACTAAGCTAAGTGACACAAGTGTGCGGCACAAACACCTGGCCTATCTAGGAGTGGTACTGCAGTTGCAGACAGGATGGCACTTAAAAAAACTAGGCCCCAAATAGCACATCATGCAAAGAAGAAAAAGAGGTGCAATGAGGTAGCTGTATGACTAAGCTAAGTGACACAAGTGTGCGGTACAAGCACCTGGCCTATCTAGGAGTGGCACTGCAGTTGCAGACAGGATGGCACTTAAAAAAACTAGGCCACAAACAGCACATCATGCAAAGAAGAAAAAGAGGTGCATTGAGGTAGCTATATGACTAAGCTAAGCGACACAAGTGTGTGGCACAAACAACATGGGACGTGCTGGAATTTGCCCAGATGTAATACATGCACAATATTGGTGGCACAGGAGAACGTACCCCTAAACCACACACACACACACACACACACACACACACACACACACACACACACACACACACATACACACACACACACACACACACACACACACACACACGGCAAAGCCTGTAAAATTAATTTGGAAAATAATAACCTTTTTATTTGGAGCTATTACAATAATATGCAGCACAGGTGAGCGTACCTCTACACCACATAGGGCAAACCCTGTAAAAATTATTTGGATAATAATATAAGTAATATATATAACCCTTTTATTTGGAGTAAATAATATACCGCACACGGCGCACAGGACACCACCGCTGGACTTATGGGAGCACAAGACACCACCACTGGACTGATGCAGCACAAGACAGCACCACTGGACTTATACGGCAGTACCCCATGACTTATACAGCAGTACCCCTGGAGTTGTATGGCAGTGTCAGACAGGATGGTTCTTTAAAAAACTAGTCCTCAAACAGCACATGATGCAAAGAAGAAAAGAGGTGCAAGATGGAATTGTCCTTGGGCCCTCCCACCCACCCTTATGTTGTATAAACAGGACATGCACACTTTAACAAACCCATAATTTCAGCCACAGGGTCTGCCACACGACTGTGGCTGAAATGACTGGTTTGTTTGGGCCCCCACCAAAAAAGAAGCAATCAATCTCTCCTTGTACAAACTAGCTCTACAGAGGCAAGATGTCGTCCTCATCCTCCAATTCCTCACCCCTTTCAGTGTGTACATCCTCCTCCTCACAGAGTATTAATTTGTCCCCACTGGAATCCACCATCACAGGTCCCTGTGTACTTTCTGGAGGCAATTGCTGGTAAAGGTCTTCCAGGAGGAATTTATAATTCATTTTGATGAACATCATCTTCTCCACATTTTGTGGAAGTAACCTCCTACGCCGATTGCTGACAAGGTTACCGGCTGCACTAAACACTCTTTCGGAGTACACACTGGAGGGGGGCAACTTAGGTAAAATAAAGCCAGTTTGTGAAAGGGCATCCAAATTGCCTTTGTTTCCTGCCAGTATACGTACGGACTGTCTGACATGCCTACTTGGATGCTGTCACTCATATAATCCTCCACCATTCTTTCAATGGTGACAGAATCATATGCAGTGACAGTAGACATGTCAGTAATCGTTGGCAGGTCCTTCAGTCCGGACCAGATGTCAGCACTCACTCCTGACTACCCTGCATCACCACAAGCGGGTGGGCTAGGAAATCTTATCGTTTTCCTCACAGCCCCAGTTGCGGCAGAAAATGAAGGAGGAGCAGTTGACTGGTCACGTTCCGCTTGAGTTGACAATTTTCTCACCACCAGGTATTTGAACCTCTGCAGACTTCTGCCGCAAATAGAGATACAACGTAGGCTTTAAACCGACAGTAGTATCAAGCATGGTGGCCAAAATGTAGTGCTCTGATTTCAACAGATTGATGACCCTTGAATCCTGGCAAGGATTCAAGGGCTCCATCCACAAGTCCCACATACTTTGCTGAATCACCCCGTCTTAGCTCTTCCTTCAATTTCTCCAGCTGCTTCTGCAAAAGCCTGATGAGGGGAATGATCTGACTCAAGCTAGCAGTGTCTGAACTGACTTCACGTGTGGCAAGTTCGAAGGGTTGGAGAACCTTGCATAAGACGGAGATCATTCTACACTGCGCTTGAGTCAGGTGCATTCCCCATCCTTTGCCTATATCGTAGGGGGATATATAGGATTGAATGACCTAATGCTGCTCCTCCATCCTCTGAAGCAGATAGAGTGGGGAATTCTACCGCGTTACCATCTCTTGCTTCAGGTGATGGCAGGGCAGGTTCAGGAGTGTTTGCTGGCGCTCCAGTCTTCGGCATGCGGTGGCTGAATGTCGAAAGTGGCCCGCAATTTTTCGGGTCACCAACAGCATCTCTTGCATGCCCCTGTCATTTTTAAAATAATTCTGCACCACCAAATGAATTATATGTGCAAAACATGGGATGGGCTGGAATTTGCTCAGATGTAATGCACGCACAATATTGGTGGCGTTGTCCGATATCACAAATCCCCAGGAGAGTCTAAGTGGGGTAAGCCATTCTGCGATGATGTCCCTCAGATTCCGTAAGAGGTTGTCAGTGGTGTGCCTCTTACGGAAAGCGGTGATACATAGCATAGCCTGCCTAGGAACGAGTTGGCGTTTGAGAGATGCTGCTACTGGTGACGCTGCTGTTGTTGCTGCAGGAGGCAATACATCTACCCAGTGGGCTGTCACAGTCATATAGTCCTTAGTCTGCCCTGTTCCACTTGTCCACATGTCCGTGGTTAAGTGGACAGTGGGTACAACTGCATTTTTTAGGACACTGAGGACACTTTTTCTGACGTCTCTGTACATTCATGGTATCGCCTGCCTAGTGAAGTGGAACCTAGATAGGATTTGGTACTGGGGACACACTACCTCAAACAATTCTCTAAGTCCCACTGACCTAATGGCGGATACCGGACGCACGTCCTCCACAAACATAGCTGTCAAGGCCTCAATTATCCGCTTTGCAACAGGATGACTGCTGTCATATTTCATCTTCCTCACAAAGGACTGTTGGACAGTCAATTGCTTAGTTGAAGTAGTACAAGTGGTCTTCTGACTTCCCCTCTGGGATGATGATCGACTCCCAGCAGCAACAGCAGCAGTAGGCATACCTCTCAAGGATCCTCTGGAGGAATCCCGGTTAGTAGAGGACTCCTCAGTCTTGCCAGTGACATGGCCTGCATGACTACTGACGTTCCTGACTGAGGAGGAAGTTGACGTTGAGGGAGTTGGTGGTGTGGCTTGGAGCTTGGGTACAAAAAGAAAAAGGGATTTAGGTGTCAGTGGACTGCTTATGCTCTTACCCAAAGTTTCACAACTTGACCCTGACTTCTGATGAATGCGCAGCAGGTGACATATAAGGGAGGATGTTCCTAGGTGGTTAACATCCTTACCCCTACTTATTACAGATTGACAGAGGCAACACACGACTTGACACCTGTTGTCCGGATTTGTGGAGAAATAATTTCACACCGAAGAGGTGGCTTTTTTGGTATTTTTCCCAGGCATCACAATGAACTTATTCATCCCATGGACAACAGGTGTCTCCCCCGGTGCCTGATTTACACAAACCACATCACCATCAGAATCCTCCTCGTCAACTTCCTCCTCAGCGCCAGCAACACCCATATCCTCATCCTGGTGTACTTCAACAATGACATCTTTAATTTGAATATCAGGAACTGGACTGTGGGTGCTCCTTCCTGCACTTGCAGAGGGCGTGCAAATGGTGGAAGGAGCCACCTCTTCCTGTCCAGTGTTGGAAAGGTCAGGCATCACAACCGCCTGCACACTTGGACTCTCCTTGGGGATTTGTGATACCATCTTAGAACGCACAGTTCTTTGCTGTGCTTTTGCCAGCTTAACTCTTTCCATTTTTCTAGCAGGAGTATGAGGGCTTCCATTGTCATGTGAAGCTGAACCACTAGTCATGAACATAGGCCAGGGCCTTAGCCGTTCCTTGCCACTCTGTGTTGTAAATGGCATATTGGGAAGTTTACGTTTCTCCTCAGACCATTTAGATTTAATTTTTTGGGTCATTTTACTGAACTTTTGCTTTTTGGATTTGACATGCCCTCTATTATGACATTGGGCATTGGCCTTGGCAGACGACGTTGATGGCATTTCATCGTCTATGTTATAACTAGTCGCAGCAGCTTCAGCACTAGGAGGAAGTGGATCTTGATCTTTCCCTATTTTATCCTCCAAATTTTTGTTCTCCATTATTTTCCTGGAGTTATATAACACAATATGCGGCACAGGAGAGCGTACCCAGAGGCGTAGCGTGTAGCCATGGCACCTGGAGCAAGCTCATGTCGCAACACCTCTCCCCCCATATATACTCAAACACATACCCATCACCTTCCTCAGACACAACCCCCATCACCTTCCTCAGCCCCTAGACCCTCATCTTCCTCAGCCACAGCTCCATCTTCAGCCCCCATCACTTTCCTCAGACCCCTGCTCCATCACCTTCCCTGCAGCGGCAATCTGAATTATGCCAAGTTAGAGCCTCTTACACATATAACACTTCAGTAGAGCCCCTTATACACATTGCGGCAGTAAGCCCCATATACACATTGCGGCAGGTAGCCCCATATACACACTGTGCCAGGTAGCTCCATATACACATTGTGCTAGGTAGCCCCATATACACACACAGCGCCAGGTAGCCCATTATACACATTGTGCTAGGTACCCCCATATACACACTGTGCCAGGTAGCCCATTATGCTAGGTAGCCCCATATACACACTGCTCCAGGTAACCCCATAAACACACTGCATCAGGTAGCCCCATAAACACACTGTGCCAGGTAGCCCCATATACACACTGCGCCAGGTAGCCCATTATACACACTGCTCCAGGTAACCCCATAAACACACTGCATCAGGTAGCCCCATAAACACACTGCACCAGGTAGCCCCATAAACACATTGCACCAGGTAGCCCCATAAACACACTGCGCCAGGTATCCCCTTAAACACACTGCACCAGGTAGCCCCATAAACACATTGCACCAGGTAGCCCCATAAACACACTGCGCCAGGTAGCCAGGACTGGAGAGAGTGAGAGTGTGAGTGTGTGTCTCACACTCCCTGCAGCTCCGGGACACGTCACCTGCCGCTCCACTACTCACCCTCACTGCAGCTCTGGGACCCGCCGCTCTCCTCATGCTCCTGCAGCCCCAGGACCCGGCACTCTCCTCACGCTCTTGCAGCTCCGGGACCGGCCGCTCTCATCACGTTTCCTGCAGCTCCGGAACCCGCTGGAGCCCTCTGACAGTTTTGGCACCTGGAGCTCACGCTTTGCTGGTACCGCCCTCCCTACGCCCCTGAGCGTACCCCTACACCACACAGGGCAAACCCTGTAAAAATTATATTTGGAGTAAATGTTACTAACTCCTTTATTTGGAGTAAATAATATACAGCACAGGACACTACCACCGGTTTGATGCAGGACAACACAGCAACACTGTAAGGGACTTATTATACAGCAGCACTGGACATATGGCAGCAGAGGACACCACCACTGTGACTGATCACTGGACTGACTGATGCACAGGACACTACCACTGGTCTGATGCAGGACAACACAGCAACACTGTAAGGGACTTATTATACAGCAGCACTGGACATATGGCAGCAGAGGACACTACCACTGTGACTGATCACTGGACTGACTGATGCACAGAACACTACCACTGGTCTGATGCAGGACAACACAGCGACACTGTTAGGGACTTATTATACAGCAGCACTAGACATATGGCAGCAGAGGATATCACCACTGTGACTGGTTACTGGACTGACTGATGCACAGGACACTACCACTGGTTTGATGCAGGACAACACAGCGACACTGCATGGGACTTATTATACAGCAGCACTCAGGGGCGGATCCAGAAGAAAATGATAGGGGGGGGCACCATGGAAGGGGCAAGTACATTTGCGTGCGGCTTCGGTGCATGTGAGGTGGCGCTTCTTATACAATGCCCACAGTTGTAGCGCTCATTATGCAATGTCCACTGTACTGGTAGTGCCCCTTATATAGACTCCATAGTAGTGGTGCCCCTTATGCAATGCCCGTATTGCCCCCAGTAGTAATGTTGCCTGTAGTAATGCCCCCAGTCATTTAGCGCCCTAGTAGTTATGCCCCCAGTGGTAATGCCCCTGCAGTTATGACCCCAGTAGTTTACCCCCCCTTTAGTTTAGCCTCCCAGTGGTAATGCCCCCAGTAGTTTGCCTGCTTGTAGTTTAGCCCCTGTAGTTATGCCCCCCTTGTAGTTTAGCCCCCAGTAGTAATGCCCCCAGTAGTTTGGCCCCTGTAGTTATCCCCCAGTAGTTTGGCCCCTGTAGTTATGCCCCCAGTAGTTTGGCCCCCCTGTAGTTTAGCCCTCAAGTAGTAATGCCCCTGTAGTTACGCCGCCAGTAGTAATGCCCTCCTGTAGTATGCCCCCAGTAGTTAGCCCCTTTGTAGTTGGCCCCCAGTAATAATGTCCCCCAGTAGTTTGCCCCCAGTAGATGTCCCCCAGTAATAATGTCCCCCAGTAGTTTGCCCCCAGTAGATGCCCACCAGTAATAATGTCCTCCAGTAGTTTGCCCCAGTAGTAATGCCCCCTAGGAGTTTGCCCCCAATAGATGACCCCCAGTAGTAATGCCCCCAGTAGATGCCCCCCAGTAATAATGCCCCCAGTAGATGGCCCCCAGTAAAAATGTCCCCAGTAGCTGCCTCCAGTAGTAATGCCCCCAATAGATGCCTCCCAGTAATAATGCCCCCAGTAGTAATGCCCCTTGTTGATGCCCCCCAGTAGTAATGCCCCCAGTAGATGCTCCCCCAGTAATAATGCCCCCAGTAGTAATACCCCCCCACCCAGTAGTAATGTCCCTTGTTGATGCCCCCAGTAGTAATGTCCCCCCCCCTAGTTTGCCCCCAGTAGAGGCCCCCGCTGCTCTGAGGTAGAGAAAAGAGAACATACTTACCAAGCCACGTTCCCGCTTCCAGACTGCTGCAGTACTCCTCCTCCTGGCATCCTCTCCTCAGCACTATGAGAGAGACGTCATGACTGACGTCTCTCCCATAGCGCACGCCGCACAGTGACAGCGCCGGAGGCAGGAGCTCAGTAGTGAGCTCCTGCCTCCGGCTGCCGCTGTGCAGGGAGACGGGCGCCCGCTGGTAACACAATCTCAGCGGGCGCCCGTCATCTCCCTGTGCGGCGCCGGGGAGGGAAGGGGGGGGGACGGACGGACGGGCGGGGGATGGAGGGACTGGGGACGGAGGCACAAACGACAGGGGGGGCACGGGCCCGAGTGCCCCCCCCCCTGGATCTGCCACTGGCAGCACTGGACATATGGCAACAGAGGACACCACCACTGTGACTGGTCACTGGACTGACTGATGCACAGGACACTACCACTTGTCTGATGCAGGACAACACAGTGACACTGTAAGGGACTTATTATACAGCAGCACTGGACATATGGCAGCAGAGGACACCACCACTGTGACTGGTCACTGGACTGACTGATGCACAGGACACTACCACTTGTCTGATGCAGGACAACACAGTGACACTGTAAGGGACTTATTATACAGCAGTGCTGGACATATGGCAGCAGAGGATACCACCACAGTGACTGATCACTGGATTGACTGATGCACAGGACACTACCACTGGTCTGATGCACGACAACAGCGGAATGATGACGATTTGCCTCGTTCAGGCGGGATCCGGGTTCAGGACGTGAAGTTCGGTAGGGCCGAACCCGCTCATCTCTACCCCAAACGTAGTGTCCCTGATTCATATTACACCACATAGTAGTGCCCCTTATTCAAGTTATGTCAAACAGTAGTACTCCTTATATACGTTACGCTACACAGTACTACCCTTTTACACAATGCCCACAATGCACTTATCAGAGGTGTATCTAGGTGACATGATGCCTTGAGCAAGGGTATGTTTCAGCGCCCCCTCCTCTCTATTGAATTGGGGGCATGTTACATTTGAAAAGAAAAGTACATTTTAAAATCGGTGACAGGGCCATTTCGAGACCTTGAGGAGCTTAGGGCGAAAGTATCCTTTGACACCCGCCATGCTCCAAAAAATAGGGGAGTGGCCACAGAATAGTACCAATTCACATTACACCCCACAGTAGTATCCGTTAGTCACATTACAATGCACAGTAGCATCCATTAGTCACATTACACTGCAGTAGCGTCCATTAGTCACATAGCACAGTAGCGTCCATTAGTCACATTACACAGCACAGTAGTGTCTGTTAGTCACATTACCCCGCACAGTAGTGTCTGTTGGTCACATTACTCAGTCAGTAGCGTCCGTTAGTCACATTACACAGCACACTAGCGTCCACTAGTCACATTTCACAGCACAGTAGCAGCCGTTAGTCACATTACACCACACAGTAGTATCCGTTACTCACATTACATAGCACAGCAGTACCCTTCTACACTTTATGCCACACAGTAGAGATCCTTATACATGTTACACGACACAGGAGAGCCTCTTATACACGTTACGCCACAGTAGAGCACCTTATACATGTTATGCCAGGTAGAGCCACTTATATACATTATGCCAGGTACAGCACTCATTCCCTCCACAGCGTGGCCCCAGTACCTGCAGGAGGTCCCGGCTCTGGCGCTGCTCCTCCTCCTATCTCTCGCAGGCTCCATTACTCCAGTAGCGACTCTGTAGAATGTCGTCAGTGACACCAAGAAGGGGGGAGGGAGCGGATACTAATTACCCAGACCCGGGACTGATAGAGGGGCCGGCGGGATCCCTGGTCTGCTGCACTCTCCACCCTCTCCTTCCCGGGCAGCAGCACCAGCATATGCTCTTTTCCTGGCAGCACAGCACATGCTGCAGTGTGCTGTGCTGCAGTGAGGCTGCTGCTACTGCTGAGCCTCTGCTTGTTCCTGTATACGGGTAGAGGGGGAAAGATCACACTGATTGTGCTCCCTCCTCATATTGACCTCAATAGAACTCAGTGCCCCCACCACCACCACCTGCCCCGCTGGGCCCTGCAAAGTTCTTTTTTCAAGCTTTCTCATAAGGGGTTGTGGCCACGCCTCCCGAGATTAGACCACACCCCCAAATTTTATCTCGGACCTCAGACTTCTCGGCAGCGGCGCTGTGTGTGGCCTGAGGCCGCACACTACACGTGGCACTGTCTCTCTGGGGAAGAGGAGGGGAGGGAGCCGCACTACACGCTGCCAGAGCTGCTACCTGTCATCCAGTTTGACAGGCGCAGCAGCAGCCGGCAGCAGCAGGGTAGCAGAAAGAGGAGAACGCCTCTTCAGTTTGGCGCCTCCCTGCTTTGCATACCCTTGCTGAGCAGGTAGCGCCAACTCTGCATGTATCGTAGGTTTGCTTTTACACGGCAAGTTAGACTTCAGTTCACACCACCCAAATCTAAATCTCTCTGCACATGTTACTGAACATCTGCCCCACCTGCAGGGCAACATGGCTTTGCCTAGTTGCTCGCTTTTTTGCTTTGTTTGCAAATCAGGATCCGGGCCTTTGTCTGATGTGTGGTTGATAGTTTTATTGTCCTATAGCTGTGGTTAGCTGAAGCACAGGTTGCGTTTTGGGACTTTATAGTCTGTAGATTGCATCAGTACAGCTTCTTGTTTCCTGAATTTTCAAACATCCCACCATGTTTTGTTATTTTTTGGGGTTCATGAATAGTTTTACCGGAGAGAATGGCAGTCCAGTGGTCAATGGGGGTCATTCAGATCTGATCGCTAGGCAGCGATTTTTGCAGCTCTGCGATCAGATAGTCGCCGCCTACAGAGGGAGTGTATTTTCGCCATGCAAGTGTGCAATCGCATGTGTAGCTGAGCTGCACAACAGAGGCGTATCTAGCACGGGGCGAGCAGGGCACGTGCCCTGGGCGCCATGGCAGCCCCAACAGAGGGGAGCGCCACCGGCACCTGCACGGCCCACTCGCCCCATGCTTCAGGGATTCCGCCGGCGCTACCCGCGGCGCTTTCCCTGTCTCCCCGGCTGCTGTGCCTGTCACAATAGGAGCCTCCCCCTACTCCCCCCTGCAAAGTGACTGTGTGTACGCGATCGCGTGCGCGATCGCGACCGCGGAGGTGCGCGCATGCGCGTGCGCGACCTCGGGGGGGCGTGCGGCCCCTGCCCTGAACAGCAGTGAGTGCAGGTGAGCGGGAAGGGGGTGCGGGACATTTTTTGTGTGTGTGTGTGTCGGACAGTGTGCGTGTGTGTTGTGTGTGGGACATTGTGTGTGTGTTAATTGTGTGTGTGGGACAGTTTGAGTGTGTGTAAATTGTGTGTGTGACTGTTTGTGTGTGTGGGACAGTGTGCGTGTGTTAATTGTGTGTGTGTGGGACAGTGTGTGTGTGTTAATTGTGTGTGTGTGTGGGACAGTGTGAGTGTGTTAATTGTGTGTGTGGGACAGTGCGTGTTTGTTAATTGTGTGTGTGTGTGTGACAGTGTGTGTGTGTTAATTGTGTGTGTGTGTGGGACAGTGTGAGTGTGTTAATTGTGTGTGTGGGACAGTGCGTGTTTGTTAATTGTGTGTGTGTGACAGTGTGAGTGTATTAATTGTGTGTGTGGGACAGTTTTGAGTGCGCGTTAATTGTGTGTGTGTGGGACAGTGTGCATGTGTGTTCATTGTGTATGTGTGGGACAGTGTGAGTGTGTTAATTGTGTGTGTGTGGGACAGTGTGAATGTGTTAATTGTGTGTGTGTGGGACAGTTTGAGTGTGTGTTAATTGTGTGTGTGTGGGACAGTGTGCGTCTGTGTTAATTGTGTGTGTGTGGGACAGTGTGCGTGTGTATCAATTGTGTGTGTGTGGGACAGTGTGTGTTAATTGTGTGTGTGGGACAGTGTGCGTGTGTGTTAATTGTGTGTGTGGGACAGTGTGAGTGTGTTGCGTGTGTGTGGGACAGTGCGTGTTTGTTAATTGTGTGTGGGACAGTGTGCGTGTGTGTTATTTGTGTGTGTGGGACAGTGTGCGTGCGTGTGTGTTAATTGTGTGTGTGTGTGTGTTAATTGTCCCGGCGGTTATTGGCGTCTGTAGTGTGCGCCCCATCCTCCTCCGCTGCCGCTGACAGGAGCGGCGGTGTGCGGCTCTCCCCCTCCTCCGCCGGCTCCGTCCTCCCGTCGTGGCCCTGCAGTGTGTGCCGGTCTCCCCAGCAGCAGGTTAGTCTCTCCCCCCCCCCCCCCTCTCTCTCTCTCTCTCTCTCTCTCTCTCCTCCTGTGGATTGCAGTTTGTAAGTATCATTTTAATTTTTACAGGTACCCCTATTGAATTCTACTGGACAAGTGGACGTGATCGGCGTGGGATGTAGGTAAGTAATCTGTCTCTTATTTTTACAGGTACCCCTATTGGATTCTACTGGACAAGTGGACGTGACCGGCGTGGGATGTAGGTAAGTAATCTCTCTCATTTTTACAGGTACCCCTATTGGATTCTACTGGACAAGTGGACGTGACCGGCGTGGGATGTAGGTAAGTAATCTGTCTCTCATTTTTACAGGTACCCCTATTGGATTCTACTGGACAAGTGGACGTGACCGGCGTGGGATGTAGGTAAGTAATCTGTCTCTCATTTTTACAGATTCCCCTACTGGATTCTACTGGACAAGTGGACGTGACCAGCGTGGGATGTAGGTAAGTAATCTGTCTCTCATTTTTACAGGTACCCCTATTGAATTCTACTGGACAAGTGGACGTGACCAGCGTGGGATGTAGGTAAGTAATCTGTCTCTCATTTTTACAGGTACCCCTATTGGATTCTACTGGACAAGTGGACGTGATCGGCGTGGGATGTAGGTAAGTAATCTGTCTCTCATTTTTACAGGTACCCCTATTGGATTCTACTGGACAAGTGGACGTGACCGGCGTGGGATGTAGGTAAGTAATCTGTCTCTCATTTTTACAGGTACCCCTATTGGATTCTACTGGACAAGTGGACGTGACCGGCGTGGGATGTAGGTAAGTAATCTGTCTCTCATTTTTACAGATTCCCCTACTGGATTCTACTGGACAAGTGGACGTGACCAGCGTAGGATGTAGGTAAGTAATCTGTCTCTCATTTTTACAGGTACCCCTATTGAATTCTACTGGACAAGTGGACGTGACCAGCGTGGGATGTAGGTAAGTAATCTGTCTCTCATTTTTACAGGTACCCCTATTGGATTCTACTGGACAAGTGGACGTGATCGGCGTGGGATGTAGGTAAGTAATCTGTCTCTCATTTTTACAGGTACCCCTATTGGATTCTACTGGACAAGTGGACGTGACCGGCGTGGGATGTAGGTAAGTAATCTGTCTCTCATTTTTACAGATTCCCCTACTGGATTCTACTGGACAAGTGGACGTGACCAGCGTGGGATGTAGGTAAGTAATCTGTCTCTCATTTTTACAGGTACCCCTATTGGATTCTACTGGACAAGTGGACGTGATCGGCGTGGGATGTAGGTAAGTAATCTGTCTCTCATTTTTACAGGTAACGCTATTGGATTCTACTGGACAAGTGGACGTGACTGGCGTGGGATGTAGGTAAGTAATCTGTCTCTCATTTTTACAGGTACCCCTATTGGATTCTACTGGACAAGTGGACGTGACTGGCGTGGGATGTAGGTAAGTAATCTGTCTCTCATGTTTACAGATTCCCCTACTGGATTCTACTGGACAAGTGGACGTGACCGGCGTGGGATGTAGGTAAGTAATCTGTCTCTCATTTTTACAGGTAACGCTATTGGATTCTACTGGACAAGTGGACGTGACCGGCGTGGGATGTAGGTAAGTAATCTGTCTCTCATTTTTACAGGTACCTCTATTGGATTCTACTGGACAAGTGGACGTGATCGGCGTGGGATGTAGGTAAGTAATCTGTCTCTCATTTTACAGATTCCCCTACTGGATTCTACTGGACAAGTGGACGTGACCAGCGTGGGATGTAGGTAAGTAATCTGTCTCTCATTTTTACAGGTACCCCTATTGGATTCTACTGGACAAGTGGACGTGACCGGCGTGGGATGTAGGTAAGTAATCTGTCTCTCATTTTTACAGATTCCCCTACTGGATTCTACTGGACAAGTGGACGTGACCAGCGTGGGATGTAGGTAAGTAATCTGTCTCTCATTTTTACAGGTACCCCTATTGGATTCTACTGGACAAGAGGACGTGATCGGCGTGGGATGTAGGTAAGTAATCTGTCTCTCATTTTTACAGGTAACGCTATTGGATTCTACTGGACAAGTGGACGTGACCGGCGTGGGATGTAGGTAAGTAATCTGTCTCTCATTTTTACAGGTACCCCTATTGGATTCTACTGGACAAGTGGACGTGACTGGCGTGGGATGTAGGTAAGTAATCTGTCTCTCATGTTTACAGATTCCCCTACTGGATTCTACTGGACAAGTGGACGTGACCGGCGTGGGATGTAGGTAAGTAATCTGTCTCTCATTTTTACAGGTAACGCTATTGGATTCTACTGGACAAGTGGACGTGACCGGCGTGGGATGTAGGTAAGTAATCTGTCTCTCATTTTTACAGGTACCTCTATTGGATTCTACTGGACAAGTGGACGTGATCGGCGTGGGATGTAGGTAAGTAATCTGTCTCTCATTTTACAGATTCCCCTACTGGATTCTACTGGACAAGTGGACGTGACCAGCGTGGGATGTAGGTAAGTAATCTGTCTCTCATTTTTACAGGTACCCCTATTGGATTCTACTGGACAAGTGGACGTGACCAGCGTGGGATGTAGGTAAGTAATCTGTCTCTCATTTTTACAGATTCCCCTACTGGATTCTACTGGACAAGTGGACGTGACCGGCGTGGGATGTAGGTAAGTAATCTGTCTCTCATTTTTACAGATTCCCCTACTGGATTCTACTGGACAAGTGGACGTGACCGGCGTGGGATGTAGGTAAGTAATGTGTCTCTCATTTTTACAGCTACCCCTATTGGATTCTACTGGACAAGTGGACGTGACCGGCGTGGGATATAGGTAAGTATGTGTGAGTGTGTCAGTGTGCTTTAATAAATTTTTACTGTCACGGTGTGTGAGTTGTGTTTTTATTTGGGTATTTTTTTCTGTTGTAGAACTACAGGTACCGGCGGGCCCGTTATTTCCCTGCATGTTGGTACTTGAGGTTCTCCAAGTACCAGCAAGCGGGGGAGGCTTTCTGGGCCTTGTAGTTCCACAACAAAAAACAATATTCTTTTTTTACTTGCATGGCTATCAGCCTCCCATCCACAGCCCACGGGTGGGGGGGACAGCCTCGGGCTTCACCCCTGGCCCTTGGGTGCCTGGAGGGGGGGTGACCCCTTGATTTAAGGGGTCCCCACTCCTCCAGGGAACCCCGGCCAGTGGTGACTAGTTGGGGGGGGTAATGCCACGGCCGCAGGGACCTACATAAATGTGTCCCCCGGCTGTGGCATTATGTCCCTGGCTAGTGGAGCCCGGTGCTGGTTTTAAAAATACGGGGGGACCCCTACATCTTTTGTCCCCCGTATTTTTGGAACCAGGACCGGACTAAGAGCCCGATGCTGGTTGTCTAAATATGGGGAACCCCTGTCCAATTTTTTCCCAGTATTTAAACAACCAGGACCGGCTCAAAGGGCCCGAGGCTGGTTATACTTAGGAGGGGGACCTCACGCAGTTTTTTTTTACATTTTTAACCCATTCAGACCCTTCTCCATTAAGTTAATGGAAACCCTGGACAACAAAATTGCATGCATGTCCTCCTCCCACTCCCTTCCCAGTCCCAAACACTGATTATTATTTTTTTCTATAAAAATGTACAATATATCATAAGTATGATGAGCAGGCATGCAGCGGGCATTGGCGACTTTGGACTGAGTTGCAAATTAGTGGCGGAGGGCTGGGTCAGTTGATGGTGGGCGAGTTTGTAAGCCATTGGTGGTGGCAGCGGGCATCGGCTCAGAGGCAGTGGCGGGCATTGGCTCGGTGGCGGTAGGGTTCATCGACAGGATTCGGCAGACATTATGGCTGTAGTGCCTCACCGCACGCCACTGACCTCACTGCACGCCACTGGTGTGTGGGACAGTGTGCGTGTGTGTTAATTGTGTGTGTGGGACAGTGTGAGTGTGTGTTAATTGTGTGTGTGTGGAACAGTGTCAGTGTGTGTAAATTTTTGCAGTCCAGTGTGTGTGTGGGGGAGAGGAAAGTATGAGAATGTGTGTGTGTGTGTGTAGTCTGAGTGGGTGTGTGTAGGATTTGGGGGTGGCCAGTCTGTGTGTGTGTAATCAGTGTGTGTGGGATGTACTAATGGCCATTTACCGAAGAGAGATATGTATTAAACCACGGGCACTGAGATGCCCTTCTCACTCACCATCCAGCTGGGTGGGCGAGCCGGGCGGGTGGAAAGCCAGCAGCAGGGGCAGCATGCCGGATATCAGCAGCCGAGGGTGGGGGCTGTAATGCACATGCGGAGCCCAAAGCCGGAGATCAGCAGCATGCTGACCGGCAATAAGCAGCTTCTGCTTCCGCGTTCAACATGCTGCTGATCTCCTGCTTTGGGCTACGCAGGGTTCGGGGGATGGGTGTCCTTTGCCGGTGTACTGCAGCTCCGGGGGTGCGGGCTCCAGAGGCTTTCAGCACTGTTGAATATCCAGCTGCCTCAAGTATGTACAGCCCGCACCCTCTGCTGCTGATATCCGGCATGCTGCTGCTGGCTGTCCCCCCGCCCGGCTCGGCCACACAGCTGTATGGTGAGAAGGGCATCTCAGTTCCTCAGGTTTAACACATATGCCTCAGAAAATGGCCTCTGCGGTAAACGATACTAATGCTTACCGTGACAGTAACAGCGGGGAGGAAGGCGCACATCGGGATCCTGCAGCATGAAACAAGAACCCCTTCGGAGCGCAGCAGGCCACACTGAAAAGGGTGCATACCCGGTGCGGTGCTCTGCATCCCGGGTGGTGCCGAAGATGTGGAGTGTCGGAGGTGGCAGAAGCGCCGCAGCTTGGGGTGAGAAACCGCTGCAGCCCTTCCGCTGCTAAACTCTGCAATTAGTCTATTAAGGGGGTGGGCTCCCCTCATCATAGTGCCCCACAGGCCATGTTAATTCTGGGGGTAGGATCCCCTAACTCTATAATGGGAATTTTGGCTCATATCATGTGCTGTAACGTGAATTTTGGCTAATACCGTGTGCTATAATGTGAATTTTGGCTCATACTATGTGGGGTAATGTGAATTTTGGCTCATTCCGTGTGCTGTAATGTGAATTTCGGCTCATACCGTGTGCTGTAATGTGAATTTCTGCTCATACCATGTGGGGAAATGTGAATTTTGGCTCATACCATGTGGAGTAATGTGAATTTTGGCTCATACCGTGTGCTATAATGTGAATTTCGGCTCATACCGTGTGCTATAATGTGAATTTTGGCTCATACCATGTGGGGTAATGTGAATTTCGGCTCATACTGTGTGCTATAATGTGAAATTCGGCTCATGCCATGTGGGGCAATGTGAATTTCGGCTCATACTGTGTGCTATAATGTGAATTTCGGCTCATACCGTGTGCTATAATGTGAAAGGGGCACCAGTACTAGATAGTATAAGGGGTCCTACTACACTGAAGGACACGCCCCTTTTGAGTGACCACGCCCCTTTTCCGGAGCGCGCGCGCCTTCGGCGCGCGCATAATTGCTATCTGCACTCTTTCATTCCACCTTCAAAAATTCAACTTCGACCACTGCACCTACATACACATACATACACACCCTGACATCTTTATATGCAGTGACACCAGTGGCGTCTGCACATACTTTCCTTTTGTATTTTTTTTTATTATCATTTTATTAATTTATTATTTTTATAAAGAAAAAATTATTATTATTTTTTTTTGGGGGGGGGGGGCGCGCCATTATTGATCTTGCCCTGGGCTCCAAAAACCCTAGTTACGCCTCTGCTGCACAAACTGACTTTGTTCAGTTTCAGTGCAGCCCAGGACTTACTTTTCCATTGTGATCACATCAGGCTGATTGGGACCGGATTTGACGTCAGACACCCTCCCTGAAAACGCTTGATCCTGCCTGCGTTTTTCCGGACACTCCTTGTAAATGGTCAGTTGCCACCCACAAACGGCCTCTTCCTGTCAATCTCCTTGCGATCGCCCATGCAAATGGATTCTTCGCACCATCCCGTTGCAGGGCGCCGATGCCCATTACAGCCGTGCGACGCGCCAGCGCAGTGCGGTGCATACGCAGTTTGGATCTGATCGCCCACTGTGCGTAAACGCACAGCAGCGATCAGATCTCAATGACCCCCAATGTGCTGCATTTGTTGAGCTACTCTCTTCTTAACACACTAAAGAGACTGAAAGAAAATCTAAAATCAAGCATACAGCCATGCACCCTCCTATCTATCTATCTATCTATCTATCTATCTATCTATCTATCTATCTATCTATCTATCTATCTATCTATCTATCTATCTACCTAACTATCTATCTATCTGTCTATCAATAAACACACACACACACACACACACACACACACACACACACACACACACACACACATACATGCGTGTTATTTACTTGTGATCAGTGTGAATGCCACTTAATAAAATCTGCTGATTTATTTTATTCTCCGTTTTTCCCCCCCTTCTAAATAGTCCTATTGTAAAGATGTTAATTAATCCTACTTGACACAAAGTTTAATAGCTGTTAAAGTATTCAGCTATATTTGTGTTTCGAAAAAACTACCAATTGCACATACAGTAATGGGCCCTACACCTTGGTCGATTTCACTGAAAGATATGAACGATATCATTCATAAATTAACAATAAATCTTTCATATCTTTCAGTGTGGATGCTTCAATGATAAACGATGCGCATCCCTGCGCTCGTTCATCGTTGTTCTCCCGTTGTTTGAACATTCAGGTCGATATGGACAACCTGCATGTTCGGGAATGGGGCGGGTGACATGGGGTGTGAAAAAAACGTTCACTCCCCTCGTCACCCGCACCTGCGGCAGGTCGACATCTGCCGTATCGGCCGTCAGGCACCTCGGCCGCAGGTCGCCGACTGTGTAGGGCCCATTAGTTAAATTGCACACTACACTTGAGTTAACCCATGAGGAAGTTTAGGAGATTTGCAGGAATATATTGATATGACACATGTAAATAAAATGGGTGGTCACCGGCATCCCGACAGCCAGCATATCAACACTTTTTCTCCCTCCTGGGGGTCCACGCCCCCCGGAGGGAGAATAAATAGCGTGGCACACGCCACGCTGTCGGTATGCCGGCGGTTGGGATCCCGACGCTGGTATGCTGGTCGCCGGGAGCCCAGCCGCCGGCATACCATACTACACCCAATAAAATAACTCCCTCATTTACTCTTATAACTGGGGTGCAGTTATTATGTAGACCAGAGGTTTCCAAACTGTGTGCCTAGGCATCCTGATGTCCTCTGAGGGTCTTGCAGGGGTGCCTCGGGTGGTGGTCCAGGACAAATCAAATTATTTATGGTCAAATGAAATGAAAAACCAGTGCTAGCGGCTGCCAATCATAAAACCTGTGGATAATCAGAAGCACAACTGTACACCAGCACATAAATGACCCCTCGGATGACAGGTAGGCACAATTTACTTAATTTAATATCTATATATTTTTTAAATATATCAATAAACTTATACTCTAGGGCGCCGTGATGCAAGAAAGTTTGCAAAGCACTAATGTAGACAGTAACATTCAACAAGATTTCTGACAACAGCACTGTAGGCCTAATTCAGACCTGATTGCAGCAGCAAAACTGTTCTCTAATGGGCAAAACCATGTGCACAGCAGGGGGGGCAGATGTTACATATGCAGAGAGATTTAGACTTAGGTGGGTTATATTGTTTCTGTGCAGGGTAAATACTGGCTGCTTTATTTTTACACTGCAATTTAGATTTCAGTTTGAACCATACAATGAATTTCTCCTCAATGGGAGAAGCCCGGAGAGGAGACGCTGCAGGAAACTTCAGGGGGCGGAGCCGGGCTGTGACATCAGCAAGCCCCGCATCCGCATCCGGAAAAAACACAGCTATTCGCGGGTCCGTGGGAAAGGGGCGGGGCTAAAATGATGCAATTTGCGTCATTTTAACCCCATTTCCCACTCCACGGACCTGCAAACACGGGATAGTATCTCTCCATCCTGCCTGCATCACTAGGATGCGAGCAGGATACGGAAGTCCTGCCTACTCTTCCGGGGAACGGGGGGCTACTCCAAAAAAACGGGAGCCTCCCGCAGCTGCCGGGAGAGTAGGCAAGTATGGTTTGAACACACCCCAATCAAATCTAACTCAGGGTTGCCTACCCTCCCGCATTCAGCGGGAGGCTCCCGTTTTTAACATGAGCCTCCCGCTGCCCCGCAAAAGCTCCCGGTCCTCCCGGTTTTTCATTGTACTCGCTGAAAGTGCGTAATGCGCATGCGCGAGTGGAAGTCATTATTTAAATGCCGGCCGCCGATACCCACAACCACGTGGTGGCTCTCATTTAAATAACATGACGACCACATCAGGCCCCGCCTCCCGTCATTCTGGACTTACACGTGCAGTCCGCATTCTCCTGACCGTCGGTCACGTCCAGCCACTGCGGAGTTATGGACTGCTGTGGCCAGGAAGTCCCCTGCTCTAGCGCTGTGCCTGTACTTCAAGCTCCAGTATACACTGAGAGGAGGTGGGCTGAGCTGACACCAGCAGCAGCTGGTCATGGGGTGAGAGAGCTGAGGCAGGGTTACGTCAGGTGGATCGGGCACAGCAGCGATGGAGCCCAGCCGTGACCGGGGGAGGAGCAGAGAAAGCCTCACAGAAAAAAAGGTCAGAGGTGTGTGTGTGTGTGTGTGTGTGTGTTGGTCCGGGTGTGCACACACAGGAAACTGAGGAGTGGAGGCATGGGTAACTAAGTGCAAGGACTTGGGCTGGGGAGTCAGGACCCAGCAGAGCTGTGGACCCTTGGCCGCCCCCCCCCCCTCCCCCCTTACTTCATGCTGCTGCTGCTGCTCAGCTGCTGTCCCTCACTTCAAACTCCTGCAACTCCGAGTCCTCTATATTTTCATTTGCCCACTTGATGCCCCGCCTCCTCTCACTGCACAGCTGTCAGTCTGCAATGTGAGGCTGGAGCTCACTGAATAACACTTGTAAGTTGTAATGCTGGCCTGGCTTGAGGAGGGGAGCTCATGGCATGTTCTGTGGTGCCCCCTCTCTGAGAGGTGCTCTCCCTCCTCCCACGGCTGCTACTTTCTGCTGGCAGTTTCTTTACTTTTTTCTTAGTTCTAAAAAAACAGATTGTAGACAGAATCCCCATATGCACAGCAGCACAAGTCATCTGGAAACTGCCCTGGTTCTTGGTCTGTGCAGCAGCTGTCTCCATTCCTGGGTGCCCCTCTCTGTGAGCCTGTGTCCCCACTCCATGACAGCAGCACACACAGTCACAGGTAGTGCTCGAAGTGGGCTGGTATACACCAGTATGGCATACCGGCACTTCGAGCACTGACCGCTGAAGAACCCTGCCGCCATTATCATTTCAAATTTAGCGCTATTCAATAGCCAATTGGCACTCTCAAATAGGCAGCCATTAGGGAGCGGCCGCTCCTGATTGGCTGCCAGTCCGCATCAGATTTGGAATGATAGGCGGACTGGACGCAGGGGGAGGCACCAGAGTTGCCCTGAAGGCCATTGCCACCACCGATGACGACCACAGCCTGCTCCTCACCGCCGCTGCAGCTGACCACAGCCTCCTCAGTACCGCAGCCGCCAATCACAGCCTCCTCCTCCGCAGCACTGCCCATTAGGTAATCTTAATCTGATGCCTTTCTCTCTCCCTACTGTATATCCTTCCCGTCCCTCTCTTTGTCTCTGTCCCTGCTGTCACTTTCCCTCTCACTCTGTCACTCTCACTGTTCCTGCTGTCACTTTACCTATCCCTTTGTCACTCTCCCTGTCCCTCTGTCATCTCTCCGTCCCTATGTCCCTGTTGTCACTCTCCCTGTCCCTGTATTTTGGCTCATTCCGTGTGGTGTAATGTAAATTTTGGCTCATTCCGTGTAACGTAGTGTGAATTTTGGCTCATACTGTGTGGCGTGATGTGAATTTTTGCTCATTACTTGTGGCGTAATGTGAATTTTTTCTCATTCCTTGTGGCGTAATGTGAATTTTTGCTCATTCCTTGTGGCATAATGTGAATTTTTGCTCACTCCGTGTGGCGTAATGTGAATGTTTGCTCATTCCGGGTGGCGTAATGTGAATTTTTGCTCATTCCGTGTGACGTAGTGTGAATTTTGGCTCATACTGTGTGGCGTAATGTGAATTTTGGCTCATTCCATGTGGTGTAATGTGAATTTTGGCTCATACTGTGTGGCATAATGTGAAAGGGGCACCAGTACTAGATAGTATAAAGGGACCTACTATTATGGGTATACGGCGTGGTACACTTAAGGACATGCCCCCTTTTGAGAGACCACACCTCCTTTTCCAAAGCAGCCTTCACTTTTCCACACCCAGACTTAAAATTTTCCACTTCCACCACTGGTCATAGGAGAATAGGCAGCATGAGAGGCAGAAGAATTATCTTTGAAACGTTTAGTGCTACAGGAAGAAAAGTAAATGTGCGGCTCTGGACCTCTTGGTAAGAAATACATTGTTAAAATAAAATGAATGCTACATTTGTATACAGTGTGTGGGGTCATAAACAAAAAGGATTGCCCTGGGAAGGTCCACCTTCAAATCAGGCCCAGAGTGTTCCGGGCTCAACCACATCCATTTGTCTGATGTCTGAATCTCATGTCTGGAGATACATCCATACACAAACCCCCTCAGGCAGCATGCTGCACTTTGGGGTTCATTCCGACCCGCAATGCGCACGTGCATCGTTGCCGTCGCCGGGCAGCTGCCAGAACAAAGAAGAAAGTGATCGCTAGCGCGATCGCAAGAAGATTGACAGGGAGGAGGTGTTCCGGGGCATCTACTCACCATTTACCGGGCGCGGTGAGGCGAACGCAGGCGGATCCAGGCATTTGGAGGGTGGATGTCTGACGTCAGTCCCGTGACCTTCGTCGCTGGATCCGTCACACAGGGTAAGTAACTCTTACCCTGGTCTTGTTCTACACAAAACTTTTTTAGCATAGCAGGGCTGCACAAGCGATCGCATCCCTGCTATGCAGAAATACACTCCCCCATAGGCGGTGTCTAGTTGATCGCACAAGCAGCAAAAAGTTGCTACGTGCGATCAACTCGGAAATGACCCCATTAGTACTTTAGATTTCACCTGCCACTGCAGGACACACCCCTTAGTGGCACTAGATACGCCCATAGGTGGAGCTAGATACGCCCTTTGGGCGGAGCATAACACACCCTCTCATCGGTGCTGCGCATTCTACTACCAGCTAAAATCTCCCTCAAACTAGTTTTCATAAGTAGGCAAGTATGATCTAACTCTTTCTGCACATGTTATATCTGTCCCCCCTGCAGTGCACATGGTTTTGGCCAACTGCTAACAAAGTTCCTGCTGCAATCAACTCGGAATTACCCCCATGGTTTTGCCGATTAGAGAACAATTTTGCTGCTGTGATCAGGTCTGAATTAGGCTCTGTGTCTGCTTTAACAGCAAGTTTCAAATTAAATTGCAAACACCATTAAATGCTTAATTTGTAACTATAACATGAGTCATTCTTATATTGTGCTACTGTGTTTGATTACATAGTGTACAACAGTATACATACTATATAATGAAGTACAACCAGCGTAAGTTATGCACTTTTAATGTACAGGCACTGCATAATGGGGGTCATTGCGAATTGATCGCACGTAGCAACTTTTTGCTGCTCGTGCGATCAACTAGATGCCGCCTATGGGGGAGTGTATTTCTGCATAGCAGGGCTGCGATCACTTGTGCAGCTCTGCTATGCTAAGAAAGTTTTGTGTAAAAGAAGACCAGGGCTGCAGTTACTTACCCTGTGCGATGGATCCAGCGATGAAGGTCCCGGAATTGACGTCAGACATCCGCCCACCAAACGCCTCGACACGCCTGCATTCGGATCTCCACGCCCAGAAAACGGTGAGTAGACGCCCCGATCCGCCTCCCGGCTGTCAATCTTCTTGTAATTCGTGCTGCGACTGCTTTCTTCATTCCCGACGTCGTTGCCCAGCGACTCCCGTTGCAGATCTGACCCGTTCGCACTGCTGCGATGAACCGCAGCGTGCGAACGGGTCGGAAAGACCCCCAATAAACGTGTGCATTGTGTAGAGCAGTTTTTGTGTTATTTTCCAGCTCAAGCTTGGGTTATAAACCATTTGTGCCATTAATAAAAGATAAATAATTGTTCGCATAAATTGAAGAACATTACTTACTAACTAGCAAAGTCTTATGTACCTGGAATCTTTCTCACTAAGGCTGGATTCACACTGGAGCAATGCCGTGTTGGCGCGACCAAGTCACTTATATCGCACAGTGTGTACCCAGGACTGCGCGCTCCCGCGGTCGCATGCAACAGATGCTTGGTTTGATGTGCTGCACATCAAACCAAGCGCCCATCGCTAGCATCCTGTGTTATGTTAATGAAGGACGGACATGGTCGTTCCGTCTTTCATTAAAGTTGCCTCAGTGTGTAGTGGCAATTTGGGCTAACGGGGATTCGTTCCTATGTTGGAACGAATTCCCGTCTATCCATTGTGTTCCCAACTTAAAGTATGAGTAATAATCTATTAAACCACCTGTCATAAACAAATCAAGGGACACAGCCACTCCTGTGTCTGATTACACCCCTTAAATGCAATCTAACCTATTATATTATCTAATTTAAAGAGATACAGATAGGATGTTTTCAATTTATATTTTCACCTGATGCGACTGCATCTTTATTATGTGATGATCACTTTGAACTATCATTTTGTTTGAATTTTATTTATATATTTGCATACTATTACTATTTTTAAGAATAATAGACTAAAAGTTATATTTTCAATTAATATGCATTTCCATCTATCTGAATTAGAGTGCCCCAGTAAGACATTATTTTGTCTTTGCTTTTGCAAAATCTGTTTATAATCGGATGCGTTTAGCTGACTGGCGCTCAGAATCCCAGCAGTCAGCATGCCGACGCCAGAATCCCGAATGTTATAAATGCTGGCAGATGGAATGCCGAAACAGCAAGCTCTATTCCCACTCGTAGGTGTCCACGACACCCATAGCGTGGGAATAGAACCTGTGGCAAACCCGCGGGGGGTCTTTGTTGCGCTTGCCCGCCCCCACCGCCATTCTGCTGCTGGGATCCAGGGGTCGGTATGCTGACCACCGGGATTCTGGCAGCCGGTAACCCAAACCCAACGCGTTTATAACTGCATAATAATAACTATATTCTTTATCAGAATTAATAGCATATTCCTTTGTATTATTCATTCAGTGTATACATGTGTCCTACACTAGGGGGTATATTTACTGTGGTGTGAGTTTTATAGAAGTGGAGATGTTGCCCATAGCAACCAGTCAGATTCCACTTAACATTTATCTAGCTGTTTCTAGAAGATAATAGCTAGAATCTGATTGGTTGCTATGGGAAACATCATCTCCACTTCTAAAAAAACCTCACACCTTATATAATATATCCCTAGGTATCCCTTCTGCACCTAACTCTTATAGGCAAATCCCCCCTTTCCCCCAAGCCATTGTTGTATCTCTAATGGCTGCAGGGTATACAGGGACCCATGTCGAACACCATGCACCCATATAATTATACTTACCTTTCTGGAGTCCTGCAGCGGCCAGCACTGTAGACATAAATCACCAGTAAAATGACACAGCACCTATTTTCCCAGTGATTTGCGCAACCATAGTAGCTATGTCAATGGTAATAAGGCACGGGTGCCATTTTCCCAGAGACCTGTGCATGCTGTGGCCACTGCCAGAGAGGAGCGGACCTGCACGGAACCTGCACACGGGCCCTCGCCCCTCTTTATCCGCCTCTGCCCCAAGCAATAGCAGAGAGTCATCTGACCCAAGTTGCATTTAATGAATTAAAAAATGGGGTAGAAGAGATATGTGACCCCAAGTTTGTATAAACAAAAGGCATTTATCCACTGCACTCTCCACATCAAGTGGGAGATTTATCAAAGCTTGGAGAGGGATACAGTAGAGAAAGATAAAGTACCAACAAATCAGTTCATGTCATCATTGAAACACAGCCTGTAAAATGACAGCTAAAAGCTGGTTGTTTAGTATTTTATCTCTCTACACTTTATGTTACTCCAAGCATTGATAAATCTCACTCCAAGACTTTTGCTGCAAGATGTGTTTATTACAGTGTCATTAATAGTTTTTCACCAGTTCCCAAGTCGAGTGGCAGCGGTGGAGTTCCCACTAGGCACGTGAGGCACGTTCCTAAATGTGGCACTTGCTGGGGGCGGCACATAAGACTGATGTGGCCAAGTGATTATTTCGATTTGTCTTTACAACTTATGTTTTTTAGATTTTGTATAGAAAATTACGGGAATGGGACAATGGGCAACAAATTGTGGTCCAGGAGGTGGTAGTAGGGTGAGGTTGGGGCTGCTGTGACGGTCTTGGGGCATACGGACTAGCCCCAAAATTACCAAAGAAAAAAGTTATTCCTAATGAACAGGACAAAAATGGCTAAAACCGACTTAGTCATGAATAGAGGTTGGTTACATCATTTTATATCAGGAATCACTGTTAAAGGACCAAACTGCATATTACTTACCATTAGACACAAACAATTAATGATGCTGCACATTAAACTACTGTAAATATCAAAAAGTAAGTTAAAAGCAAAACAAGTTTAAGCAAATTCTGTATGTGTATTATCTTTTTAAAAAAATATACTTTAAAAAGTTCAAATTAGCAGCAGTGGAACTTTGTATCATTGCCGAAATACAATTGAGCTGCATGACACAATATTACAAAGATCATTTGAATCATAAATGAGAGGTTGTAGCTTGCTCCTCTGTAACACTTTTCTATAAGGTGTCCATAATGTTAGGCAATTAACCAACCAATATAAACAACTTACTTGTAATATACTATCTTACCCAGTGCTCGAAGTGGGCCGGTATACACCGGTATGGCATACCGGCACTTCGAGCACTGACTACTGAAGAACCCCTCTGCTGCCGCTATCATTTCAAATTTAGAGTTATTCAAGTTGCAACTGGAGCTCTCGAACCGGCAACCAATGAGGAGCAGTCACGCGGTCGCTCATGATTTGCTGCCGGTCCACGACAAATTTGAAATGATAGGCAGGCTGGATGCAGGGGGGGTACCAGAGCCGCACTGCAGGCCACAGCAGCCATCGCCTCCTTATCGGTACCACCGCCATCGACGATGACCGCAGTCCCCTCCTTCTCCACACTGCCACTGAAGCTGACCACAGCCTCCTCCTTTGTACCGCCGCCGCTGACCACAGCCTCCTCAGCACCGTCACCTATTAGGTAATATTAACCTACTGCCTTTCTCTCCCTCTACTGTATGTCCTTCCTGTCACTCTCCCTGTCCCTCTGTCATCTTTCTGTCCCTATGTCCCTGCTGTCACTCTACCTGTCCCTGCTGTCACTCACCATGTCCCTGTATTTTGGCTCATTCCGTGTGGTGTAATGTGAATTTTGGCTCTTTCAGTGTGGTGTAATGTGAATTTTGGCTCATTCCATGTGGCATAATGTGAATTTTGGCTCATTCTGTGTGGCGTAATATAAATTGTGGCTCATACTATGTGGCGTAATGTGAAAGGGGCACTAGTACTAGATAGTATAAGGGGTCCTACTATTGTGGTGCATAATGTGTATAAGGGGTATACGGTGTGGTACAGTACACTTATGTACACTTTTGAGAGGCCATGCCCCCTTTTCTAGAGCGCGCCAGCACCTTCAACACACGCATAATTACAGCCTTCACTTTTCCATACCCCCACTTCAAAATTTCCTGCTCATTGTAGTGTGGTATAAAATGAACTGGAGGGCATTATAATGCTACATAATATGATTTTTTTATTAACAGTTTCTTATATAGCGCAGCATATTCACCTGCACTTTACAATTATAACAACACTAATAGAACAAAACTGGGTAAAAACAGACAGACATAGAGGTAGGAAGGCCCTGCTTGCAAGCTTATAATCTATAGGGAAATAGGCATTGATACACAAGGATAGATGCTACTTATTGCATAATGGTCCACCAGATTGGTATAATATGATCACCCAGCAATGTTGGCAATGGGTCAGGAGGGTGTGAGAGTAAAGAAAGATAAAATATGTGAGGCTATGTGAACTGTACAGAAATGATGTAATTAGATAGGGAAGCATTGAAGGTTATGTGGGTGGGTTCTGGAATTTGATAGGCTATTCTGGAGAGCTCGGTTTTCAGGGAACGTTTAAAGGTTTGCAGACTAGAGGTGAGTCTTATTGTGCATTTGAGACCATTCCACAGAGTGGATGAAGCCCGGATAAAGTTCTGTCATCTTGAGTGGGAACAAGTAATACGTGTGGATTAGAGACACAAGTCTTGTGCAAAGCGAAGAGGTCGGTTAGGAAGATATCTTGAGATGAGTGAAGAGATGTATGTTGGTGCAGATTGGTTAAAAGCCTTGTATTTAATACGATAGAATACTGGTAACCAATGGAGGGACTGACAGAGCGGATCTGCAGATGATGAACGTCTAGCTAAGAAGATTAGCTTCGCAGCTGCATTCAAAATGGATTGTAACGGTGAGAGCCTATGTTTGGGAAGACCAGTCAGGAGACTATTACAATAATCAATGCGGGAGATAATGAGAGCATGGATTACAGTTTTTGCTGTGTCTTGTGTAAGATATGGTTGTATATTGGATATGTTTCTTAGATGTATGTAACATGATTTTGAGATAGATTGAATGTGGGGAAGAAAGGACAGTTCAGAGTCAAGAGTGACACCTAGGCAGTGAGCTTGTGGGGTAGGGATGATTGCTGAGTTATCAACAGTGATAGAGCTATCAGGTTGGGAACTACTATTGGCTGGTGGAAATATAATTAATTCTGTTTTGCAAATATTAAGTTTGATGTGGCGAGATGTCATCCAAGATGAAATGGCAGAAAGGCATTCAGCGACACGGCACAATACAGATGGTGACAAATCTGGGGAGGATAGGTAGATTTAAGCATCATTGGCATATAGATGATACTGAAATCTGAAAGAACTGATTAGTTTGCCAAGAGATGTGGTATAGATAGAGAAAAGCAGAGGACCTAAGAATAAGCCTTGCGGCACTCCAACTGAGAGAGTTAGCAAAGAGGAGGTGGAATCAGAGAAAAGAACACCGAAGGAGCGATTAGATAAATAGGATGAGAACCAAGAAAGAGCTGTGTCCTGAAGACCTAGGGATTGTAGTGTTTGTATGAGAAGAGAGTGGTCAACAGTGTCAAAACCAGCAGAGAGATCAAGGAGTATAAATAGTGAGTAATGGCCTTTAGATGTAGCAGTGACCAGATCGTTCACTACCTTAGTCAGTGCTGTCTCTGTGAAGGGTTGGGCAAGAAATCCTGACTGAAGTGGGTCCAGTAAGCTGTGTGAGTTAAGAAAGTGTGTGATGGCGAGTGTAGGCAAGTCTCTCAAGTAGCTTGGAGGGGCATGGGAGCTGAGAGATGGGATAGTAGTTTGAGAGACTGTTTGGGCCAGAATTTTTTTTTTCAGAATGGGAGTATTCACTGCATGCTTGTACAGGAAGGAAATATACTGTACCAGAAGACAGAGAGAGATTACAGATTTTAGTTAAGGTTGGGATGAGCACAGCAAACATAGCTTTACAAATTTGTGAGGGTATAGAATCAAGAGGAGAGATAGTAGAGTAGGTAGATGAGAAGAATGCAGATACTTCATCTTAATTTGTGGCAATCCTTTACACAGCAAGATCAACCTGGTTTTGCAGTGTAAATGATTGCCACTATAAAAAAAACCTGAAAAACCTTACCAAATCTCTCACTTTCTGAAACTCTCACTCTATTACATTTGGCCCCATGTGTTAGAGGGTTCCAGAAGGGAATTGAGCAGGCCACGGGCTGTGGAAGAGCATACCATTTCATTTAGGATCTTATCAATCTTGTCCTTGAAACAGGACGGAAGATCTTGCGCACTGATAGTGGCTGGTGGGTTGGGTGAGGGAGGGACAAGAAGTGATTTAAATGTATTAAAATTAGTGATGTGCACCGGAAATTTTTCGGGTTTTGTGTTTTGGTTTTGGGTTCGGTTCCGCGGCCGTGTTTTGGGTTCGACCGCGTTTTGGCAAAACCTCACCGAATTTTTTTTGTCGGATTCGGGTGTGTTTTGGATTCGGGTGTTTTTTTAAAAAAAACCTAAAAAACAGCATAAATCATAGAATTTGGGGGTCATTTTGATCCCAAAGTATTATTAACCTCAAAAACCATAATTTACACTCATTTTCAGTCTATTCTGAATACCTCACACCTCACAATATTATTTTTAGTCCTAAAATTTGCACCTAGGTCGCTGGATGACTAAGCTAAGCGACCCTAGTGGCCGACACAAACACCGGGCCCATCTAGGAGTGGCACTGCAGTGTCACGCAGGATGTCCCTTCCAAAAAACCCTCCCCAAACAGCACATGACGCAAAGAAAAAAAGAGGCGCAATGAGGTAGCTGTGTGAGTAAGATAAGCGACCCTAGTGGCCGACACAAACACCGGGCCCATCTAGGAGTGGCACTGCAGTGTCACGCAGGATGTCCCTTCCAAAAAACCCTCCCCAAACAGCACATGACGCAAAGAAAAAAAGAGGCGCAATGAGGTAGCTGTGTGAGTAAGATAAGCGACCCTAGTGGCCGACACAAACACCGGGCCCATCTAGGAGTGGCACTGCAGTGTCACGCAGGATGTCCCTTCCAAAAAACCCTCCCCAAACAGCACATGACGCAAAGAAAAAAAGAGGCGCAATGAGGTAGCTGTGTGAGTAAGATAAGCGACCCTAGTGGCCGACACAAACACCGGGCCCATCTAGGAGTGGCACTGCAGTGTCACGCAGGATGTCCCTTCCAAAAAACCCTCCCCAAACAGCACATGACGCAAAGAAAAAAAGAGGCGCAATGAGGTAGCTGTGTGAGTAAGATAAGCGACCCTAGTGGCCGACACAAACACCGGGCCCATCTAGGAGTGGCACTGCAGTGTCACGCAGGATGTCCCTTCCAAAAAACCCTCCCCAAACAGCACATGACGCACAGAAAAAAAGAGGCGCAATGAGGTAGCTGTGTGAGTAAGATAAGCGACCCTAGTGGCCGACACAAACACCGGGCCCATCTAGGAGTGGCACTGCAGTGTCACGCAGGATGTCCCTTCCAAAAAACCCTCCCCAAACAGCACATGACGCAAAGAAAAAAAGAGGCGCAATGAGGTAGCTGTGTGAGTAAGATAAGCGACCCTAGTGGCCGACACAAACACCGGGCCCATCTAGGAGTGGCACTGCAGTGTCACGCAGGATGTCCCTTCCAAAAAATCCTCCCCAAACAGCACATGACGCAAAGAAAAAAAGAGGCGCAATGAGGTAGCTGTGTGAGTAAGATAAGCGACCCTAGTGGCCGACACAAACACCGGGCCCATCTAGGAGTGTCACTGCAGTGTCACGCAGGATGTCCCTTCCAAAAAACCCTCCCCAAACAGCACATGATGCAAAGAAAAAAAGAGGCGCAATGAGGTAGCTGCGTGAGTAAGATAAGCGACCCTAGTGGCCGACACAAACACCGGGCCCATCTAGGAGTGGCACTGCAGTGTAACGCAGGATGTCCCTTCCAAAAAACCCTCCCCAAACAGCACATGACGCAAAGAAAAAAAGAGGCGCAATGAGGTAGCTGTGTGAGTAAGATAAGTGACCCTAGTGGCCGACACAAACACCGGGCCCATCTAGGAGTGGCACTGCAGTGTCACGCAGGATGTCCCTTCCAAAAAACCCTCCCCAAACAGCACATGACGCAAAGAAAAAAAGAGGCGCAATGAGGTAGCTGTGTGAGTAAGATAAGCGACCCTAGTGGCCGACACAAACACCGGGCCCATGTAGGAGTGGCAGTGCAGTGTAACGCAGGATGTCCCTTCCAAAAAACCCTCCCCAAACAGCACATGACGCAAAGAAAAAAAGAGGCGCAATGAGGTAGCTGTGTGAGTAAGATAAGCGACCCTAGTGGCCGACACAAACACCGGGCCCATCTAGGAGTGGCACTGCAGTGTCACGCAGGATGTCCCTTCCAAAAAACCCTCCCCAAACAGCACATGACGCAAAGAAAAAAAGAGGCGCAATGAGGTAGCTGTGTGCGTAAGATAAGCGACCCTAGTGGCCGACACAAACACCGGGCCCATCTAGGAGTGTCACTGCAGTGTCACGCAGGATGTCCCTTCCAAAAAACCCTCCCCAAACAGCACATGACGCAAAGAAAAAAAGAGGCGCAATGAGGTAGCTGTGTGAGTAAGATAAGCGACCCTAGTGGCCGACACAAACACCGGGCCCATCTAGGAGTGGCACTGCAGTGTAACGCAGGATGTCCCTTCCAAAAAACCCTCCCCAAACAGCACATGACGCAAAGAAAAAAAGAGGCGCAATGAGGTAGCTGTGTGAGTAAGATAAGCGACCCTAGTGGCCGACACAAACACCGGGCCCATCTAGGAGTGTCACTGCAGTGTCACGCAGGATGTCCCTTCCAAAAAACCCTCCCCAAACAGCACATGACGCAAAGAAAAAAAGAGGCGCAATGAGGTAGCTGTGTGAGTAAGATAAGCGACCCTAGTGGCCGACACAAACACCGGGCCCATCTAGGAGTGGCACTGCAGTGTCACGCAGGATGGCCCTTCCAAAAAACATTCCACAAACAGCACATAAAGCAAAGAAAAATTAAAGAAAAAAGAGGTGCAAGATGGAATTGTCCTTGGGCCCTCCCACCCACCCTTATTTTGTATAAACAGGACATGCACACTTTAACCAACCCATCATTTCAGTGACAGGGTCTGCCACACGACTGTGACTGAAATGACGGGTTGGTTTGGACCCCCACCAAAAAAGAAGCAATTAATCTCTCCTTGCACAAACTGGCTCTACAGAGGCAAGATGTCCACCTCATCATCATCCTCCGATATATCACCGTGTACATCCCCCTCCTCACAGATTATCAATTCGTCCCCACTGGAATCCACCATCTCAGCTCCCTGTGTACTTTGTGGAGGCAATTGCTGCTGGTCAATGTCTCCACGGAGGAATTGATTATAATTCATTTTAATGAACATCATCTTCTCCACATTTTCTGGATGTAACCTCGTACGCCGATTGCTGACAAGGTTAGCGGCGGCACTAAACACTCTTTCGGAGTACACACTTGTGGGAGGGCAACTTAGGTAGAATAAAGCCAGTTTGTGCAAGGGCCTCCAAATTGCCTCTTTTTCCTGCCAGTATAAGTACGGACTGTGTGACGTGCCTACCTGGATGCCGTCACTCATATAATCCTCCACCATTCTTTCAATGGTGAGAGAATCATATGCAGTGACAGTAGACGACATGTCCGTAATCGTTGTCAGGTCCTTCAGTCCGGACCAGATGTCAGCATCAGCAGTCGCTCCAGACTGCCCTGCATCACCGCCAGCGGGTGGGCTCGGAATTCTGAGCCTTTTCCTCGCACCCCCAGTTGCGGGAGAATGTGAAGGAGGAGATGTTGACAGGTCGCGTTCCGCTTGACTTGACAATTTTCTCACCAGCAGGTCTTTCAACCCCAGCAGACTTGTGTCTGCCGGAAAGAGAGATCCAAGGTAGGCTTTAAATCTAGGATCGAGCACGGTGGCCAAAATGTAGTGCTCTGATTTCAACAGATTGACCACCCGTGAATCCATGTTAAGCGAATTAAGGGCTCCATCCACAAGTCCCACATGCCTAGCGGAATCGCTCCGTGTTAGCTCCTCCTTCAATGTCTCCAGCTTCTTCTGCAAAAGCCTGATGAGGGGAATGACCTGACTCAGGCTGGCAGTGTCTGAACTGACTTCACGTGTGGCAAGTTCAAAGGGCATCAGAACCTTGCACAACGTTGAAATCATTCTCCACTGCACTTGAGACAGGTGCATTCCACCTCCTATATCGTGCTCAATTGTATAGGCTTGAATGGCCTTTTGCTGCTCCTCCAACCTCTGAAGCATATAGAGGGTTGAATTCCACCTCGTTACCACTTCTTGCTTCAGATGATGGCAGGGCAGGTTCAGTAGTTTTTGGTGGTGCTCCAGTCTTCTGTACGTGGTGCCTGTACGCCGAAAGTGTCCCGCAATTCTTCTGGCCACCGACAGCATCTCTTGCACGCCCCTGTCGTTTTTTAAAAAATTCTGCACCACCAAATTCAAGGTATGTGCAAAACATGGGACGTGCTGGAATTTGTCCATATTTAATGCACACACAATATTGCTGGCGTTGTCCGATGCCACAAATCCACAGGAGAGTCCAATTGGGGTAAGCCATTCCGCGATGATCTTCCTCAGTTGCCGTAAGAGGTTTTCAGCTGTGTGCGTATTCTGGAAAGCGGTGATACAAAGCGTAGCCTGCCTAGGAAAGAGTTGGCGTTTGCGAGATGCTGCTACTGGTGCCGCCACTGCTGTTCTTGCGGCGGGAGTCCATACATCTACCCAGTGGGCTGTCACAGTCATATAGTCCTGACCCTGCCCTGCTCCACTTGTCCACATGTCCGTGGTTAAGTGGACATTGGGTACAGCTGCATTTTTTAGGACACTGGTGAGTCTTTTTCTGAGGTCTGTGTACATTTTCGGTATCGCCTGCCTAGAGAAGTGGAACCTAGATGGTATTTGGTAACGGGGGCACACTACCTCAAGAAATTGTCTAGTTCCCTGTGATCTAACGGCGGATACCGGACGCACGTCTAACACCAACATAGTTGTCAAGGCCTCAGTTATCCGCTTTGCAGCAGGATGACTGCTGTGATATTTCATCTTCCTCGCAAAGGACTGTTGGACAGTCAATTGCTTACTGGAAGTAGTACAAGTGGTCTTCCGACTTCCCCTCTGGGATGACCATCGACTCCCAGCAGCAACAACAGCAGCGCCAGCAGCAGTAGGCGTTACACGCAAGGATGCATCGGAGGAATCCCAGGCAGGAGAGGACTCGTCAGAATTGCCAGTGACATGGCCTGCAGGACTATTGGCATTCCTGGGGAAGGAGGAAATTGACACTGAGGGAGTTGGTGGGGTGGTTTGCGTGAGCTTGGTTACAAGAGGAAGGGATTTACTGGTCAGTGGACTGCTTCCGCTGTCACCCAAAGTTTTTGAACTTGTCACTGACTTATTATGAATGCGCTGCAGGTGACGTATAAGGGAGGATGTTCCGAGGTGGTTAACGTCCTTACCCCTACTTATTACAGCTTGACAAAGGCAACACACGGCTTGACACCTGTTGTCCGCATTTCTGTTGAAATACCTCCACACTGAAGAGCTGATTTTTTTGGTATTTTCACCAGGCATGTCAACGGCCATATTCCTCCCACGGACAACAGGTGTCTCCCCGGGTGCCTGACTTAAACAAACCACCTGACCATCAGAATCCTCCTGGTCAATTTCCTCCCCAGCGCCAGCAACACCCATATCCTCCTCATCCTGGTGTACTTCAACACTGACATCTTCAATCTGACTATCAGGAACTGGACTGCGGGTGCTCATTCCAGCACTTGCAGGGGGCGTGCAAATGGTGGAAGGCGCATGCTCTTCACGTCCAGTGTTGGGAAGGTCAGGCATCGCAACCGACACAATTGGACTCTCCTTGTGGATTTGGGATTTCGAAGAACGCACAGTTCTTTGCGGTGCTTTTGCCAGCTTGAGTCTTTTCAGTTTTCTAGCGAGAGGCTGAGTGCTTCCATCCTCATGTGAAGCTGAACCACTAGCCATGAACATAGGCCAGGGCCTCAGCCGTTCCTTGCCACTCCGTGTGGTAAATGGCATATTGGCAAGTTTACGCTTCTCCTCCGACAATTTTATTTTAGGTTTTGGAGTCCTTTTTTTACTGATATTTGGTGTTTTGGATTTGACATGCTCTGTACTATGACATTGGGCATCGGCCTTGGCAGACGACGTTGCTGGCATTTCATCGTCTCGGCCATGACTAGTGGCAGCAGCTTCAGCACGAGGTGGAAGTGGATCTTGATCTTTCCCTAATTTGGGAACCTCAACATTTTTGTTCTCCATATTTTAATAGGCACAACTAAAAGGCACCTCAGGTAAACAATGGAGATGGATGGATACTAGTATACTTATGGATGGACTGCCGAGTGCCGACACAGAGGTAGCTACAGCCGTGGACTACCGTACTGTGTCTGCTGCTAATATAGACTGGATGATTGATAATGAGATGAAATCAATATATATATGTATGTATATATAATATCACTAGTACTGCAGCCGGACAGGTAGATAATATATTTATTAGGTAATGATGACTGATGACGGACCTGCTGGACACTGTCAGCTCAGCAGCACCGCAGACTGCTACAGTAAGCTACTATACTATAGTAGTGTGTACAAAGAAGAAAGAAAAAAAAAAACCACGGGTAGGTGGTATACAATTATGGATGGACTGCCGAGTGCCGACACAGAGGTAGCTACAGCCGTGGACTAACGTACTGTGTCTGCTGCTAATATAGACTGGATGATTGATAATGAGATGAAATCAATATATATATGTATGTATATATAATATCACTAGTACTGCAGCCGGACAGGTAGATAATATATTTATTAGGTAATGATGACTGATGACGGACCTGCTGGACACTGTCAGCTCAGCAGCACCGCAGACTGCTACAGTAAGCTACTATACTATAGTAGTATGTACAAAGAAGAAAAAAAAAAAAACCACGGGTAGGTGGTATACAATTATGGATGGACTGCTGAGTGCCGACACAGAGGTAGCTACAGCCGTGGACTAACGTACTGTGTCTGCTGCTAATATAGACTGGATGATTGATAATGAGATGAAATCAATATATATATGTATGTATATATAATATCACTAGTACTGCAGCCGGACAGGTAGATAATATATTTATTAGGTAATGATGACTGATGACGGACCTGCTGGACACTGTCAGCTCAGCTGCACCGCAGACTGCTACAGTAAGCTACTATACTATAGTAGTATGTACAAAGAAGAAAGAAAAAAAAAAACCACGGGTAGGTGGTATACAATTATGGATGGACTGCCGAGTGCCGACACAGAGGTAGCTACAGCCGTGGACTAACGTACTGTGTCTGCTGCTAATATAGAGTCTAGACTGGATGATAAATTATTGATAATGAGATGAAATCAATATAATATCACTAGTACTGCAGCCGGACAGGTACTATATATATTTATTATGTAATGACTGATGACGGACCTGCTGGACACTGTCAGGTCAGCAGCACCGCAGACTGCTACAGTAAGCTACTATAGTAGTATGTATAAAGAAGAATGAAAAAAAAAAAAAACCACGGGTAGGTGGTATACAATATTATATATATATATATATATATATATATATATTATATACAATTATATATATATATATATATATATATATATATATATTAAACTGGTGGTGATTGATTATTAAACTGGTGGTCAGGTCACGTTGCAACTTGCAACTAGTACTCCGAGTCCTAAGCAGACAATCACAAAATATATTATTATACTGGTGGTCAGTGTGGTCACAACAATGGCAGTGTGGCACTGACTCTGGCAGCAAAAGTGTGCACTGTACGTTATATGTACTCCTGAGTCCTGCTCTCAGACTCTAACTGCTCCCCACAAGTCAGATAATTAATACAATACACAGTCACACTATCTAATCTATATCACTTCAGCAAGTAGTATAGTAGTATAGTAGTACTCCTCCTAATAGTAATAATGCTCCCCAAAATACTGTGTCTCTCTCGTCTCTACTGTGTCTCTCTCTTCTCTAAACGGAGAGGACGCCAGCCACGTCCTCTCCCTATGACTCTCAATGCACGTGTGAAAATGGCGGCGACGCGCGGCTCCTTATATAGAATCCGAGTCTCGCGAGAATCCGACAGCGGGATGATGACGTTCGGGCGCGCTCGGGTTAACCGAGCAAGGCGGGAAGATCCGAGTCGCTCGGACCCGTGAAGAAAAAACGGAAGTTCGGGCGGGTTCGGATTCAGAGGAACCGAACCCGCTCATCACTAATTAAAATGTTGCTTGGGTTTAGAGGTTTGAGAGATTGGAAATATGATTGTTTGGCAGTATCCAGAGCACTACGACAAGAGTGGTACACGGTCTTATATGTGAAAGTCACTTGAACTACGAGATTTCCACCACTGGCGTTCTACTTTACGTGAGACTTTTTTGATGTGTCTTGTGTATTTAGAGTGCCACATTGACATGTAAGTCTACGTGGAGTGTAATGGGTAGCCGGAGCCACTTCATCAAGTGCTGTTTCTAGAGTCTGGTTAAGTTGTGATACAGCAGTCTCAGGAGATGTGATTATACAAATTGGTGAGAGCAGTGGTTGCAGAGAGGTAGATAGTTGTTGAAAATGAATAGCGTTAATATTTATGCGGGTTAGAGGAGGCATGGTAGACTTCAGGGACATTGAGTTTGAAGTAATGGAGGAGAGCATGCAGGTGATAAGGTTGTGATCTGAGAGAGGGAAAGGAGTGTTAGTGAGTTCAGAAACAGAGCATAGTCTGGTGAATACAAGATCAAGGCAGTGGCCCTCCTGATGAGTAGGGGAGTTAGTCCATTGGGAGAGGCCAAGAGAGGAGGTTAGAGAGAGTAGTTTGGCGGCATGGGGAGATTGTGGACTGTCAATAGAGATATTGAAATTGCTCATAATGATGGTGGAGATATCAAAGGATATAAAGTGAGGGAGCCTAGCAGAAACATCTTCCAGAAACTTTGTGGGTTGCCCAGGTGGCAACACGCAGAAAGAAAGGGGTGATAATTCTAATAGAATGTACTTCAAATAATGTAAATGTGAGTGAAGGAACAGGTGGTAAAACTGTGTGTGTGTACGATTTGGACAGTAATATTCCAACCCTACCTCCTTTACTGTTACCAGGCTTGGGGGTGTGTGTGAAGTGGAGGCTACCATGTGACAGTGCTGCAGGGGAGACTGTGTCTGATTGTGTGAGCCATGTTTCTGTTATAGCTAGCATATTGAGTTTTTTTGAAATTGAGAGGTCATGAATAGATGTTAATTTGTTGTAAATAGAGCGTGCATTCCATAAAGCACAATTTAGTGACTTGGAGGGAGATGGGAAATATGTGATGTTTATAAGGTTTGTTGGATTTATATTCCAGCTGAATGTGAGTGTCACAATATGAAGTGGAGGCACTATAGTTTGGGATAATATGAACCTAGGGGAACTGCAATGTGGCATAATATGAACTGGGGACACTGTGTGACTTGGGGGTACTGTGTGGCATAATCTAAACTAGGGAACTACTATGGCTCATAAAATAAACTATGGCACTACTATGGAGCCTGACATTGACTACAGCTCTACTATGGTTCAGAACAGTAATTACAGCTCTATTATGGGGCATAACATTAGCAACTGTTGCAGATAGGAGTCTCTCTAGAAACATGGGACAGGGGCTACTTTAAAATGTTCCTATGGGGCCCACAAAGTTATGACTACGCCCCAGGTTACAAATACTCAGCTTCAGCCAGATATGAATTTAAACTGAATTAGGAGGTGACTAATACACCCCCCCATACCTATTGGCAAATGCAAACTGAGATGTGAAGACTCACAACCCCTTACTAAAGCACAGTATGAGTGTGTCTGCAAAAACAGAAGTCCCATGTGTTCCCACAGAGGTAGGCCGTACTAGCCATCCTTCAAAGGGTATGTGGCCCACAATGGCTTTTTACGTCTTACGTATCCAGTGGTTTGTTGCGTCTTCCCGCCCAACAGCACTTACAAAATTAAGAGTTAGTCAAAACAGACAACTCGAAAGGAAGAATAGAAAAAAGGGTTAGGCAGGAGTTTGTGACAAACTCCATCCAGCAAAATGGCTGTCAGGATTACCACCAGCTCTATATATGACACAAATAGCCACTCTTCTAGGTTCCCTTATAGGCTAATCATGACCAACCACAAAAAAACTCAATCCTAATCTACCTGGTAACAGTTGACAAATTTTGAACCACCTACAAAAAATGAAGGAGTCTTTTATAGCCTTAAGCTTAAACATCTCTCGTATAATGTTCACACTATACTGGAGATTAATAACATTTGCAAAACTATTCTAAAAAATATGCAAATTTCTCTTACAGCAATGAACTTTTTGGGACATACAGTATATTTCAATTATTGGGTTTCAGACCCGATAATTGTAATTTCTTATCTCTGTTATTAGTGGCAATAAGAAATGATATGCCATCTGGATGTATCAATGTACACATGCAGAGACAGAGGCTCAAAAAGGAGCCCATCCCTGCAATGTGTTCGGAGTGAAGTGACGGCATCAGCGGTCTCTACACTCCCCTATCAGGACTCCTGTGAATGCATGGTCTACTGACCACGCATGTGCAGCAGCCGTTGCCGGGGAGGGTTCTGGAGATGACGGACTCCATGCCAATGTTTTTGCAACTAAGTGATCATTGGTAAATTGCACCAAAGTCTAATAGCAATGCTGCTCTAAATGCTAACCATCACATCATGGCTATGTTTGAGTGTCGCTGTACTGGCTGCTAAACTGGTTGGCAGTTGATTTACTCGATCTGACGATTATGTAAGGATCTGCGTGTGCGCTGCAAATGTATACGCAATTGATGTGCGTTTGTGATGGATCTGGTGGACATCTCAGTACTTTCTAGTGCTGTTGTTTGTTTTTCATAATTTCACACATCCTCAGCATGCACAATCACAGCTGCGATTGCCATAGCTTCCGTCAATTAATCCAATAGCTCAGGGGGCACTGCAGAAGCACCCCACCCTCAGAGATGTTTTCATACCGTTGCAGGCATCTCACCATCGGAGATGTATGCAAACAGGGCTGGACTGGCCCACAGGGGTACAGGTGAAACCCCAGATGGGCCTCACTGCTGGGGGCCCACCTCCACTTCTAGGGATCAGGCTCCAGACTGTGCACTTAAATTATACATATGGTGTCTGGTCACACCCCCTGTGGGGACCGGCCACACCCTTAAACATGGACCCCTAACACTACATTACCCCGATGGGCCATTATTGCTCCAGTCTGACACTGTATGCAAATCAGAATTAGAGGAACCACAGCAGCTTCTTGCATATGGTATGTTTTGTCCAATACAAAATCTGCAGGAAGTGGTAGTCAATTTTTTGTTACCAATTCTTGACTGCTCTATTTGCAGTAGATTTTGACTGGAACTGACAAAAACTGACTGACTTTATAAATCAAACAACATTGACAGCTGTTTTTTTTTTTTTTTAAATCGACCAAAAATCGTACAAATTTCTTTTCGTTAATTGAATTTTGTCCCTGAAATACTCCAAAATCAATCTATAGTAAATTTACCCTTGACAGTGGATTCTTGTTCTATTTTTATTTATGCTGAAGCATTAACCAATATCTTGAAATTATACAGTATTTTAAATCTGTGCACACATGGAATTATGTCAAAGAGAGTAGAATATCCCTGATATTTTAAGTATATTTATGACATGAATAGTTCCAACCTTTTCAGTTATATCCAGAAATAGTTATTGTCAAGGAGAAAAAAAAAAGATTCCCCCCCCCCCCAATAGAACAGTACTTAGTCCAAATTACACCTTTGAATTTTGGGTTAGGATCAGCTTCACAATTTCATATGGTTTGGAACTCCTCTCTGACCTAAACTTCTTTGATATATGCTACCGTGGTTACATTATATCTTGCACTGTACAACTTTTAGACAGTTTCATAAATGCATTGCCTTCCACAAGGTTCCTTTGCAACAACTACTTTATGCAGCTTGTTAGGTACTGTTAGTGAAAAACTATTAGTCGGAGCTTAGTGGTTCAAACATGAATCATACTCATAAATCTGTTTGAATAAAGTATTGAAAGTCAAAGAATGTGTTACATATGCCTATAAATCTCCATGATTTAAATGATTATTTAAAACAAAGGAATTTTCAATCTATCATCCCATACCCTAACACAGGGGTGGGGAACCTTTTTTCTACCGAGGGCCATTTGGATATTTATAAAATCCTTCGGGGGCCATGCAAAAATTCTCAACTTAAAAAATTACCCTGCCCCCCAGTAGGTCTGCCCCTTAGAGGTACTGTATGTGCGCGCCGGAGGCGCGCACGCACCAAAAAAAATGGGTGTGGTCAGTTAAAATGGGACGTGATACACATATGCCCCCAATAGTGCGGTGCCAGATCCACAATTGCCCCCACAGTGCCAGGTATACAAATGCCCCAACAGTGCCAGGTATACAATTGCCCCTCACAGTGCCAGGTATACAAATGCCCCTCCCAGTGCCAGGTATACAGATGTCCCCACAGTGCCGGTATACAGATGCCCCCACAGTGCCAGGTATACAAATGCCCCTCACAGTGCCAGGTATACAGATGTCCCCACAGTGCCAGGTATACAGATGCCCCCACAGTGCCAGGTATACAGATGCCCCCACAGTGCCAGGTATACAGATGTCCCCACAGTGCCAGGTATACAGATGCCCCCACAGTGCCAGGTATACAAATGCCCCTCACAGTGCCAGGTATACAGATGCCCCCACAGTGCCAGGTATACAGATGTCCCCACAGTGCCAGGTATACAGATGTCCCAACAGTGCCAGTTATACAGATGCCCCCACAGTGCCAAGTATACAAATGCCCCTCACAGTGCCAGGTATACAAATGCCCCCCACAGTGTCAGGTATACAGATGCCCCCACAGTGCCAGGTATACAGATGCCCTCCCCCCTCCCCTCTCCCCTCCGTGCTGCTTACCGTGGGACACGGAGGAGAGCGCGGCTGTCGGGTGGGAGCGGCGGCGTGTAGTACTTCAAACCAGCCGCCGGTTCAAGAGCCAATCAGAGCTCGCGGACCGGCAGCCGCGGCTCCTGATTGGCTGCCGGTCCGCGAGCTTTGATTGGCTCACGGACCAGCGGCTGGTTTGAAGTACTACACACCGCCACTCCCACCCGACAGCCGCGCTCTCCTCCCTGTTCTGACAGCTGAGACACGCTGCCGCCGGACTGAGCGGCAGCGTGTCTCACTGACAAAAGCTGGTGGGCCGGACCAAACGGCTTCGCGGGCCGTATACGGCCCGCGGGCCGGAGGTTCCCCACCCCTGCCCTAACACAACTGCAGATCACTCTACTCAGCAAAGGGACAACCTTTGCTCCCACACATAAACCAGATAAGTTCCAGATGTTCATAGACCTAAATAAATATGTGAGAAACCTGACCCTGAAAAGGCATTTTGCTAGGAAAGACAACGCCATTTTGACCAATTCTAATCTAACTAAATCGGGATTAACACCCCCTTCCAAATTCTATCCTTTAAAGTCCAAAGGCTCGCATATTAATATTTTTTTTGACCTAGTCAAGAAGAATCTGATTGATGGAGGTAATTTCAAGACTAAAGAACATAATCTCACCCACCGTGAAAAGCATGTACTTAAGGAATTGAAGGGAAATTACACCATCATATTAAGACCAGCTGATAAAGGGGGTGGACTAGTGATCCAGGATAGGGACATATACATTAAAGAAGCACAAAGATTACTGAATGACGCACAATATTACAAACCCCCTACCCAAGGACCCTACCAAGGAATTTATTGAGGAACTTAGAAGAATACTCATCCAGGGACTTTACAAGAACATTATCACAAAGGATGAGTATCAATATCTCATGAACAATAACCCCATCATTCCAATCATGTACCATCTTCCCAAAATTCACAAGAGCCTGGCCTCACCGCTAGGTAGGCCAATTATAGCAGGTATCGACTCACTCACATCACATCTGTCTGAGTATGTGGATATTTTACTGAAACCCCATGTCCAGAATCTCCCTTCCTTTTGAAGGATACAAGTGTCTTAAACCACCTTAAGGATTTCAAATGGGAAGAAACCTTCTTATGGACTACGATGGACGTACAATCCCTTTACACAAACATCACCCATGAAAAGGGAATGAAGACATGCCGCGAGATCCTAGAAACTGACTCAAGTATAACTAGTGTGCACTGTGATTTTATTTGTACCCTAATTGAATTTATCCTGACACACAACTATTTAAAATTTTTGGATATATTTTACCTACAGACCTGTGGTACAGCAATGGGTACAGTTTTCGCACCAAGTTATGTGAACCTTTTAATGGGGATGTGGGAGAAGAGTTTAATTTTTAATGACAATCAGTTTGTGAGAAATATTCGATTTTACAAATGCTATATTGATGATATCATTTTAATCTGGGATGGAGATGTAGAGAATTTTAATGGATCTATGGACTTCCTTCAGAGCAATGATTTCAATCTGAAATTTACCTGCACCATAAGTAGAACGAGTGTGGAATTTTTAGACTTGATATTATCTCTGGATGGCAACAAAGTAATAGCAAAGAATTTTATCAAAACTGTGGATACTAACAGTTATCTACACTACGGAAGTGGGTATACCCGTAACTGTAAAAACAACATACCATTTTCACAAATGCATAGGATTAGAAGAAACTGCAGTGATCCTGAAGCCTTCATGGACCAATTAAAGATTTATGCGGAAAGATTTAAGGAAAGAGGTTATCCAGAACACATCATTAAAGAAGCGGTGGAAAGAGGTGGAAAATTAGATTGAGAAAAATTATTGCAGCCAAAGGAAAAAGCAAACGAAGAGAAAAAGAGGATGTTGGCTCCATTTGTCACATAATTTAACTGTGAGGAGGTGAAAATAAAGAAAATTTTCTCAAAACACTGGCACATATTGAAGATTTACCCATTTCTTAAAGAAGTACTCCCGGAACGCCCTGAAATTATATTCAAGAAGGCCCAGAACTTGAAAGAAATCTTAGCTCCAGGTATGATCAGAGGTACTCAGAATGGTTCATCAAGTTTTCCTAAGTGCACTGGTATGTACAAGTGCAGACATTGTAACATGTGCAAATTCATCCACCCAAATAGGAGATGCTTCCACAACAGTGATAACACAAAGGAATTTAAGATGAAAGATTTTATTAACGGTAATACGACTTCAGTGATATACATGGTCGAATGCGGATGCCACTTGAGATATATAGGGAAAACAAAAAGACCGCTTAAGCTACGGATTCAGGAACACGTGCGGAATGTCAAAAACAAGGTTGAGAGCCATCCACTATCAAGACACTTTTCCCTTATCCATGGCTCCAGTCCAGACACCTTAACATTCAGGGCACTGGAACATGTGAAGTTGGGCCCAAGGGGAGGTAATTTATTGAAGAAATTATCACAATGTGAAATGTATTGGATCTCCACACTGAACAGCCTGTCCCTTAATGGTCATAATGAGGGTTATTAAAGAGCCCCTTTTCTTTGAAAACTGTCCTCCCTCTAATAATGGCCACCCTGTATATGTTTTCTAGACCACAATTTTATGATGATTCAAAATCAACCTTTCCACCCCTCCTACCCTTCATTTCAATCAAGCCTGTTTATAGTGGATACATGACGATTTATAATCTTGGGTTCGTAAATGATCTGTATGGTAATAATATATTCATCTACCTTGTAATTAAGAGGCAGACTGATATTAAATATTATTAAATACTATGCTAAGTCAGTACTAATTCTATTAATTTATCAAAACTTCCTTTTTAAGCTCATTTAATTCTTAGTAATATTTTTTACCAGTGGATTGGTTTTATTAAGTTTATTAATTTATCTTAATAATTTCCCTCTGTCCCTTTAAAAATATTTACAACTGGTTCTATATATATATTATATTTTTTATCTATCTATCCTTTTGAGGTAATTACTAGAGATGTGCACTTGAAATTTTTCGGGTTTTGTGTTTTGGTTTTGGGTTCGGTTCCGCGGCCGTGTTTTGGGTTCGACCGCGTTTTGGCAAAACCTCACCGAATTTTTTTTGTCGGATTCGGGTGTGTTTTGGATTCGGGTGTTTTTTTCAAAAAACCCTAAAAAACAGCTTAAATCATAGAATTTGGGGGTCATTTTGATCCCAAAGTATTATTAACCTCAAAAACCATAATTTCCACTCATTTTCAGTCTATACTGAATACCTCACACCTCACAATATTATTTTTAGTCCTAAAATTTGCACCGAGGTAGCTGTGTGAGTAAGATAAGCGACCCTAGTGGCCGACACAAACACCGGGCCCATCTAGGAGTGGCACTGCAGTGTCACGCAGGATGGCCCTTCCAAAAAACACTCCCCAAACAGCACATGACGCAAAGAAAAAAAGAGGCGCAATGAGGTAGCTGTGTGAGTAAGATAAGCGACCCTAGTGGCCGACACAAACACCTGGCCCATCTAGGAGTGTCACTGCAGTGTCACGCAGGATGGCCCTTCCAAAAAACACTCCCCAAACAGCACATGATGCAAAGAAAAAAAGAGGCGCAATGAGGTAGCTGTGTGAGTAAGATAAGCGACCCTAGTGGCCGACACAAACACCGGGCCCATCTAGGAGTGGCACTGCAATGTCACGCAGGATGGCCCTTCCAAAAAACACTCCCCAAACAGCACATGACGCAAAGAAAAAAAGAGGCGCAATGAGGTAGCTGTGTGAGTAAGATAAGCGACCCTAGTGGCCGACACAAACACCGGGCCCATCTAGGAGTGGCACTGCAGTGTCACGCAGGATGGCCCTTCCAAAAAACACTCCCCAAACAGCACATGACGCAAAGAAAAAAAGAGGCGCAATGAGGTAGCTGTGTGAGTAAGATAAGCGACCCTAGTGGCCGACACAAACACCGGGCCCATCTAGGAGTGGCACTGCAGTGTCACGCAGGATGGCCCTTCCAAAAAACACTCCCCAAACAGCACATGACGCAAAGAAAAAAAGAGGCGCAATGAGGTAGCTGTGTGAGTAAGATAAGCGACCCTAGTGGCCGACACAAACACCGGGCCCATCTAGGAGTGGCACTGCAGTGTCACGCAGGATGGCCCTTCCAAAAAACACTCCCCAAACAGCACATGACGCAAAGAAAAAAAGAGGCGCAATGAGGTAGCTGTGTGAGTAAGATAAGCGACCCTAGTGGCCGACACAAACACCTGGCCCATCTAGGAGTGGCACTGCAGTGTCACGCAGGATGGCCCTTCCAAAAAACACTCCCCAAACAGCACATGACGCAAAGAAAAATTAAAGAAAAAAGAGGTGCAAGATGGAATTGTCCTTGGGCCCTCCCACCCACCCTTATGTTGTATAAACAGGACATGCACACTTTAACCAACCCATCATTTCAGTGACAGGGTCTGCCACACGACTGTGACTGAAATGACGGGTTGGTTTGGACCCCCACCGAAAAAGAAGCAATTAATCTCTCCTTGCACAAACTGGCTCTACAGAGGCAAGATGTCCACCTCATCATCATCCTCCGATATATCACAGTGTACATCCCCCTCCTCACAGATTATCAATTCGTCCCCACTGGAATCCACCATCTCAGCTCCCTGTGTACTTTGTGGAGGCAATTGCTGCTGGTCAATGTCTCCACGGAGGAATTGATTATAATTAATTTTAATGAACATCATCTTCTCCACATTTTCTGGAAGTAACCTCGTACGCCGATTGCTGACAAGGTGAGCGGCGGCACTAAACACTCTTTCGGAGTACACACTTGTGGGAGGGCAACTTAGGTAGAATAAAGCCAGTTTGTGCAAGGGCCTCCAAATTGCCTCTTTTTCCTGCCAGTATAAGTACGGACTGTGTGACGTGCCTACTTGGATGCGGTCACTCATATAATCCTCCACCATTCTTTCAATGGGGAGAGAATCATATGCAGTGACAGTAGACGACATGTCCGTAATCGTTGACAGGTCCTTCAGTCCGGACCAGATGTCAGCATCAGCAGTCGCTCCAGACTGCCCTGCATCACCGCCAGCGGGTGGGCTCGGAATTCTGAGCCTTTTCTTCGCACCCCCAGTTGCGGGAGAATGTGAAGGAGGAGATGTTGACAGGTCGCGTTCCGCTTGACTTGACAATTTTCTCACCAGCAGGTCTTTGAACCCCAGCAGACTTGTGTCTGCCGGAAAGAGAGATCCAAGGTAGGTTTTAAATCTAGGATCGAGCACGGTGGCCAAAATGTAGTGCTCTGATTTCAACAGATTGACCACCCGTGAATCCTTGTTAAGCGAATTAAGGGCTCCATCCACAAGTCCCACATGCCTAGCGGAATCGCTCCGTGTTAGCTCCTCCTTCAATGTCTCCAGCTTCTTCTGCAAAAGCCTGATGAGGGGAATGACCTGACTCAGGCTGGCAGTGTCTGAACTGACTTCACGTGTGGCAAGTTCAAAGGGCAGCAGAACCTTGCACAACGTTGAAATCATTCTCCACTGCGCTTGAGACAGGTGCATTCCACCTCCTATATCGTGCTGAATTGTATACGCTTGAATGGCCTTTTGCTGCTCCTCCAACCTCTGAAGCATATATAGGGTTGAATTCCACCTCGTTACCACTTCTTGCTTCAGATGATGGCAGGGCAGGTTCAGGCGTTTTTGGTGTTGCTCCAGTCTTCTGTACGTGGTGCCTGTACGCCGAAAGTGTCCCACAATTCTTCTGGCCACCGACAGCATCTCTTGCACGCCCCTGTCGTTTTTTTAAAAAATTCTGCACCACCAAATTCAAGGTATGTGCAAAACATGGGACGTGCTGGAATTTGCCCAGATTTAATGCACACACAATATTGCTGGCGTTGTCCGATGCCACAAATCCACAGGAGAGTCCAATTGGGGTAAGCCATTCCGCGATGATCTTCCTCAGTTGCCGTAAGAGGTTTTCAGCTGTGTGCGTATTCTGGAAACCGGTGATACAAAGCGTAGCCTGCCTAGGAAAGAGTTGGCGTTTGCGAGATGCTGCTACTGGTGCCGCCGCTGCTGTTCTTGCGGCGGGAGTCCATACATCTACCCAGTGGGCTGTCACAGTCATATAGTCCTGACCCTGCCCTGCTCCACTTGTCCACATGTCCGTGGTTAAGTGAACATTGGGTACAGCTGCATTTTTTAGGACACTGGTGACTCTTTTTCTGAGGTCTGTGTACATTTTCGGTATCGCCTGCCTAGAGAAATGGAACCTAGATGGTATTTGGTACCGGGGACACAGTACCTCCAACAAGTCTCTAGTTGGCTCTGCAGTAATGATGGATACCGGAACCACGTTTCTCACCACCCAGGATGCCAAGGCCTCAGTTATCCGCTTTGCAGCAGGATGACTGCTGTGATATTTCATCTTCCTCGCAAAGGACTGTTGGACAGTCAATGGCTTGGTGGAAGTAGTAAAAGTGGTCTTACGATTTCCCCTCTGGGATGACCATCGACTCCCAGCAGCAACAACAGCAGCACCAGCAGCAGTAGGCGTTACACGCAAGGATGCATCGGAGGAATCCCAGGCAGGAGAGGAATCGTCAGAATTGCCAGTGACATGGCCTGCAGGACTATTGGCATTCCTGGGGAAGGAGGAAATTGACACTGAGGGAGTTGGTGGGGTGGTTTGCGTGAGCTTGGTTACAAGAGGAAGGGATTTACAGGTCAGTGGACTGCTTCCGCTGTCGCCCAAAGTTTTTGAACTTGTCACTGACTTATTATGAATGCGCTGCAGGTGACGTATAAGGGAGGATGTTCCGAGGTGGTTAACGTCCTTACCCCTACTTATTACAGCTTGACAAAGGCAACACACGGCTTGACAAATGTTGTCCGCATTTCTGTTGAAATACTTCCACACCGAAGAGCTGATTTTTTTGGTATTTTCACCAGGCATGTCAACGGCCATATTCCTCCCACGGACAACAGGTGTCTCCCCGGGTGCCTGACTTAAACAAACCACCTCACCATCAGAATCCTCCTTGTCAATTTCCTCCCCAGCGCCAGCAACACCCATATCCTCCTCATCCTGGTGTACTTCAACACTGACATCTTCAATCTGACTATCAGGAACTGGACTGCGGGTGCTCCTTCCAGCACTTGCAGGGGGCGTGCAAATGGTGGAAGGCGCATGCTCTTCACGTCCAGTGTTGGGAAGGTCAGGCATCGCAACCGACACAATTGGACTCTCCTTGTGGATTTGGGATTTCGAAGAACGCACAGTTCTTTGCGGTGCTTTTGCCAGCTTGAGTCTTTTCATTTTTCTAGCGAGAGGCTGAGTGCTTCCATCCTCATGTGAAGCTGAACCACTAGCCATGAACATAGGCCAGGGCCTCAGCCGTTCCTTGCCACTCCGTGTGGTAAATGGCATATTGGCAAGTTTACGCTTCTCCTCCGACAATTTTATTTTAGATTTTGGAGTCCTTTTTTTACTGATATTTGGTGTTTTGGATTTTACATGCTCTGTACTATGACATTGGGCATCGGCCTTGGCAGACGACGTTGCTGGCATTTCATCGTCTCGGCCATGACTAGTGGCAGCAGCTTCAGCACGAGGTGGAAGTGGATCTTGATCTTTCCCTAATTTTGGAACCTCAACATTTTTGTTCTCCATATTTTAATAGGCACAACTAAAAGGCACCTCAGGTAAACAATGGAGATGGATGGATACTAGTATACTTATGGATGGACGAGCGACTGCCGACACAGAGGTAGCTACAGCCATGGACTACCGTACTGTGTCTGCTGCTAATATAGACTGGATGATAATGAGATGAAATCAATATATATTATATCACACTAGTACTGCAGCCGGACAGGTAGATATATTTATTATGTAATGACTGATGACGGACCTGCTGGACACTGTCAGCTCAGCAGCACCGCAGACTGCTACAGTAAGCTACTATAGTAGTATGTATAAAGAAGAAAGGAAAAAAAAAACACGGGTAGGTGGTATACAATTATGGATGGACGAGCGACTGCCGACACAGAGGTAGCTACAGCCGTGGACTACCGTACTGTGTCTGCTGCTAATATAGACTGGATGATAATGAGATGAAATCAATATATATTATATCACACTAGTACTGCAGCCGGACAGGTAGATATATTTATTATGTAATGACTGATGACGGACCTGCTGGACACAGTCAGCTCAGCAGCACCGCAGACTGCTACAGTAAGCTACTATAGTAGTATGTATAAAGAAGAAAGAAAAAAAAAAACCCACTGGTAGGTGGTATACAATTATGGATGGACGAGCGACTGCCGACACAGAGGTAGCTACAGCCGTGGACTACCGTACTGTGTCTGCTGCTAATATAGACTGGATGATAATGAGATGAAATCAATATATATATATATATAATATCACTAGTACTGCAGCCGGACAGGTATATATATTTATTATGTAATGACTGATGACGGACCTGCTGGACACTGTCAGCTCAGCAGCACCGCAGACTGCTACAGTAAGCTACTATAGTAGTATGTATAAAGAAGAAAGAAAAAAAAAAAACCACGGGTAGGTGGTATACAATTATGGATGGACGAGCGACTGCCGACACAGAGGTAGCTACAGCCGTGGACTACCGTACTGTGTCTGCTGCTAATATAGACTGGATGATAATGAGATGAAATCAATATATATATATATAATATCACTAGTACTGCAGCCGGACAGGTATATATATTTATTATGTAATGACTGATGACGGACCTGCTGGACACTGTCAGCTCAGCAGCACCGCAGACTGCTACAGTAAGCTACTAAAGTAGTATGTATAAAGAAGAAAGAAAAAAAAAACCACGGGTAGGTGGTATACAATTATGGATGGACGAGCGACTGCCGACACAGAGGTAGCTACAGCCGTGGACTACCGTACTGTGTCTGCTGCTAATATAGACTGGATGTTAATGAGATGAAATCAATATATATATATATATATATATAATATCACTAGTACTGCAGCCGGACAGGTATATATATTTATTATGTAATGACTGATGACGGACCTGCTGGACACTGTCAGCTCAGCAGCACCGCAGACTGCTACAGTAAGCTACTATAGTAGTATGTATAAAGAAGAAAGAAAAAAAAAAAACACGGGTAGGTGGTATACAATTATGGATGGACGAGCGACTGCCGACACAGAGGTAGCTACAGCCATGGACTACCGTACTGTGTCTGCTGCTAATATAGACTGGATGATAATGAGATGAAATCAATATATATATATATATAATATCACTAGTACTGCAGCCGGACAGGTATATATATTTATTATGTAATGACTGATGACGGACCTGCTGGACACAGTCAGCTCAGCAGCACCGCAGACTGCTACAGTAAGCTACTATAGTAGTATGTATAAAGAAGAAAGAAAAAAGAAAAAACCACGGGTAGGTGGTATACAATATTATATATATATATATTATATACAATTATATATATATATATATATATATATATATTAAACTGTTGGTGACTGGTGGTCAGGTCACTGGTCACACTATCAGCAACTTGCAAGTAGTACTCCTAAGCAGACAATCACAACATATATTATACTGGTGGTCAGTGTGGTCACAATGGCAGTGTGGCACTCTGGCAGCAAAAGTGTGCACTGTACGTTATATGTACTCCTGAGTCCTGCTCTCAGACTCTAACTGCTCCCCACTGTCAGTGTCTCCCCCACAAGTCAGATAATATACAGTCACACTATCTATCACTTCAGCAAGTAACTAGTACTCCTCCTAATGCTCCCCAAAATTACTACTGTGTCTCTCTCTACTGTCTCACTCTCTTCTCTATAAACGGAGAGGACGCCAGCCACGTCCTCTCCCTATGAATCTCAATGCACGTGTGAAAATGGCGGCGACGCGCGGCTCCTTATATAGAATCCGAGTCTCGCGATAGAATCCGAGCCTCGCGAGAATCCGACAGCGGGATGATGATGTTCGGGCGCGCTCGGGTTAACCGAGCAAGGCGGGAAGATCCAAGTCGCTCGGACCCGTGTAAAAAAACATGAAGTTCGGGCGGGTTCGGATTCCGAGGAACCGAACCCGCTCATCCCTAGTAATTACTCCACTAATGGGTGTCTGTCAATTTATATTATGATTTTAGAGTTAATTGTTATTACTCAGCCGTTATGATGCAGGTTTGAAACTGCATTCCGTGTGTATTTGTTTACATATGCTAATGAACTGTACCATGTGATCCCTGCTGATCCCGCCCATTAGCTACTAAGCAACAGAGCCATCATGTGACACGAGTAATAACGCGTATGTACCTAATGCGTCACTTCCATTGAGACGTATTTCCGCCGGTAGTCCCCACCAGGTGCTAGCATTGTAAACAACCGGCCGCGACTTCCGGTAGTCGCGGGCGGTTGCTGTTCCTAAATAAAAGTTAGCAGCAAAACACATGCATTTAAAAACATTACAATTTAGATTTAACAATGTATGTTATATTGTAATTTTGTGGTTGGTGCCGAATTCTGTCACTTCCGGATCCGCGAGTGACGTGGACCGGAAGTCATTTGAATAATGTATGGATAATTGAAGGGGGTATAAGTAAAACCCATGACACTCAATATGTATCTCCTGAGGAAGCCTTCATTAAGGTGAAACACTTTGAGAGACTGACTTCATGACGAACTAACCTTCATACTCACCATTGAGCTAAGCCTATTTTTCAAATTTTTTATGTATCAGTTAATAAATGTTTTTTAAGATTTCTAAAAACGGTGAGAAGCATCAATGTATTGACCGAGCTTCCAGCGATGAACACTGATACTGATATGCACAATTATATTATCCATTTGGTACTCATGCCATTTATGTGAAAAGTGAAATTAGTCCTTCTGACTGAGAAATTATTACGCAATGCAGCGAATGTCTGTGTCTCCCTGCTCTATTTAGATCCCGAGATACCTGAATTAATTATTACAGGAATACTGACGGGGACGAGCGCACTGATCCCTCCTTCTTTGATTATTTAAAATATACCTGCTACTGCTTTCTTGAACCCTATTTATATGATCTATTCTGGAAAACCGAGTGTTTTTGGAACTGATGCATTCCTCACTCTCTGAATGATATCAAACTATGTCCTATTGGAATAAGAAGACTTACTATCTTTAAAACAATGTGAAGTATCTTAAAGGTACTTTCAAATATATACAGACTGTTAAAGCACTCAACATAAAATATTTTATAAAATGAGTGTAAAACAGAATAAATAATTGAGCTTGAATAGTTGTTTAACTGGGTTTAGTATGAAATACCTAAAATCAAAATCCCGACGGTCTAAATACCGACAACAATCGACCAACGGTCAAAATACCGACAAGGTCAAAATACCAACAAGGTCAAAATAATGACATTTAAAATACCAACAAGGTCAAAATACCGACATTTAAAATGTCAACAGGTCAAAAAGTCAATACAGGTTTTTCATTTTTTGTGTGTGTATGTCGGCATAAGTTGACATGGACACCGTATAAGCATACCGTGTACCCTCACATGGCTCGCTGCGCTCGCCATGCTTTGGGCATGGTGCCTCGCTGCGCTCAGCACACTATTATATTCCCCGTCCAGGTCCACTGGGATGATAAAGTATGAACAAGTCGGTTTCAATGAAAAAATCATGAAAAACTCATGTCGACTTTTTGACCTGTTGACATTTTAAATGTCGGTATTTTGACCTTGTCAGTATTTTAAATGTCGGTATTTTGACCGTGTCGGGATTTTTACTGTCGGTCAATGGTTGTCGGTATTTTGACCTTCGGGATTTTGATTGTAATTAAATTGACCGCATCCCGTTTAACTGTAGCATGTATAACTCAAGTATGGACAATTACTGCAGCTAATGGTAAATTATTGAGTAAGGACTCGTGCTTGAACACAAGTGCAATCATTTATGTTTATTTGTAACAGTGACATGTCTAATGGCAATAAAACTAGTATTGGTGACAACTGCTGCTGCCTGTAAATCCTCAAGTCAGGTTTGTGTTGGGTGCTCATTGTGCTGTGGTCAAAATAACTTTGCATTTCAAAAGGGGAAACATATACCTCAATATGCATAATGTTTCTTAAGTTGAGTCATGAAATTGTTTTGTTAACCCTGCTTTACGCTCGAATTCAGATCTGGTCGCAAGCAGGTGATTTTTACACTGCTGCGACCAGGTAGTTGCCGCCTACAGGCGGTGGGGGTATTTGCTGTGCAGGGGTGCGATCGGATGTGTGGGGATCTGCACAAACCCCAGGACTTACTCTTGCCGTGCGATAATCGGGGCCAGAGCTGACATCAGAAACCCTCCTTCCAAATAGGTGGACACGCCTGCATTTTCCCGGACACTCCCTGAAAACGGTCAGTTGCCACCCACAAACGGCCTCTTCCTGTCAATCTTCTTGCAATCGCCGGTGCGATCTCTTTCTCATCCTGTCGCTGTCCGGCGATCCCCGTCGCCGGGGGGGGAGGGGCGATGCGCCTGTGCATAGCGGTGCATACGCATGCGCAGTTCTGACCTGATTGCAGGACTGCAAAAAAAGCTAGCATGCAATCAGGTCTGAATGACCCCCTATGTATCTCTTAAGATACGCATCTGCTACAGAGCATTTTTCATCTCTGTCAGCTGCTCATCCAATATGGAGATTTCAAGGCTTGTTCTCCATTTTTCAAAGCTTGAAAAAGAAAGGCAAATTGCCTTTCACTAGTACTAACTTGTCAACATTATTATTGCAAAATCATATTGCAAACCAGGTTGATCTTGCTGTGTAAATGATAGCCACTTTAAAAAAAAAAGCTGCAAAACCTTACCAAATCTCTCACTTTTTGAAACTCTCTCTCTATTACATTTGGCCCTATATGCCATAAAAACGGCTTTTCGTGGGTATGCGTGTTCCGTTTTTTCGCCCTATCCTATTCCAAATGCGTTAAATTGGCAGGAAAAAAAAGAAGTGAAAAATCATGATGGAAATAGGAAAATCAGCCTGTACCTCAAAAAATTATAAACTAACATAGGACAATATAAAAGTGTATTATAGGTAATATTAAATATATTTGGGGTACTTAATTTGGGTCAAATGGCTGTTAAATGCATTTTTGTTAAGAAAAAATAATATAAAAGCTATTTTTTTAGCAAAGTAAGTGCTCAAATTGAATTGAGGGGTACGTAAAAATGGGTATAAGTATATATTTGGGTCATTTTATGTGACTTTAAAAAAAGTGTAAACAGACCGACTACTCCCACTCATAAAGCACCCCAATATACCTATCCTATACCTTGAACCCTAAATTCCATTACTATCACTTTTTCTCCCCAAAACTGGCATGTCACTATTGGCCAATTAAAAATTATTCATCATTCAGGGGGGTGTCCCAGTGGTTCAGAACCAAATCCCGACATTTTTACCTTAAAATAGGGATTTTCCTCAAGTTTTCACCTGCTCAGAGTATGTGAAGTGAAATTTGCAATAAATTATTGTGGGGAAAGTTTTCTGTACTAATTAGATAGGGGTCTTTCGCGGTTCACGGTAAAAGTCAATTTTTTTGTGTGAAAATTGGATCGCATATAATAGGATACCCCCTTATATGTGGGAAACAAAGGGCAGTTCAGAGTCAAAGGATGACACCTAGGCAGAAAGCTTGTGTGGTACGATTGATTGTCGAGTTCTCAGCAGTGATAGAGATATCTTGTTGGTAACTAACTACTAATGAATAGAAACAAGAGAGCAAATGCACCAAACAACTAGAATTTTAATAAATTTAATTATACATCATATCTGAGGTTCTTGGCATAAAATTGGCCAATATTATGAGCCTGCCGACCAATTGTCAAGGTGACCTCATCTGGGAGGTCCCTAACATTATAGGGGTTTGCCTCTGGTGTGCAGGGCACCCCCAAATATCTCAATGTACAAAATAGAATCTTTGCAAGAGACAAAAATATAAACATGACATCACAAAAGCATGAAGGAACAGCTTTTGTGTTGCACCGGCAAGCTGTACTGATTCCTTCCCATCTTGATGGGCTGTTATTTCTCAGCTGTCTGGTCAGTGCACTCACACTATAGATAGGAAGCTGTGCCATTTCTGAATGATCATTATTTCCCTTAGCATTATGAGTACCATTTTCAGATAGATTATTCTAAATTACCCTGCTAATGTATACGTAAGTCAGACAATTCTCATTTTAATTGACCTGCAAAACTTGACATGGTTATTAGTGTCAACACCAAAGTAGCAATAATGAAGCAAAAAATGCAATAATTGGTCTGTATGGTTAAATATTTTTAAATGTGGCCTATCGGATGAAGTTTTGTAACTAGATGGCCATCTAAATGCTCTATATCATGCTTACACCCTTTGCTCTTCTTATGGAGTCATGTTAAAAGAATAGAATCAACTGGATGTTTCAGCTGGTTCCTTGTAGATCTTGGAAGGGTGGTTTCAAGCCTTTGATATTATAAAAATATCACACAAAGCTATGTTTGATCTTTGCAAAAGAAAGCAGGATGCATCTAATTGTTAGAGATGTGCGGTGGGCACTTTTCAGGTTTTGTGTTTTGGTTTTGGATCTGGATCCCCGCTCGTTTTTTGGATCTGGATTGGTTTTGCCAAAACCACCTGTTCGAGTTTAGGTTTTGGATCTGGATGATTTAAAAAAAAAACATAAAAACAGCTAAAATCACAGAATGTGGGGATAATTTTGACCCTATGGTATTATTAACCTCAATAACATTCATTTCCACTCATTTCCAGTCTATTCTGAACACCTCACAATATTGTTTTTAGGCCAAAAGGTTGCACCGAGGTCACTGGATGACTAACCTAAGCGACTCAAGTGGGCGGCACAAACACCTGGCCCATCTAGGAGTGGCACTGCAGTGTCAGACAGGATGGCACTTTTTAAAAACTAGGCCACAAAGAGCACATAATGCAAAGAAGAAAAAGAGGTGCAATGAGGTAGCTGGATGACTAAGCTAAGCGACACAAGAGGGCGACACAAACACCTGGCCCATCTAGGAGTGGCACTGCAGTGTCAAAATGGATGGTACTTTTAAAAACTAGGCCCCAAAGAGCACAAAATGCAAAGAAGAAAAAGAGGTGCAATGAGGTAGCAGGATAACTAAGCTAATCGACCCAAGTGGGCTGCACAAACACCTGGCCCATCTAGGAGTGGCACTGCAGTGACAGACAGGATGGCACTTTTAAAAACTAGGCCCCAAAAAGTACATAATGCAAAGAAAAAAATAAGAGGTGCTAGATAGAATTGTCCTTGGGCCCTCCCACCCACCCTTATGTTGTATAAACAGGACATGCACACTTTAACAAAGCAATCATTTCAGTAAAAGGGTCTGCCACACGATTGTGGCTAAAATGATTGGTTTGTTTGGGCCCCCACCAAAAAAGAAGCAATTAATCCCCCCACCAAAAAAGAAGCAATTAATCTCTCCTTGCACAAACTGGCTCTGCAGAGGCATGATGTCATCCTCATCCTCCGATTCCTAACCCCTTTCAGTGTGTACATCTTCCTCCTCACAGAGTATTAATTTGTCCCCACTGGAATCCTCCATCACAGGTCCCTGTGTACTTTCTGGAGGCAATTGCTGGTAAATGTCTTCCTGGAAGAATTTATAATTCATTTTTATGAACATCATCTTCTCCACATGTTGTGGAAGTAACCTCCTATGCCGATCGCTGACAAGGTTACCAACTGCACTAAACACTCTTTCGGAGTACACACTGAGGGGGGCAACTTAGATAAAATAAAGACAGTTTGAGCAAGGGCATCCAAATTGCCTCTTTATCCTGCCAGTATAAATACGGACTGTCTGACATGCCTACTTGGATACTGTCACTGATATAATCCTCCACCATTCTTTCAATGGTGACAGCATCATATGCAGTGACATTAGACATGTCAGTAATCGTTGGCAGGTCCTTCAGTCCGGGCCAGATGTCAACACATTTCACAGCCAGCTGGTGGGCCAGGAAATTTTATCCTTTTCCTAGCAGCCCCAGTTGCGGCAGAAAATGAAGGGGGAGCTGTTGACGGGTCACGTTCCACTTGAGTTGACAATTTTCTCACCAGCAAGTCTTTGAACCTCTGCAGACTTGTGTCTGCCGGAAAGAGACATACAACGTAGGCTTTAAACCTAGGATCGATCATGGTGGCCAAAATGCAGTGCTCTGATTTCAACAGATTGACCACCCTTGAATCCTGGCAAAGCAAATGAAGGGCTCCATCCACAAGTCCCACATACTTAGTGGAAACACTCCATCTTAGCTCATCCTTCAATTTCTCCAGCTGCTTCTGTAAAAGCCTGATGAGGGGAATAACCTGACTCCATCTGGCAGTATCTGAACTGACTTCACGTGTGGCAAGTTCGAAGGGTTGGAGAACTTTGCACAAGATGGAAATCATTCTCCACTGCGCTTGAGTCAGGTGCATTCCTCTTCCTTTGCCTATATCGTAGGTGGATGTTACCACCTCTTGCTTCAGGTAATGGCAGGGCAGGTTCAGAAGTGTTTGCTGGTGCTCCAGTCTTCGGCACGCAGTGGCTGAATGTCAAAAGTGTCCCGCAATTTTTTGGGCCACCGACAGCATCTCCTGCATGCCCCTGTCATTTTTAAAAAAAATCTGCACCACCAAATGAATTGTATGTGCAAAACATGGGACGTGCTGAAATTTGCCCAGATGTAATGCACGCACAATATTGGTGGCGTTGTCCGATATCACAAATCCCCAGGAGAGTCTAAGTGGGGTAAGCCATTGTGCCATGATGTCCCTAAGTTTCCGTAAGATGTTGTCAGCAGTGTGCCTCTTACGGAAACCGGTGATACACAGTGTAGCCTGCCTAGGAACGAGCTGGCATTTGTGAGATGCTGCTATTGGTGCCGCTGCAGTAGTTGCTGCGGGAGGCAATACATCTACCCAGTGGGCTGTCACAGTCATGTTGTCCCTAGTTTGCCCTGCTCCACTTGTCCACATGTCCATGGTTAAGTGGACACTAGGTACAACCGCATTTTTCAGGACACTAAGGACACTTTTCTTAATGTCCCTGTACAGTCTGGGAATCATTTTCCTAGTGAAGTGGAATCTAGATGGGATTTGGTACCGGGGACACACTACCTCCATCATTTTTCTAAATCCCACTGCACTAATGGCGGATACTGGACACACGTCTAACACCAACATAGCTGTCAAGGCCTCAGTTATCTGCTTTGCAACAGGATGACTGCTGTCATATTTCATCTTCCTCACAAAGGACTGTTGGACAGTTAATTGCTTAGTTGAAGTAGTACAAGTGGTTTTACGACTTCCCCTCTGGGATGACGATCGACTCCCAACAGCAACAACAGCAGCGGCAGCAGTAGTATGCGTACCACTCAACGATCCTCCGGAGGAATCCCGGTTAGGAGAAGACTCGTCAGTCATGCCAGTGACATGGCCTGCAGGACTACTGATGTTCCTGACTGAGGAGGAAATTTACATTGAGGGAGTTGGTGGTGTGGCTTGCCGGAGCTTGGGTACAAGAGGAAGAAGAGATTTAGGTGTCAGTGGACTGCTTTCGCTCTTACCCAAAGTTTTTGAACCTGACAATGACTTCTGATGAATGCGCTGCAGGTGACGTATAAGGGAGGATGTTCCTAGGTGGTTAATGTCCTTACCACTACTTATTACAGATTGACAAAGCCAACACATAGCTTGATACCTGTTGTCCAGATTTGTGGAGAAATAATAATACACCGAAGCGGTGGCTTTTTTGGTATTTTGCCCAGGCATGACAATGGGCTTTCTCATCCCACGGACAACAACTGTCTCCACTGGTGCCTTATTCAAACAAACCACATCACCATCAAAATCCTCATTGTCAACTTCCTCCTCAGCGCCAGCTACATCTATATCTTCCTCATCCTGGTGTACGTCTACAGTGACATCCTCAATCTCAATATCAGCAACTGGACTGGCGGTGCTGTTCCCAGCACTTGCAGGAGGCGTGCAAATGGTGGTAGGAGCCTCCTCATTCCATACAGTCTTGGGAAGATCAGGCATAGCAATCGTCGACACACTTGGACTCTCCTTGGGGATTTGTGAAACCTTCTTAGAATGCACAGTTCTTTGCTGTTATTTTGCCATCTTAACTTTTTTCATTTTTCTAGCGGGAGGATGAGGACTCCCATCGTCATGTGGAGCTGAACCACTAGTCATGAACATAGGCCAGAGCCTTAGCCGTTCCTTGCCACTCCGTGTCGTAAATGGCATATTGGCAAGTTTACGTTTCTCCTCAGACAATTCAAATTTATATTTTTGATTCATTTTACTGAACTTTGTATTTTTGGATTCTACATGCCCTCTACTATGACATTGGGCATCGGCCTTGGCAGACGACGTTGATGGCATTTCATCATCTATGTCATGACTAGTGGCAGCAGCTTCAGCACTAGGATGAAGTGGTTCTTGATCTTTCCCTATTTTATCCTCCAGATTTTTGTTCTCCATTATTTTTCTGGAGTTATATAATAATATGCAGCACATGAGAGCATACCCCTACACCACACAGGGCAAAGCCTGTAAAAATTATTTGGCTAATAATAACCCTTTTATTTGGAGTTATCATAATAATATGCAGCACAGGAGAGCGTACCCCTACACCACACAGGGCAAACCCTGTAAAAACTATTTGGATAATAATAACCCTTTTATTTGGAGTTATTATAATAATATGCAGCACAGGGGAGCGTACCCCTACACCACACAGGGCAAACCCTGTAAAAACTATTTGGATAATAATAACCCTTTTATTTGGAGTTATTATAATAATATGCAGCACAGGAGAGCGTACCCCTACACCACACAGGGCAAACCCTGTAAAAACTATTTGGATAATAATAACAACCCTTTCATTTGAATTATTATAATAATATGCAGCACAGGAGAGCGTACCCCTACACCTCACAGGGCAAACCCTGTAAAAATTATTTGGATAATAATATTTTATTATTATTATTATTATTATTATCCTTTATTTATATGGCGCCACAAGGGTTCCGCAGTGCCCAATTACAGAGTACATAAACAAATAATCAAACCGGAAAACAGCAACTTACAGTTGATGACAGTATAGAACAAGTACAGGGTAAATAAACATAGTTACATCAGCAGATGACACTGGAATAAGTATCAGGTGGCAGAAGACTGATGGAATTGGTGCAGTTGAAGATTATTAAAGTAAGAAAGGATAAGCACATGAGGGAAGAGGACCCTGCTCGTGAGAGCTTACATTCTAAAAGGGGAGGGGTAGACAGACAGGGGTGACACAGTTGGGGTACATAGAGAGCGTAGAACAGAGGGTTAGGATGAGATTTGACTGGGTTTGGTGAAGAAGTGGGTCTTGAGAGCCCGTTTGAAGTTTTGTAGAGAGGTGGAGAGTCTGAGGGGGAGAGGTAGGGAATTCCAAAGAAGTGGTGCAGCACGTGAAAAATCTTGGAGGTAGGAGTGGGAGGAAGTAATCCGTAGGCAGGAGAGTCGGCGTGCATTAGCAGAGCGAAGAGGACGGGTGGGAGTGTAAAGGGAGATAAGGTCAGATATGTAGATGGGAGAGGAGTGGGTGAGGGCTTTGTAAGCGAGTGTGAGAAGCTTGAAATGAATTCTGAAAGGGAAGGGGAGCCAGTGAAGGTCTAGTAAGAGAGGAGAGGTGGACGTAGTGCGTTTGGTGAGGAAGATGAGCCGGGCAGCAGCATTGAGGATAGATTGCAGTGGAGAGAGGTATTTGTCAGGAATGCCAGTCAGGAGCAGATTACAGTAGTCCAGTCTGGAAATGACCAGTGAGTGGATAAGAGTCTTAGTAGCATCCTGGGTTAGAAAGGGTCTGATCCTGGAAATATTTTTTAGATGAAAATGGCAGGTTTGTGAGAGGTGCTGAATGTGTGGTTTGAAGGATAGGGAGGAGTCAAGGATTACTCCAAGACAGCGCACTTGGGGGCTAGAGAAGATAGTAGTGCCATCAATAGATAATGAGATTGTAGGAGGTGAGGTTATGCGGGAGGGAGGGAAGATGATCAGCTCGGTCTTAGACATGTTAAGTTTAAGAAAGCGCTGGGACATCCAGGAAGAGGTAGCAGAGAGACAGTTGGAGATACGAGTGAGGAGAGCAGGGGAGAGGTCTGGAGAGGAAAGATAGATTTGGGTGTCATCAGCGTAGAGATGATATTGGAAACCAAAGGAACTGATGAGCTTACCTAGTGAGGACGTATAGAGAGAGAAGAGAAGAGGACCAAGGACAGAACCTTGGGTACCCCTACAGTTAGTGGAAGTGAGGGGGAGGTGGAGTCATGAGAGGAGACAGAGAAAGAACGGTCAGAAAGGTAGGAGGACAGCCAAGAGAGGGCAGTGTCACGCAGACCAATGGAGTGAAGGATTTGCAGTAGGAGAGGATGGTCCACAGTGTCAAAAGCAGCAGAGAGATCAAGTAGAATAAGTATAGAGTAGTGTCCCTTAGATTTAGCAGCATGGAGGTCATTGCATACTTTTGTAAGGGCAGTTTCAGTGGAGTGGAGAGGACGGAAGCCAGACTGGAATGGGTCAAGCAGTAAGTGTGAGGAAAGAAAGGAAATAAGGCGGTTGTAGACAATACGCTCAAGGAGTTTGGAGGCAAAAGGGAGGAGAGAGATGGGTCGGTAGTTGGAGAGAGTGTTTGGATCAAGTGTAGGTTTTTTAAGAATAGGAGCAATGAGTGCATGCTTGAAGGCAGAGGGGACAGTGCCTGTGTAATAACAACCCTTTCATTTGAATTATTATAATAATATGCAGCACAGGAGAGCGTACCCCTACACCTCACAGGGCAAACCCTGTAAAAATTATTTGGATAATAATAACCCTTTTATTTGGATTTATTATAATAATATGCAGCATAGGAGAGTTTACCCCTACACCACACAGAGCAGGACTGGAGTGAAAATGGCAGTGACTTGCGGCTGTTTAGATGGAATCCAAAACCCGCGAGAATCCAACAGCGGTTTGATGACGTTTTGCTTCGCTCTGGTTTCCGAGTCTGGCAGGAAAACCCAGAGCTGAACTCGGATACGGACTCGAAGCGTGAAGTTCGGGTGAGTTCGGTTCTCAGGAAACCAAACCCGCTCATCTCTACTAATTAATTATTACTTATTTTGCTTGACTAATAGCAAATTGCCACAATCGTATAAATAGAAAATACTGTATATTGTATTGTATAAGTAGCGCTACATTCCAGCAGCAATAATATGGCTGTCTTTGTTAGAGCACTAAAAAGACCACAGACCCCAAGATTCCATACCAATGAAATAAAAAATTTAGGACTTCAAGTCACAATCACACTAAGCAGCCATGGATGGAGGTAAGCCAAAACTTTAATATAAAAATATAATTTGTAATGGAAAAGTCTTGGAATTGTATTGTGTGAAAATAAGTAAACCTGATCAAGTCCGACCATGATGCTTATTTTGATAGAGTCATGAAATTAGCAAAGCATAAGGCTTGAAATGTACATAACTTTTGTAACATTTGTGGACCATCAGAGCCATAACTAGACATTTTGATGCCTTGTGCCAGAAAGGGAATTGGTGCTCCCCCTGTAACTAAATGTCACAACTGAGGGCCTGAGCTGACGGGAGGCAGCCTCAGTTGTAGGGGCTGAGATGTACCGGAACCTGGGAGGTTGTATCAGACCCCTGGACATGTAAGTAACATGAATAATAACTGCCCGAAGGCGTGACCACGACAACTTGGATAAAAGTCAATGATGTTTATTATGACAACTCCGCAACACAGCAGCAGTAAAAGAAAACGTAAAAGTCAGCAAAGAATAAATACAGTTCCTGGGTACTACAGGATGGCAGGAGCCACAGGGCACTGGTAGTGTGAGATAGTTCTTATGATCTTCTAGATGGAAAGTCCTTACCAGGCCCGACTGTAGCAATGGAGATAACCCAGGATTGTGCCAGCTGGTGTTCCAGGAAAAGCTGGGTTGCTGAAGATAAAACAGCTGCTGTGGATACTGGCTGGAACCAGACTGTTGTTAGCACGGAGTGGATACTGGCTGGAACCAGTTAAATAATAAATGAACTTGGGAGCGATGAAATATGAACTGAAATGTAGAACTTGAGAGCGGAGAAATAATAATACCGGTGGAGAGTGGTAAAGTGTAGAAAGGACACCGGCCCTTTAAGAGAAGCTGTACTCTGCTGGAAGCTGAGCTGGAAGCAGGTAATGTTGTAGCTGGAAACAGATGAATCCACAATGGATTGGAGAGTCAGGCTACACCGCAGGTGGAATGCTGGTGCGGGTCTCTATGGTGGAAGTCTTGAGACAGGAGCTGGAACCTGGAAGACAATCACAGGAGAGAGACAAACAGGAACTAGGTTTGACAACCAAAGCACTGACGCCTTCCTTGCTCAGGCACAGTGTATTTATACCTGCAGCAAGGAAGGGATTGGCTAGGCAATTATGCAGATTATCAATACTGAGAACAGATTGGTGGAAATGATCAGCTGACAGAATCCAAGATGGCTGCGCCCATGCAGACACTTGGAGGGAAGTTTGGTCTGTAATCCATGTGGTAATGAAAACAGTAATGGCGGCGCCGGCCACCGGAGACAGGAGGCGCCAGGCTGACAAATGCACATCCAACCACGCGGACACAGCGGAGGCCGCGGCTGACGTAATCGCCACTCAGACACTCTGCATGCAGAAGTTCAGGGACGGCGGCGGAGGCCGCGGGAGACGCCATGCCAGGTGTAATATGGCGTTTACTGTGACAGCGTCCCAGAGTGACAGGAGAGGATACAGGAATGTACACATCAGGATAACAGATGGGATCCGGTCCTGGAGCGCTGAGCCAGCCTTAGGAGGCATCTGATGGGTAAGAAATGGCGTCCAGATACCCGGATCGTGACACTAAAATAGGGACAGGGCGCGCTAAAGGCTCATGTAAAAAATATAGGTGTGTGGTTTCATGGGGAAGGGGAGTGGTCACAAAATTATACCAATTCACATTAAACCGCACAGTAGTCTCCATCATTCAGATTACGCCTCACAGTAGTGCCAATTATATACATTATGCCTGGTTGAGCCCCTTTTACACATTTCTCCAGGTAGAGCCCCCTTATACACATTACTGCAGGTAGAGCCCCTTTTACACTTTACTCCAGGTAAATCCCTATTTCACACATTACTCTGGGTAGAGCCCCTTTTACATTCCTCCAGGAAGAGCACCCTTTTACACATTACAAAGAAATATATACCAAGCATATAGAGACAGGCACTAAATTGGGGTGCTCTTCTTAGCAGCTGTATAATGGGAGATAGTCAGTCTCCCGGCAAAAAGGTTGTGGAAAAGGGGAAACAGTGCTGACAATTGAAATGATTACGATTAAAACTATTTAATATACTAATTAAACATTAAAAACATGAATTAATAAATCCTCCTAATTATTAGGCAACAGGTGTGGGCATAAAAGTCCAATAAATGTATAGTTGACTGCTTATAAAGTGCCTGAGACTGTGTCCTTAAATTGGAGTGGACAGTTCACAATAAAGTGCAGGTAGGTACGCAGATGTCCATTAATTATGGTATTACCAGCCTTGTGTTCCTCAATGACGGGTCCGTAGCGATGGTTCCTAATTAGGGCAGGATTCCATGCAATTGTAACGGTATCCCTGGTCCACAGTGTGGCTTCCTGTAGCTTATAAGTGGGTACCTAGATGAATTGTTGTCCAGTAAAGTTCTCCACGCTCCTGGCAAATGGAGCAAAGGTCTCACAGGTCTCTTTCAGGTGTGGCGTTTGCAGTCTCTCCTGACACGTTTCGCTGCTCTAGGCAGCTTTGTCAAAGGTGTGTGTGCATTGTAATGGTCCTCTTTATATATGGTATTGATAACCTTGCCCTCACCTCATTGGGTGTCTACTAATTCAACTTAGTAAACAATATAATCATTTCTATAATGGTTCAGAAACAATGTAAAGACTATAATATAAACAAGGAGTCATTAGAACTAGTTGGATAGCGCTTTAAAAGGTTTTTATTTACACCTCAATAGATAATTCGTCCTGGTCACATGATCGGGATTTCTCACTCTATGGGGGTAATTCCAAGTTGATCGGAGCAGGATTTTTGATAGCAATTGGGCAAAACCATGTGCACTGCAGGGGAGGCAGATATAACATGTGCAGAAAGAGTTAGATTTGGGTGGGTTATTTTATTTCTGTGCAGGGTAAATACTGGCTGCTTTATTTTACACTGCAAATTAGATTGCAGATTGAACACACCCCACCCAAATCTAACTCTCTCTGCACGTTATATCTGCCTCCCCTGCAGTGCACATGGTTTTGCCCAATTGCTAACAAAAATCCTGCTGCGATCAACTTGGAATTACCCCCTATATGAACTAATTCAAACTATTGGTTGGCTTCCGTTACATGGTGTTGTTTACCAACTCCTTCCATGTGACGTGAAGCCTCACTCGTGGCCGCATGTCCACCTATAATGTCACGGACAGAGTGGTCATGTGACCGCTCCCGATCACATGACCAATCACGTGTCCGGATGTATGTACGCACTGACCCCCGGCTCGCAGCAACACTGTGACGTGACTGGAGCTGATCCCACAGCCGGACACGTGACCGATCTATAGCCACACCTCAATGGGTGCTAATGGGAGTATCTAAATAATTAGTCTGCCTCATGCAATAGCACAGCATATATTACGACATTATTAGTATGGGTATTTTTGCCCTAAGTCTCATGCAATAGCACTGCATATATTAAGACATTGTTAACTGGGCATTTTCGCCCTAAGTCTCGATGGAAGTTATATTGTCCAGATAACATTAATATACATAAATTAACCACATAGCATTTTATCATAATTTATATGAGAAATATTAGAGGAAGAAAATATATACCGAAAATAATACATGAACAAATAAATTTATGGATCAATATGTACCATAATACTTTGTTTAAACAGTTTTATAATGGTAAAAGGTATATAGAAATTGCTTGGTTTACTTTATAAAGAGAAATAGGACCAGGAACCACAGATATAATTGGTATATATTATATATATTTTTTATTTTGTTTTAAGGGGAGCAGGATTCGGGACCACAGTGGTCCCCCATGACACACACTCACAAAACCCAATGGCAACATGGGACATTACTGTGACCTTTGGTGAAAGGAAGACCCTATAGAACCGAATTAAGCTCCAGAGCCTCATTAAGACCTAGGGGTAAATTTACTAAGATGGGAGTTCTATTTAAGATGGGATGTTGCCCATAGCAACCAATCAGATTCTACTTCTCATTTATCTGGCACCTTCTAGAAGATAATAGCTGGAATCTGATTGGTTGCTACAGGCAACATCCCATCTTAAATAGAACTCCTATCTTAGTAAATTTACCCCCTTGAGGGTAAAGGGTATAAAGTTGGAAGGTCCAAAATATTTCTTGCCCGCACAATCTGTTGAAACGATCTCTGCCACGATTTGTTGATGGGATATGTTCTAAACCGATAACTCTTAAGCTCCTGGGGTTGCCTTCATGGTACACAGAGAAATGTCTTGGTATGCTATGATTTTGTATTTTCTTTATAATGTTTCTCTGGTGCTCCATGAGGCGAGTCTTCAGGGGTCTGGTGGTTCTTCCCACATATTTTAGGTTACACCCACAAATAAGAAGATACACGACCCAACTAGTGTCACAATTAATGAAGGAAGAGATTTTTTGTTCTTTCTCAGAAATTGATTGAGGCAAGCTGATTGTTCTATTTATGATGGGTTGACATGTAGTACATTGGCTTTTTCCACATTTTAAGAAACCCAATTGTTTCTTTAGCCATTGTGTATTTTGTATTTTACATTCGGACTCTTTGATTGGTCTGACAAAACTGGGAGCAAGTATAGTTTTTAATGACCTGTTCTTTCTAACGATAAAATTTGGCTCAGATGGGATCAAATCTTTAAGAACCGGATCGAATTTCAAGATGTTATAGTTATTTCTTACAATTTGTTTTATCTTACTGGAACAGTTATTATATTTAGATATAAACGCAAATTTCTTTAAATTGGAATCCTCAGTAACCTTTACTTTTGGTTTCAACAATTGTGTCCTCTCCATAGTAGTCACTTGGTCAAGGGCATTTTCCAGTAAATGTTTGGGATAGCCTCTGTTTTCAAATGCCAAAAGCATACTGTCTGCCTGACTATTAAACCCATCTACCGTGGAGCAATTTCTCTTTAGGCGCATCAATTGGCCTTTGGGTATGTTAGATTTCCAGGGCATATAATGTGCACTATTGAAATGTAGGTAGGCATTGCTGCCTACCTCTTTAATGTAGTTACATGTTTGAATTTGATTGTTAATTATCTCTAGGGTCACATCCAAATCATTAATTTTGGAGGAGTGAAAGGAGTGCGAAAAAAACAAATTAAAAGTGTTGAGAGAATTAACAAAATCTGTGGCAGTGGATAGATCCCCATCCCAAATAATAAATAGATAGTCTATGTAACGGCCATAGAAGACCAGATGGTCGCCGAGTCCGCCACCCCAAATATGGCATGCTTTGACCTGACCCATATAGAGGTTAGGGTAGCTCGGCGCAAATCTGGTCCCCATGGCCGTTTCCATGACTTGAAGATAAAACGTGTCTAGAAAAATAAAAAAATTGTGTTGTAAGATAAAGAGAATATAATCTAAAATAAATTTCCCATGTCTCTCTGTGAGGTCTCCATCCTTATGAAGTTGATTTTGAATGGCTTGTACACCCAATTGATGTGGGATGTTAGAGTACAAACTCTGAACATCTAGGGTGAGAAATGAATAGGATGGTTTCCAAACTATTTGTTGGATTTGTTGTAAAAAATGGGTAGTATCCCGTATATGGGACCTCAAAAGAGTTTTTGTTTACCTAATTTCCTACTATCCCTATCTATTATCACTTACCCAAAATTCACAAGTCCCTCACCTCACCCCTGGGACTTCCTAGTATTTAGGGTGTTAATTCCTTGACTTCTAATCTTTCAGCATATGTAGACAGTTTCCTCCAACCCCGTGTCTCTCTGTTGGAGCAAGTCCAATTAGTTTTTTCTCACTTGTTTGATTCGGTTCTCTTTATCTACTTTTAGGTCTTGTCTGAAAATGTGATGTAGTTTTAGGTCAAATTTCAGCAGAAATATAAAAATCCCTGAAGGATTCCAAATTATTCAAGCAACACTATGTATATATATATATATATATATATATATATATACACATACTTGTAGAATCGGGACTCCAGATACTGAGATTATGGTTCCGGTGACCTCACATTCCTGTAGGGATAAACAGCACACTCCAGGAGCGGCACTCACAGGCTTATAACAAGCATCAAAATGCATTGTTTAGCCAATGTTTCAATGATATTTTATTTTTGGTAGTGGTAACCATGGAATATGCTATGTGTGTGTGTATATATATATATGTATATATATATATATATATATATATAAAATAAATAAAATCCTATTCAGCTCCTACAGGAGGCTAAGCAAAAAGTCCTCAATATTGATAGAGCGACACTTATTAGTCCAGCACAAGTGCGTAAGGAAACTAACCCTATTATCCCTTGGGTGACACAATACCATGCAGCCAGTAGCGGTATTAACCAGATATCTAAACAATTATGGCCCATTGTTCAGAGTGACCCGGAGTTACACTTGCAAAACACTAAGGTAATGTCCTGCTATAAACGCAGTAACAACATCAGGGACATCCTAGTTAAAACCGATGACACTAAGTACAGCACCACGACAATCAATACTGGAGGCAGACATAGGGGTTATGTCCGGTGCACGTTCACTACGTGCCAGTATATGTTGGCGGGGGATACATTTCAGCATCCCCACTCAGGGAAAACTATGTTCATATTTCACACCTTAACATGTGTATCTTGCTTTGTGGTATACCAGTTGATGTGCCCCTGTGGGCTGTCTTACGTAGGCAAAACTCAACGCATGTTTAAAGAACGGATGGCAGCTCACAGGTCCGCCATCAAATTGGCCATCAACAAGGGTACCAGCGAACAACCCATTGCAAGACACTTTGCACTTCAACGCCACCCGCTAACCACGCTGAGGTATCGCATGATTGATCATGTGCCAGCCTGCACTAGGGGGGGCGACCGGGCATCTAAACTTCTTAGGTTGGAAGCACGGTGGATCTATCGCCTGGACACTGTTCACCCACGGGGACTCAATGAGTCTCATGGTTTTAATAGCTTTCTATGAGATAGTCCGGCTCTAGGTAACTTGTGTATGGTATGGGTTTATTATTGGCCATAGGCACTTGTCTCGCTATTTCAACATAGGGGCTATGAATGATCATATTTTTATTTTATCTTTTTTTTGTATTTTTTTTGCATTTTGTTTGTCTTACTAATATATGCATTTCATATACCAACAATTGTTGATCATAATTAGTCATGTGTAGTATGCTTTATTTTATCTTTGATATGCATTTGGGCCTCTTAACCATCAACTCTTATGGTCCGAGCTGATGCATGTATTCAGTATGCTGCTTATTTATGTCCTGTAGTAATACTGCCAATCTGAAATATGCGGTGTCTTGCATTTATCTATTATCATATGTGGGTAATGTTCTATATGTTGACGCAGTGCATTGGTACCATTCGATGAGTACAGCTCCATATTTTTCTCTGCATTTTCCCTATAGTTGTTTATATCGTTGGTATGGTGACGGGGAGCACGGCCGGGGCAAGTGACGCGGCGCATCGTCACTTCCGGTCAGCCGGACGGGGCGGGCATTGTCCCGCTGGCCGCAGGTGTTTCTACACAGGGTGATTAGAGCTTGTATAAGGTAAGCTTCGTTTGCTTGTTTGTTTGAACCTGAGGAAAATGACACAATAAAAGTCATTGAAACGTTGTTATTCTACATCTGCCTGTACCAGAGTCATTTCATTAGACACCAGGAGTGCCGCGGCTGTTGTATATTATATATATATATATATACTGTATATATACTGCATATGTTACTATATGCATATTGGGGACATTCAGATGTGGATGGAATTGCAAAGTACTAAATGCAGAGGATTCCAGCCAGGCAATCTATGATATGTGAGTTAGCAAGAAAAGATATACCGAAATGTATCTAAAACGGGCGCTACTTTGGGTTGGTTTTCCTAGCAGCTGTTTTGATGGAGGTAGTCACTCTCCACAATACATGCACAAAACACAAAAGAAAAATTAACAGCGCTACCTTTGGTATATTATGAAATGAATCATGTGTGACAAGGTATTCTAAACAACCCTTACCGTATCTATTTTAAAAGGATAAAAAGGAGTTTATTTACTCCCAAATATATGTCCCTAGAACACTTACAAACTATAATAAGCATACGTATCAATATTTGAACAGCATGAAAATTTTGACTGGCCGCATTCATATAATGTCCTCTTATCCGCGGTCAATTATCAGGGACTTATCATACAGTTCTGTGGGCTACAGTCCATATGTATATCTATATACGTGGTCACAGACCAATGGCAATGGTCCCAGATGTTTTTTAATAGTTACCCGTCCCAAGGTATTTGTGAAGGGAAAAGTCCTCCTCGTGTTGAGCCTTTTATAGCAGGATTTCACCAAGATGGCAATGGTTCGCAGCACGATGAATGGAGTACCCTTTAACCTTTGTGGTTTGGACCAGAGGTGACCCAGATCGTCCAATAGATGGCAGATGGAATCGGAGTCCACAGAGTCCCATAGACCAAAGAGCAAAGAGGAACAAGACTGACGCGTTTTGCTGTCTGTGGACAGCATTTTCAAAAAATCTGGGTCACCTCTGGTCCAAACCACAAAGGTTAAAGGGTACTCCATTCATCGTGCTGCGAACCATTGCCATCTTGGTGAAATCCTGCTATAAAAGGCTCAACACGAGGAGGACTTTTCCCTTCACAAATACCTTGGGACCGGTAACTATTAAAAAACATCTGGGACCATTGCCATTGGTCTGTGACCACGTATATAGATATACATATGGACTGTAGCCCACAGAACTGTATGATAAGTCCCTGATAATTGACCGCGGATAAGAGGACATTATATGAATGCTGCCAGTCAAAATTTTCATGCTGTTCAAATATTAATACGTATTCTTATTATCGTTTGTAAGTGTACTAGTGACATATATTTGGGAGTAAATAAACTCCTTTTTATCCTTTTAAAATAAATAAGGGTTGTTTAGAATATCTTGTCACACATGATTCATTTTATAATATACCAAAGGTAGCGCTGTTAATTTTTCTTTTGTGTTTTATGATATGTGAGTGTTTGTTAATTCAAAGTATGTTAATTTCTATTGTTCATTAAATGTAATGTAATTGTACTTCAATACCATGCGTCCCCTTTTTTATAATCTTATGCAGATACTGTTGTTACATTGAGGAATAGAGAATGGAGGGATGCTGCGTGAAAGATTATTCTATTATTATGCATATTGGATTACTGGATTAACTGTACATGGTAATATATCTTTTTTGTGTTAATATACAATATGGGGAATATACACACACACACACACACACACACACACACACACACACATATATATATATATATCTATCGGGTTCAGTATGAATTACCGACGTCCAGGATGCCGCCCACCAGTATTCTGACAGCGGCATCCTGCCTATCAGTATGCCGGCAGTGGAGCGAGCGCAAACAGTCCCATGCATCCAAATTAACTGCATCCCTATATATGGCGGAAATGTTGCAATGTTGGCAGCTGCCACGACAGAGGCCATAGAGATAGCCAAAGGAGGAACAGGCATGGCAGCAGCAATGATAGTTGAACTCACTTGGTTCAGCAGCAGAAATGAGAAGATTTTGTTAGATGCCCGAAACCACCCTGTTCTTGTCATTTCTCACATGTATCACTGTGTAATATCAGTGGGAAGATGTGAAGCACGGCCATCACCAACTGCCATCACCAACTGCTGCCTGCATGCCACATTTGAATAATCCATGGTATAAATCCCCAGTGCACAACAATATCACTGGCATTTATATAGATGAAGCTTAAAGAGCCTCCCAAGAGAGATCACGTTTGCTCACTAGAAATTGCTGCCAGCGATTCACCAGTGACCGGATCTCAGCGTACACTGACATCTGTGTTTTTTCTTTCCCTTTTTCTTTTTTTCTTTTTTAATTTGTGTAGGTACTGTCACCAGCTACAATGAGCCGAAGGGAGTTAGCCTAGATGCTTGGAAGTGGAGGAACAAAGCATAATGTCAGTGAAACATGGCTGAGGTCAGGATGCTGCAGACCATCCAATAGTGGACCATCATCAGGAAGAGGAAGAGCTGGCCCACCATGAGGAAGAATGGCAACATCATCAGGAAGAGAACATGCTTGTCCATCATCAGGAAAAGAAAGAGCTGGATCATCATTGGGAAGAGAAAGAGCTGGATCATCATCAGAAGGAGGAAGAATTGAAACCAGTGCCAGTGAAAATTGGGCAGCTGTACTGAGGGAAGCACTTCTGAGGCTGGAGAACATCCTGAGGCCCATTCTGCCCAGTATTCCCACCTACAGAAGACGCACTGTTGCAATAGAAGAGGATGTTGAGTACTGTACCATCTGTATGTCTGACATTGAAGTTGGAACGGAAATGGCTGTATCATCCTGCCACCATACCTTCCATGTCCCTTGCATGACACAATGGCTACAGATGAACAGCGTTTGTCCTTTGTGTTGCAGAATGTGCTATGACCAGGACATTTTTCACACCTTATCTGAAGGGCACCAAACAGAAGCAGAAGCATAAACAGAGGACCTAATCTAAATATCAAAAGGACTGTATATAGTGGTAATCTTGTTCCTTTTTTTCCTTTTAAGATACATTTTCCCTATATATATATATATATATATATATATATATATATATATATAATATTTAATAACTGATATGCTTCGGTGTGGTTCCTGTCTCTTTAAAAGAGAGAGACAGGGCCTAAACCCATGGTAGAGTCATACTGTGCACTTAAAATCCAAAAGATGCCTGAGAGCAATGCTCAGATTTTTGAAAGTCAGTGTAGGGACTGTTAAATGGGAAGGGCCGTGAAGGGGCTGGTCAGCTTAACAAAGTATTTCAATAATTTGGAACTATCATTCCCCGAATTCATATGAATTACAGTTTGAAGTGGTAATATTAGGTGAGTGCTGAATTTGTATGATTTTTTTTAATTTAAATGGAGTGGTCACAATACCACTGGCACTGCAGATGTATGAGTGCTGTGGGCTCTAGCCTATTGTTTATACATATATACTGTATATATATATAGAAGCAGCAAGAGGAGAATGCGCTCATAGTGCAAATAAGTTTTTATTTTTAAAAAGGTACATCTGAACAGCTTATTAAAAGATAGTGGAGACTCGTACCCTAATCACCCATGCTGTGGGCTGATTACCACATGATAGAAAACAATCACCAAGGCAAAACCTGCATCCCGCCGCCCGAAGACCGGGACCTTAACACTGCGCCGCCGGCTGAGGATATCAGCCGTGACTTGTCTGGACACCACGTCGGAGGAACAGACAGGAATGCAGTGCACGAGGAAAGGTGAGCATCTGTCAGACTCATTATCAGTGAGATTGGGTCTGTTACGTCCAGAGTATCGGAATATGTAGATAGCTGCATCAAAAAATATGTCCTGGTTTATAATCCTATATTCCGGACTCAACAGCTGTACTCCAGTTGTTAAAAGATCTTCAATGGCATGAGTCCTATAAGTGGTGTTCTATTGATGTACAGTCACTATACACATCTATTCCACATGACCGAGGTATTCTTGCTGTGGAAAATAAATTGAGGGAGGATACTGGTGTAAGTGATACAAAAAGCACATTCATTTGTCAATGTTTAGAATTCATTTTGAAGTTCAATTATTTCACCTTTTTGGAAGATTGGTACCAACAGGTATGTGGCTCGGCCATGGGCAGTATCTGTACCCTGAGTGTAGCGAACATCTATATGGGCCAATGGGAACTTGAAACAATTAATGGGGATCTAAAAAAGAATATTGTAGAATATAAGAGATATATAGGAGACGTCCTGATTGTTTGGAAGGGGAGTGAAGTTGAGTGGAATGATTTTCTCACTGAGATCAATGTAAATACATATAACCTCAAATTCACTGGCACCTATAGCCCTAATCATCTGGAGTCCCTTGATCTTGTGCTATCCACAGAGAATTTCACTCCGACTGGGGAGATTGAAACGTTTACACATTTTAAAAAAGTATACAGCAAGAGCTATTTGGAATGTAATAGCTGCCATCTTCCACAGTGGAAGGAAAATATTCCCTTTTCGCAGTATACTAGACTAAGAAGAAACTATACGAATCTGTCTAAATTTGACGAGCAAGCAGAAATCTATACCGAGAGATTTCAAGAGAGAGGATACCCCAAAGAGGTAATACAAACAGCTAGGGAAAAAGCAAGGGGGAAAGAGAGAGACTCCCTTTTGGAGTATAAGAAAAAGGATAATCATAAAAAAATGTTTTGTCCATTTGATACCCAATTTAGTACAGGGTTTAGACAATTAGAAAAAATAACAAAGAAAATACTGGCATATACTACAACTGGACCTGATATTGGGTCCAGAACTTCCAAAAACATCCAGAAATTATCTATAAAAAGTCGAATACAGTCAAATCCATGCTATCCAAGAGTAAACTGGTTAAGATTAAGGTTGACAAAAAGGACCATTTTCTGGGGACCACAAAGGGGTTCTTTAATTGTGGAAACTGTAAGATATGTGCTTTAGCGGAAAGGGGAACTAAAACCTTTTGTGGTAATAGTAATCAATCTGTTTTTTCCATCAAGTCTTTTATTAATTGTAATACTTCCTTTTGCATTTATATGCTCACCTGCCCATGTGGATTACGGTATGTGGGTAAGACTAAAAGAGTACTAAAAGTCAGAATTTTAGAGCATACTCGGAATATTAAGAATCGTGTTTTGAATCATAGTGTCCCACGACATTTTTCTGAACATCATAATGCAGATCCAGGTTGCCTTAGATTTGTAGGGATTGAACATGTGGCCCCTAACATAGATGGTGGTAACAGAGAAGAACAATTATTGAGGCGTGAAACTTTTTGGATAATATCCTTAGACACACTGATTCCCCGTGGTTTAAACGAAAACTATGAGATCACTCCGTTTATTAGAGAAAGATGATCTGATAACTAGGTTTAGTTATATCGTTCTGCTGTGGAGACATAGTACATCGTCCTTGTTCCTGCTGGTCTTTGGATTTGTGGTTTCCACTTTTTCGTGCTTTTGTGTTTAAGAAATTGTTACCCATAACAGTGCTTGCAAGAGAAGTTTTTCTGTTGTGAACTCTTGTATTAGAATTGTGCTGAAAAAGTGTGTCTTTGGCTCAAATACTCACTTGTAAATAGCTGTAGATTTATACATTGTTGCTGTTAAAAAGATACAATAGTGGAATATAGAAGCAACACTGTATTGATTTGTTAGCGTCTTTAAGAGTTCTTACTAAGTGCTAGATGTATGCTTGTTTTATATATGTTTGGGCATTATATTGCTCTCTGAATATTTCATATTTTACAAAAAGGTATTTTGGCTGTATAGGTTTTAGACCTGTGTAATAGAAGTGATAGCTGTAACCAAAAGAGTGTTGCTATTTAAACACTGCTATACTTTAGCGATTTATCATCTTCTAACCATAATGTATACTTGAACTATTTATTTCTGATGATGTGTGTATTAACATGCTTGATATATTTGTGAATTTTTTTCAGCTTCCAATTGTTAATTGTACTGCTATCTTTTATCGATGTACTGATTGCAGCTCTTTGAAAAGCAGGTGTCCCGTTGATTAAGGGTTGTGAAGAGTTAATACTTTGAATGACATAGCGTATAAACTAACTAGATGCATTTGATGATATATGATGATGTGTATATGAATACGTTTTACATACTTGTGTAATGTTTTAATTTTTTAATTGTATTGCTGTCTTTGAGATCATCTAATGTTTAAAACTGTTGTATTGATTGAAGTCTGCTGAAGAGCAGGTGCCCCATTAATTAAGGAATATGTATGATTGTCTAGTAAATAAATTAGCCAGACGCGTCTGACAGGCCAGCCTCCTGACGAAGTACTATACGAAATGCGTTAAGGCGTGGCTTGCCAGATGCTCACCTTTCCTCATGCACTGCATTCCTGTCTGTTCCTCTGACGTGGTGTCCGGACGAGTCACGGCTGATATCCCCAGCCAGCGGCGCAGTGTTAAGGTCCCGCAGGTCTTCGGACGGCGGGATGCAGGTTTTGCCTTGGTGATTGTTTTCTATCATGTGGTAATCAGCCCACAGCATGGGTGATTAGGGTACGATTCTCCACTATCTTTTAATGAGCTGTTCAGATGTACCTTTTTAAAAATAAAAACGTATCTGTACTATGAGTGCATTCTCCTCCTGCTGTTTCTAGAAATTCACTGTCTCCAGGAGTCCGGAGTTATTTTGGAGCTTTGCTGCGGTACCTACCGGTATCTCTGCTAAAGCCCAGCATTTTACACCTGTGGACTGGATATTTGATACTTACCAGCGCATTTGTACCACTGTTGTTGTTGTATATATATATATATATATACATATATATATATATATATATATATCCAATGTGTAGTTTCCGGCACTCCTAAATGCATAGAAGATGTATAGTGCACCTTCCAAGGTAAACTCAAAGAGGTTTACTATGTAGGTCAGTAGCTCAGCGGCGGCACTTAAACAGTCTTTCAATGGCTTAATGTAGAATCCATTTATTAGCCAACATGTTTCGGGGATGAACCTCGTCCTCAGAGCCCTGAAGTAACCATAAGCCATTGAAAGAGTGCCACCGCTGAGCTACTGACCTATATATATATATATATATATATATAGTAGACCGATTATCGCTGCCGAAGGATCCCTGTTGCAGCCATTAGCTGTCTTCCTTGACAGCATCCTTCAACCATTTGTGGTGAAGAGTGGTAGTTACATTAGGGCAGTGATCTTCAACCTTATTTTACTCGTGGCACACCGAACAATATTTTAAAATTGCCAAGGCACACCATCAGTTCCCCACAAAAAAAAAAAAAAACACATATTGGCCCTCATAGTAAAAAAAAATTCCACACATACATTGGCCTACACAGAAAAAATAATCACATTGCTCCCCACATAAATCATATTGGTCCCTATATAAATGCTATTGCTCCCCACATGAATTATTCACATTGTTCCCCCCATAAATCCTTATTCTCCCCACATAAATTCTATTGTTCCCCACAGAAGAAGAAAACCCCAAAATATTAGCCCCTACTGGGCAGCTGTCCTCCTCCCTGTCCCTCAGTGGCGGGGGTTGTTCATAGTGGAGTGCTGCGAATACTGAGCAGCGGGCGGTCGGGCAGATGTGGATGTGGGTGGGCAAGGAAAGCTGTGTATGCAGGCGGGAACTGGAAGATGTGTATACAGGCGGGTCGGCTGGCTGTATGATGAGACGTGGCGGCAGTGATATCACACCGCCGCATCTTCAAGGCATACGTCACGGCCGGAGCACGACTGATCCTCTAAGAAGAGCCCGGGCCAACAGTTCACTCTGAAGGTGCCGGAAGCTGCTCTGGCTCTGCGGCACACCTTGCAACTGGTCGCGGCACACTAGTGTGCCACGGCACACTGGTTGAAAAAGCCTGCATTAGGGACACTGGCGACTTTTTGAAGCAACTGGGTGACTTCTCCAGTCTGGTTGGCTGCACACTGTTGGCAACTATGGATGTATGCTCGTTGTACACCATAATTCCGCACTCTGAAGGTTTGAATGTTTTGCGAGATGCTATTCAAGGTTCTACCACCCTGCCTGTTCCCACTGAATACATTGTGGAATTAGCTGAGTTAGTCCTCACATGTAATCACTTCAAGTATAAGGACACGTTTTATATGCAGTCATCAGGGACGGCGATGGGGTCAAATTTGGCCCCCGCCTATGCAAATCTGTATATGATGCATTATGAAAATCAATCTATCTTTCTCAAATATAGACAACACATCAGTTTTTTTTAGATGATTTATTGATGATGTATTTCTTTTGTGGAGTGGATCTGAAGATGAGTTTAAATCTATGGTGACTGAACTCAATGGCTTGAGCAGTCCCATTAGGTTTATACACTGTTTCAGCATCAGAAATCAGTTTTTTGGATGTACTGATCTCAATGAAGGATAATAGACTGAGGACCACACTCTTTCATAAGCCCACAGACAGAAATGTTATCTTACAGGCCAACAGCCATCATCCACCTTCCTTGAAGGAAAACCTGACGGTATCTCAATATCTCTGGGTCATGAGAATCAACTCGGATGATCCGGGGGAGGTTCCTTCAGCAAGGGTACACTACTAGTACCCTTGATTGGTGCCTGCGTAAGGCAACAAAGATATTCACAGAGGAAAACATCAGGGTCAATAAGGCTACTAACCGTATGTTGTACACAGGGCCGGATTAACAATGGGGCGGATGGAGCTGCAGCTCCAAGCCCCCCATTGAAAATAGGCCCAGAGAGTTTCCTGCAGCTCAGTTAGTGATGACAGAAAAAAACAACTTTTCTCCTGTCATCCCCAATAGCACTCTCCCATTCGAGTCCTGTCAGGGCCAGGCAAAGCTCTGCCTAACCCCGCCCAAGCTGCCAGCAGCTGTGCAAAATAGCCGCCTCCGTTCCTTCCATGCTGTCGGGCCAAAGCTCATCATACCCAGGTTCGAAATAAGCTTCACCCCCAGACCTCGATAAGCTCTGCCCCCTGGTCCATCTGCATCTGTGTCCCCGATTGTCAAAAGATCCTCTCATTTGCCATCCGAATCTGTGTCTCTGGACTTGACCAGAAGGTCCACTTCCTGGTCCTTCCAGCTTCCACTGCTTAGCCCCCTGTTGCCCGAAGCTCCGCCCCCAGATCACACTAAGCTCCACCCACTGGACATTATGCTGTCGACTCGTGTGTGTCCCCTCCCTGGGTCAGCTGAAGTCATGCAGATTCAGCCGCAACTCGTGTCCTTGCAGACATTGAATATGCTGCCAAATAGTGAATTCATGTGTTCTGCAGCTGCTGTTTCCATCCGGGTACAAAGGAGCATTGAGCTGTATAATAATGACTAGGGGTAAGGGCTGGCAGCGCAGCTACGAGTGTATCACTCACACTCACTATGCCCAGGACAGCACAGCATACTAACCAGTCCTGACTTCCTCACACTGCCACCTCTGTGTTTTCTCCAGAAATCACAATATTGAAAGTTACAGTATGTCTGCTTATTCTGTGACATTATTGGCCTATTGTTTTACAGTTTTGCTGGGTTTTATTTATAAATATTTATTCAATACAATGTAAACAAATGTCCATAGTGCTTATACGGTATGGAGCTGGGGGTGATTCAGATCTGATCGCTGGGCTGCTAATTTTGCTGTCCTGCGATCATATATTCGCCGCCTCCTGGGGGGAGTATATATTCACTGTGCAAGTGTGCGATCCTATGTGTACGCTGAGCTGCTAAAATCCACTGTGTGCAGTCTCTGCGCAGCCCAGGACTTACTCCTACACTGCGATCACATCAGGCTGATGAGGGCCGGAGCTGAATGGATTTTTCGCACCATCCCATCGCTGACCGGATATGCCCGTTGTTGCTGTCCGACACGCATGCGCATTGCGATGCATACACATGCGCAGTTACTACCTGATCAGGTCTGAATCACCCCTATGTTTTAGCTGTTGCTTACAGATCGTCCCTTATGCCCTCACATTATAACAACAGCACTGTCCATTCTAATAAATTTCCCTTGCACTGGTCACAAGTACCACTACTGTATTCTCTCCCTACCGTTTGTTTTCAAGTCTTTTCTTGTTTGTCCCTGTTTTAAATGTGCTGTGTTTTCCCCACCATCTTATTTAAATGAAGACAGGCTATACCATGTGGAATAGTATGAATAAGAGGCTCTATTGTGCAGTGTAATGTGAATTACGGACACTACTTTGTAATGTGAATTGGTACTATTGGTACTATTCTCTGACCACGCTTCTTCGCCACAAGGTCACATCCCTATATGAAATATAGAGAGGAGCACCAATGATCTTTCTGGCTCAGGGCACCAAAATGTCTAGTTACGGCTCTGATGGTCACTGATGCTCTCTGTAATATACGGTGGCCAATTTAACTAGTATAGTACTAGTATATGCTCCACCACATTACCTGTTCTGCTAGCGCATCTCAGTTTAAAATAGTATATATAGAGAGAGAGAGAGAGAGAGAGCGAGCGAGACGGGCGGCACTCCACAGATTCATAAACATGAGACAGCTACACAGGCTTGGTTTCAACGTTTCAGGTGCTACTTTAATGGCACCTTTCGTCAGGATAAAGTAGCACCTGAAACGTTGAAACGTTGAAATCAAGCCTGTGTAGCTGTCTCATGTTTATGAATCCGTGGAGTGCCGCCCGTCTCGCTCTCTCTGTATTTGTTCCGTCTGGATCATGGGAAGGCACCCAGGTATTTAAAGCAACATATATGGAGTGCCGGTCATACTGGAACTGTATATATATATATATATATATATATATATATATATGTGTAAAGACTTTATTGAGATAGTTTTTAATTTAAAGATATGATCACATATTGACAATTGTTTGAGCCAGCGCACATGCACAGCACTTGTTCTGCACGTGCATGGACCTGGCAAACATTCGCATAGCATTGATGCGAATGCCTCTGCCTGACTGACAGGCAGGGACGTTGCGGTGAGGCCGGGAGTGTTGCATCAGAAACGGGCAGGTTCGGGTCAGCTGTGTGACGTCACACGCAGCCACTGTGACGGGGAACATGGCTGCTGAGGCAGGGGTGTCCCTTGTTCGGCGATGCGATCACAGTTGAATAGATCAGGAGCACAAAATGTATCGAAATTGAGTCTTCCCTGGCAACAGATTGACTGTTCCCCAGAGTAATATATTATATCTAATGAAAAGCAACTAATAAGCACAATACTTTTAAGAAACTATTCCACAATCTTCCTTTTAATTCAAATTGTGGCTGATAAAGTCTACGTTCGAAGTCATCTTCTGCTCTATAGAGACATCGCAGAGCTGCACTTGTCGTCTTTGGACAGTGCAGATGGATGGCCACCGTTGGGGCTGTAATGGTTCTCCTGTTATGTGAAGGTTGTGCTCACTTATGCGGCAGGAGAGCGTAGCCATCCATCACTGCTCCTTCTATGTGGTCTCCTTTAATGCAAATGTAAATCAGTGCCCGCTGCTGATGTGAGCTGGCCGTGTTGGATACTCAGCTTCAAGGTGCATGGTGGGAGAGTTGGAGGAAACCATTGAACACATGGAGGCAGGGCACTCCGACAGCTGAACTTCTTTTCATAATTGAAAAAAAATAAAAAATACCTGCAATCAGTCGGTGGTTGGCGGCAGGCATGGGGAGGGCCCCTGAGAGTGGAGGGCTCGGGATGACATATACACCCCCCCCCCCCCCCCCACCCGGCTCTGCTGCAGCAACAAATAAAAGGCCCTTCATAAATTTAAGCTCCAGGCCCATGTGGACATTAATCTGGCACTGGTTGTACACTACCAAATTTGACAATTGTTCCAGTATTTTCCATAAGACTATCAATAAGTATTGGCCTATTTTAACATCAGACACAGGATTACCTTTCAATAACATGGGTCCACCCATGATGGCATACAAAAGGGGCCCTAATTTAAAACAGCTCCTCATGCGACCCACACTAAAACCCGGTACCAACATGGACCATATACAACTAATGAAGTCTAAGCCAGGCAGCTTTTCTTGTGAAAACTGCACCACATGCAGAGCTATGATTACTGGTCCTAGTTTTGCACATCCACACATGGAAAAAAATTAAGATCTCCTATCATCTACACTGCCGCTTAGACCACGTTGTATATATATTGGTATGCCCTTGTGGTTTATATTATATGGGATTGACCACACGCCCACTCCGAGATCAGATGGCCAACCACCGGTCGTCTATACACTCAGCCATAATGACTGAGGAAACAGACAAGCCGGTGGCATGCCAATTCCTGAATTTCAAGCATCAGGTTGCCTCATTGAAATGTAAAGTCATTGATTCAGTGCCACCGCCAGAGTTAGGGGGTGATCGCACATTGATGCTGAAACAAAGGGAGAGTTTCTGGATCCATACATTAGATACTGTATCCCCGCGGGGAATGAATGAGCATAACAGCTTAAACATATTCCTCTAAATACTGAATATGATCTAATTTCTCCTCCTTTTGGTACTAAGTTTAGTTAGCACCTTCCAGTTATGAGGGGTGTGAATGTGGGCTACGTGCTTTAGTGAATATTATATTACTTATGAATTATGCGATCTATATTGGTAGAAAGTATCTCTGTGATTGTATATATTTGTATTTTTTTTGCATGTATGTTTGTTATATTTATGTATGTAATATGTGTTAGGTGTCAGGTTCCTACAGTTATAATCATCTATAGGATAGGTTCGTTTTTTTGCCCCTGTCAGGTCACCTGGAGCATATTTATACACTATTGCACGTTTTGATGCTGAGTGTATTTGTTTACATTATAGATCTTTTATTGTGAAACATGTAGTGCCCCATGGAGGGCAGAGGTGGTACTAGACATTACTGTTTCCATGTGAGGCACCTTTCTAGGTGGATCACTACATTAGGATACAGCCTATTTTGGTGATACGCATTCACCTCCCGTTGCTAGCAGCATTTGGCTAACAGTAGGGGGTGGTGTTTGTCTGCGCACGGCGGTAACTTTTGGCTGGGGGGACCCATGGAACGCATGTGGCTTCCAGCAGCGGGCAGCGTCTGACCGCACCCGGAGGGTGGTATTCATCGGCGCATGGCGGTCACTTCCGGCTGGGGGACCTGTGCAATGCAGGCGGTTTCCGGTCGCCGCGACCAGGATGCCAGTCACTGGACATAGATGCCCGCGGGTCGCGTACAGTAGGACACACGTTTGAGGAGGCTGGTCCTCAGTTGTTTGGAGATGGTAAGAGAGGCCCTTATGATTATATTGGAGCTGTTTAGTAGTGATAGTAGTTTGGTTTAGTTGTACTTCCGGGGTGTACAGCACTTCCTGCTCCCTGTCCCATAAATAGCCAGCAGCCTGTTTGCTCCATGCTGCCAGCATGAGATCATCCAGTCCTACATTGGTGAGTGTACAATCATGAGATTGTGATTGTGTGAGGTTGAATATTGGAAATACTCACTAGATTCTTTTTTTGTCTGTCTTCAGTGTTTTCTGATTACCTGAGGTTATACAGGATATAATTCATCAATAGATTGTGTAATTGATACTTTAATATAAGTATACTGTTGTCCTTGTGTTTCTTTTAACAGTATGCTGGCAGACCGGTTCGTGTCCTATTTTATACCTATACTGGGCAGTATTCTTATTGTGACACGTGACCGTGTGAGTTATATACATATTAGTATTTATCACACACTGAGGTGTTACTACTGTAGTACAGTGGATTGGTGGAGGCACTCTGTTACCCTGAGTATATGCTCTATGGTGGCCTGGCAGGCATAATTATGTGTGTTTATGTGTTTTTCTTTGTTTAGATACTATTTTATCCAATTGAATCTGTATTCAACTTATGATTAATGTTGGAATATGATAGGCCTTCTCCTGATTAGAGATGTGCACCGGAAATTTTTCGGGTTTTGTGTTTTGGTTTTGGGTTCGGTTCCGCGGCCGTGTTTTGGGATCGAACGCGTTTTGGCAAAACCTCACCGAATTTTTTATGTCGGATTCGGGTGTGTTTTGGATTCGGGTGTTTTTTTCAAAGAACCCTAAAAAACAGCTTAAATCATTGAATTTGGGGGTCATTTTGATCCCATAGTATTATTAACCTCAATAACCATAATTTACACTCATTTCCAGTCTATTCTGAACACCTCACACCTGACAATATTATTTTTAGTCCTAAAATTTGCACCGAGGTCGCTGGATGGCTAAGCTAAGCGACACAAGTGGCCGACACAAACACCTGGCCCATCTAGGAGTGGCACTGCAGTGTCAGGCAGGATGGCCCTTCCAAAAAATACTCCCCAAACAGCACATGACGCAAAGAAAAAAAGAGGCGCAATGAGGTAGCTGTGTGAGTAAGCTAAGCGACCCTAGTGGCCGACACAAACACCTGGCCCATCTAGGAGTGGCACTGCAGTGTCAGACAGGATGGCCCTTCAAAAAAATACTTCCCAAACAGCACATGACGCAAAGAAAAAAAGAGGCGCAATGAGGTAGCTGTGTGAGTAAGCTAAGCGACCCTCGTGGCTGACACAAACACCTGGCCCATCTAGGAGTGGCACTGCAGTGTCACGCAGGATGGCCCTTCCAAAAAATACTCCCCAAACAGCACATGACGCAAAGAAAAAAAGAGGCGCAATGAGGTAGCTGTGTGAGTAAGCTAAGCGACCCTAGTGGCCGACACAAACACCTGGCCCATCTAGGAGTGGCACTGCAGTGTCAGGCAGGATGGCCCTTCCAAAAAATACTACCCAAACAGCACACGACGCAAAGAAAAAAAGAGGCACAATGAGGTAGCTGTGTGAGTAAGCTAAGCGACCCTAGTGGCCGGCACAAACACCTGGCCCATCTCACGCAGGATGGCCCTTCCAAAAAATACTCCCCAAACAGCACATGAGGCAAAGAAAAAAAGAGGCGCAAGCTCTTCCCGTCCAGTGTTGGGAAGGTCAGGCATCGCAACCGACACAATTGGACTCTCCTTTGGGATTTGTGATTTCGAAGAACGCACAGTTCTTTGCTGTGCTTTTGCCGCAAGTCTTTTCTTTTTTCTAGCGAGAGGATGAGTGCTTCCATCCTCATGTGAAGCTGAACCACTAGCCATGAACATAGGCCAGGGCCTCAGCCGTTCCTTGCCACTCCGTGTCGTAAATGGCATATTGGCAAGTTTCCGCTTCTCCTCAGACGCTTTTAATTTTGATTTTTGGGTCATTTTTTTACTGATCTTTTGTGTTTTGGATTTTACATGCTCTGTACTATGACATTGGGCATCGGCCTTGGCAGACGACGTTGATGGCATTTCATCGTCTCGGCCATGACTAGTGGCAGAAGCTTCAGCACGAGGTGGAAGTGGATCTTGATCTTTCCCTATTTTTTTAACCTTCACATTTTTGTTCTCCATATTTTGCGCACAACTAAAAGCCACCACAGGTATACAATGTAGATGGGTGGATAGTATAGTATTATATTACTTATGGACGACGAGTGCACTGACGACACAGAGGTAGGTACAGCCGTGGCCTACCGTACTGCTGCTTATATATATAATATACTGTATAACGGACCTAGTGGACACTGTCAGCAGACTGCTAAACTAGTATGAAGAAAAAAACAACAACAACACAGGTATATAATGTAGATGGATGGATAGTATAGTATTATATTACTTATGGACGACGAGTGCACTGACGACACAGAGGTAGGTACAGCCGTGGCCTACCGTACTGCTGCTTATATATATAATATACTGTATAACGGACCTGGTGGACACTGTCAGCAGACTGCTAAACTAGTATGAAGAAAAAAAAAAACACCACAGGTATACAATGTAGATGGATGGATAGTATAGTATTATATTACTTATGGACGACGAGTGACGACACAGAGGTAGGTACAGCCGTGGCCTACCGTACTGCTGCTTATATATATAATATACTGTATAACGGACCTGGTGGACACTGTCAGCAGACTGCTAAACTAGGATGAAGAAAAAAAAAACACCACAGGTATACAATGTAGATGGATGGATAGTATAGTATTATATTACTTATGGACGACGAGTGCACTGACGACACAGAGGTAGGTACAGCCGTGGCCTACCGTACTGCTGCTTATATATATAATATACTGTATAACGGACCTGGTGGACACTGTCAGCAGACTCCTAAACTACTAGTATGAAGAAGATAGAAAAAAAAACCCCACCACAGGTAGGTAGGTATACAATTATGGACGAGCACTGACGACACAGAGATAGCCACAGCCGTGGACTACCGTACTGCGTCTGCTAGTATAGATAATATACTAAATATATTACTACTGTAGGTATATAATATAATGACGGACCTGGTGGACACTGTCAGCAGACTCCTAAACTACTAGTATGAAGAAGATAGAAAAAAAAACCCCACCACAGGTAGGTAGGTATACAATTATGGACGAGCACTGATGACACAGAGATAGCCACAGCCGTGGACTACCGTACTGCGTCTGCTAATATAGAGATGATAAAGATGATAGAGATGAAAAAAAAATATATAACACTACTGTAGGTAAATATTTATATAATATAATGAATGACGGACCTGCTGGACACTGTCAGGAGAATGCGTTTATACTATAGAATAATAAAAAAAAAACACCACAGGAGTGTTTAACTTTTTCAGGCAGACAATATACTGGTGGTCACTGGCAGCAAAAGTGTGCACTGTACTCCTGCTATAACTGCACCCCAGTCTCCCCCACAATTCAGCTGTGTAAGCAGTGAGCACTCAGCACAGTCAGATATACATAGATGATATATCATGCAGCACACTGAGGCTGAGCACAGATATGGTATGTGACTGTGTATCGTTTTTTTTCAGGCAGAGAACGGATTATAAATAAAACTGGTGGTCACTATCAGCAAAACTCTGCACTGTACTGAGTACTCCTAATGCTCCCCAAAATTAGTAAATCAAGTGTCTCTCTAATCTATTCTAAACGGAGAGGACGCCAGCCACGTCCTCTCCCTATCAATCTCAATGCACGTGTGAAAATGGCGGCGACGCGCGGCTCCTTATATAGAATCCGAGTCTCGCGAGAATCCGACAGCGGGATGATGACGTTCGGGCGCGCTCGGGTTAACCGAGCAAGGCGGGAGGATCCAAGTCTGCTCGGACCCATGCAAAAAAGGCTGAAGTTTGGGCGGGTTCGGATTCCTAGGAACCGAACCCGCTCATCTCTACTCCGGATGAAGATTCATATCCTGAATCGAAACATCGAGATACCACAAGGCTTATATTAATAAACGGATGCTGATTTGTATCTTCGTGTCTGTGATTGTTTTTTGGAGAGTGCACCCTCCTACCACACGGTGGAACTTTGTATATTCAGTGGACCATTCCGGTGGATCCATTGGGGGCACCCCGAGAGTCGTTTATGAAGATCCATATATATAACATTCAGCTTCAAACATAGTTTGTTTTCTAAGCACTAAATTAGAACATAATTGATACATTTTTCTTTAAATAAATTTGTAAATTTACACTTACAGAACATACAGTACAACATTACAGTCACTGCTTTCTCCCTTCTCTGCGGTGACACATGCATCAGATCTGGCAAGATTACAACTGGCACATTTTGTGCATGCCCATTGCAGGTGGAGCAGGTGTAACATGTTCAGACAGATTTAGATTTGGGTTAAGTGTGTTTAAACTGAAATATAAATTACAGTATAAATATAAAGCTGTCTAACATTTGTGGGTTATACATGCAAAAGTAGCTAGTATTTACCCTGCACAGAAAAAATGTAACCAAATATAACTAAACAGATAGGAAAGCTGGGGATTAGAGCTACTGGTGACTCTCCCCCCCCAAAAAAAAAAAAAAACAACAACAATAGGCAGCCACCTCATAGGTGTGTTGGAAGAGCTGCTAAGCTGCTAATTACTTTTTAAATGTTGTCAGTTACATCCAAGTACTGGTTGGGTCACTTTTGTGGTTGGCCCCACTTAATCTCGCGGTCTACCGCAGACCGCAAAGTTCCCACCATTGTATCCACAGTGCACTGCCTGACTGACAGTGTAGGAGTGCACAGCCAATCAGGAGAGTGCCATGATGTGGCGCTCCCTGATTGGCTGAAGGGACCCTCTTTGACAGGAGTCACAGGGTGTCCTGACATTCGGGGAAAGGGGTTCCATGTGTAAACATGGATCCCCTTTCAGTGCGTGGACCGGGTATTTTGTTTTTTTTTATTTCTCTTACATCCTAGAGGATGTTGGGGATGCATCATAGACAATGGGGTATAGACTGGTCCTGTGGAGCCTTGGGCACTATAACATTTAAATAGTGTGGGTTGGCTCCTCCCAGGGCCGTCTTTTTGTATGGGCTCAATGGGCTCTTGCCCAAGGTCCCCAGGAGTATAAGGGCCCTAGACTGATAGCTGAGGGTCCCCTCTTTCCAGGGGTACCAGATTTTTGAAAATCGGCCCTAGGGAAACAGAGATATCCGACTTCAAAGCAGTGGTCCCCATCCAAGCCTGTTAATTGCTCTTCCCTGCCAGATATCTCAGGCTCTGTATGACTTAGAGATTTTATGAGGGTAAATTTCAAAAGTTGGGACTCTCTACTTTCAGTAGACACTAGCAGCTTGTCTCTACTATGCCCAAAACCAGAGATATCAGCCTTCAAGCAGCTGGTTCCTGCTCAAGCTCCGCACGCCTAATATGCAGTTTTATATATTTGTTGGTGGATTGCTCTGGCTCCTGAACTCTGATACCCAAGTCCCCAGTTCCTCCTGACAGCTGAGACGCTCTAATTTTTTATCCCATTCAAAGCTAAGAAATATTTTTCCAGGAACTTGAGATATCTGCAGTCAAGCATGCTGCCCTCTCACCAGAAAATTATGAAAATTAAGCCCACTCCACTATCGACCCCTCCCTTATGAATTAAACACCCCATACCACCCTGGAAGTCATGTACCGGGGCCCCTTCATTCAGCCCAATGCCCCTTTCTACGGTTTAGCCCCATCTGTGTAGTAAAGGAGTAATTAGCAGAAATTACTGTTCCAGGTCCTACATGCTGAGCAGAAGATAGAGCACACAAACCCCAGGTATCCATAAGGGTTAACTGGGGTTCAATGGCGGCTGTAAGGGACGGAGCACAGCAGTTTTGGCTGTGCTCCGCTGGCTCACTACAGGCATTCCTTTGGGTGCAGAGCGCTGGGGGGGGGGGGGGAGTGCTCTGAGCTGGCTACATATTACCTGGAAAAAGTCTGGTCATATGGTATACAGAGGTTAGACGCCGCTGTATACATTTACCCCGGCCAGTATAAATATTCAAACGCGGGAGAGACACACGCCATTTTCGGAGTGGTCCTTCTTCTCTTTTCAGCTCCAGCCTCCGGCACCATTTTAGAAGCTGCATCGGCCTCACAGGACACGCTGCAGAGCCGCTGGCCTCCTCCTTCTCACTCCTCATGGTACCAGGGTAATATAGATAGGGGGGAGAGCATTGGTGGTAATACAAAACCGGTAGGTTATACATTAGAGATGAGCGGGTTCGGTTTCTCTGAATCCGAACCCGCACGAACTTCATGTTTTTTTTCACGGGTCCGAGCGACTCGGATCTTCCCGCCTTGCTCGGTTAACCCGAGCGCGCCCGAACGTCATCATGACGCTGTCGGATTCTCGCGAGGCTCGGATTCTATCGCGAGACTCGGATTCTATATAAGGAGCCGCGCGTCACCGCCATTTTCACACGTGCATTGAGATTGATAGGGAGAGGACGTGGCTGGCGTCCTCTCCATTTAGATTATAAGAGAGAGAGATTTACTGGATCTTAGGACTAGGAGGAGTACTGTAGAAGTGTAGAGAGTGCAGAGAGTTTACTAGTGAGTGACCACCAGACAGTGCAGTTTATTTAATATATCCGTTCTCTGCCTGAAAAAAGCGATACACACAGTGACTCAGTCACATACCATATCTGTGTGCACTGCTCAGGCTCAGCCCAGTGTGCTGCATCATCTATATATATTATATATCTGTCTGACTGCTCAGCTCACACAGCTTAATTGTGGGGGAGACTGGGGAGCACTGCAGTGCCAGTTATAGGTTATAGCAGGAGCCAGGAGTACATAATATTATATAGTGAGTGACCACCAGACAGTGCAGTTTATTTAATATATCCGTTCTCTGCCTGAAAAAAGCGATACACACAGTGACTCAGTCACATACCATATCTGTGTGCACTGCTCAGGCTCAGCCCAGTGTGCTGCATCATCTATATATATTATATATCTGTCTGACTGCTCAGCTCACACAGCTTATAATTGTGGGGGAGACTGGGGAGCACTGCAGTGCCAGTTATAGGTTATAGCAGGAGCCAGGAGTACATAATATTATATAGTGAGTGACCACCAGACAGTGCAGTTTATTTAATATATCCGTTCTCTGCCTGAAAAAAGCGATACACACAGTGACTCAGTCACATACCATATCTGTGTGCACTGCTCAGGCTCAGCCCAGTGTGCTGCATCATCTATATATATTATATATCTGTCTGACTGCTCAGCTCACACAGCTTATAATTGTGGGGGAGACTGGGGAGCACTGCAGTGCCAGTTATAGGTTATAGCAGGAGCCAGGAGTACATAATATTATATTAAAATTAAACAGTGCACACTTTTGCTGCAGGAGTGCCACTGCCAGTGTGACTGACCAGTGACCTGACCACACTGACCACCAGTATAGTTAGTAGTATACTTATATTGTGATTGCCTGAAAAAGTTAAACACTCGTCGTGTGACTTCACTTGTGTGTTGTTGTTTTTTTTATTCTATAAAAATAAAACTCATTCTGCTGACAGACAGTGTCCAGCAGGTCCGTCATTATATAATATATAATATATACCTGTCCGGCTGCAGTAGTGATATATATATATTTTTTATATCATTTATCATCCAGTCGCAGCAGACACAGTACGGTAGTTCACGGCTGTGGCTACCTCTGTGTCTGCACTCGGCAGGCAGTCCGTCCATAATTGTATACCACCTAACCGTGGTTTTTTTTTCTTCTTTATACATACATACTACTACGACATCTCTTTATCAACCAGTCTATATTAGCAGCAGACACAGTACAGTACGGTAGTTCACGGCTGTGGCTACCTCTGTGTCTGCACTCGGCAGGCAGTCCGTCCATAATTGTATACCACCTAACCGTGGTTTTTTTTTCTTTCTTCTTTATACATACATAGTTACATAGACATCTCTTTATCAACCAGTCTATATTAGCAGCAGACACAGTACAGTACGGTAGTTCACGGCTGTGGCTACCTCTGTGTCTGCACTCGGCAGGCAGTCCGTCCATAATTGTATACCACCTAACCGTGGTTTTTTTTTCTTTCTTCTTTATACATACATAGTTACATAGACATCTCTTTATCAACCAGTCTGTATTAGCAGCAGACACAGTACAGTACGGTAGTTCACGGCTGTGGCTACCTCTGTGTCTGCACTCGGCAGGCAGTCCGTCCATAATTGTATACCACCTAACCGTGGTTTTTTTTTCTTTCTTCTTTATACATACATAGTTACATAGACATCTCTTTATCAACCAGTCTATATTAGCAGCAGACACAGTACAGTACGGTAGTTCACGGCTGTGGCTACCTCTGTGTCTGCACTCGGCAGGCAGTCCGTCCATAATTGTATACCACCTAACCGTGGTTTTTTTTTCTTTCTTCTTTATACATACATAGTTACATAGACATCTCTTTATCAACCAGTCTATATTAGCAGCAGACACAGTACAGTACGGTAGTTCACGGCTGTGGCTACCTCTGTGTCTGCACTCGGCAGGCAGTCCGTCCATAATTGTATACCACCTAACCGTGGTTTTTTTTTCTTTCTTCTTTATACATACATAGTTACATAGACATCTCTTTATCAACCAGTCTATATTAGCAGCAGACACAGTACAGTACGGTAGTTCACGGCTGTGGCTACCTCTGTGTCTGCACTCGGCAGGCAGTCCGTCCATAATTGTATACCACCTAACCGTGGTTTTTTTTTCTTTCTTCTTTATACATACATAGTTACATAGACATCTCTTTATCAACCAGTCTATATTAGCAGCAGACACAGTACAGTACGGTAGTTCACGGCTGTGGCTACCTCTGTGTCTGCACTCGGCAGGCAGTCCGTCCATAATTGTATACCACCTAACCGTGGTTTTTTTTTCTTTCTTCTTTATACATACATAGTTACATAGACATCTCTTTATCAACCAGTCTATATTAGCAGCAGACACAGTACAGTACGGTAGTTCACGGCTGTGGCTACCTCTGTGTCTGCACTCGGCAGGCAGTCCGTCCATAATTGTATACCACCTAACCGTGGTTTTTTTTTCTTTCTTCTTTATACATACATAGTTACATAGACATCTCTTTATCAACCAGTCTATATTAGCAGCAGACACAGTACAGTACGGTAGTTCACGGCTGTGGCTACCTCTGTGTCTGCACTCGGCAGGCAGTCCGTCCATAATTGTATACCACCTAACCGTGGTTTTTTTTTCTTTCTTCTTTATACATACATAGTTACATAGACATCTCTTTATCAACCAGTCTATATTAGCAGCAGACACAGTACAGTACGGTAGTTCACGGCTGTGGCTACCTCTGTGTCTGCACTCGGCAGGCAGTCCGTCCATAATTGTATACCACCTAACCGTGTTTTTTTTTTCTTTCTTCTTTATACATACATAGTTACATAGACATCTCTTTATCAACCAGTCTATATTAGCAGCAGACACAGTACAGTACGGTAGTTCACGGCTGTGGCTACCTCTGTGTCTGCACTCGGCAGGCAGTCCGTCCATAATTGTATACCACCTAACCGTGGTTTTTTTTTCTTTCTTCTTTATACATACATAGTTACATAGACATCTCTTTATCAACCAGTCTATATTAGCAGCAGACACAGTACAGTACGGTAGTTCACGGCTGTGGCTACCTCTGTGTCTGCACTCGGCAGGCAGTCCATAATTGTATACTAGTATCCATCTCCATTGTTTACCTGAGGTGCCTTTTAGTTGTGCCTATTAAAATATGGAGAACAAAAATGTTGAGGTTCCAAAATTAGGGAAAGATCAAGATCCACTTCCACCTCGTGCTGAAGCTGCTGCCACTAGTCATGGCCGAGACGATGAAATGCCAGCAACGTCGTCTGCCAAGGCCGATGCCCAATGTCATAGTACAGAGCATGTCAAATCCAAAACACCAAATATCAGAAAAAAAAGGACTCCAAAACCTAAAATAAAATTGTCGGAGGAGAAGCGTAAACTTGCCAATATGCCATTTACGACACGGAGTGGCAAGGAACGGCTGAGGCCCTGGCCTATGTTCATGGCTAGTGGTTCAGCTTCACATGAGGATGGAAGCACTCAGCCTCTCGCTAGAAAAATGAAAAGACTCAAGCTGGCAAAAGCAGCACAGCAAAGAACTGTGCATTCTTCGAAATCCCAAATCCACAAGGAGAGTCCAATTGTGTCGGTTGCAATGCCTGACCTTCCCAACACTGAACGTGAAGAGCATGCGCCTTCCACCATTTGCACGCCCCCTGCAAGTGCTGGAAGGAGCACCCGCAGTCCAGTTCCTGATAGTCAGATTGAAGATGTCAGTGTTGAAGTACACCAGGATGAGGAGGATATGGGTGTTGCTGGCACTGGGGAGGAAATTGACCAGGAGGATTCTGATGGTGAGGTGGTTTGTTTAAGTCAGGCACCCGGGGAGACACCTGTTGTCCGTGGGAGGAATATGGCCGTTGACATGCCAGGTGAAAATACCAAAAAAATCAGCTCTTCGGTGTGGAGGTATTTCACCAGAAATGCGGACAACAGGTGTCAAGCCGTGTGTTCCCTTTGTCAAGCTGTAATAAGTAGGGGTAAGGACGTTAACCACCTCGGAACATCCTCCCTTATACGTCACCTGCAGCGCATTCATAATAAGTCAGTGACAAGTTCAAAAACTTTGGGTGACAGCGGAAGCAGTCCACTGACCAGTAAATCCCTTCCTCTTGTAACCAAGCTCACGCAAACCACCCCACCAACTCCCTCAGTGTCAATTTCCTCCTTCCCCAGGAATGCCAATAGTCCTGCAGGCCATGTCACTGGCAATTCTGACGAGTCCTCTCCTGCCTGGGATTCCTCCGATGCATCCTTGCGTGTAACGCCTACTGCTGCTGGCGCTGCTGTTGTTGCCGCTGGGAGTCGATGGTCATCCCAGAGGGGAAGTCGTAAGCCCACTTGTACTACTTCCAGTAAGCAATTGACTGTTCAACAGTCCTTTGCGAGGAAGATGAAATATCACAGCAGTCATCCTACTGCAAAGCGGATAACTGAGGCCTTGGCATCCTGGGTGGTGAGAAACGTGGTTCCGGTATCCAACATTACTGCAGAGCCAACTAGAGACTTGTTGGAGGTACTGTGTCCCCGGTACCAAATACCATCTAGGTTCCATTTCTCTAGGCAGGCGATACCGAAAATGTACACAGACCTCAGAAAAAGAGTCACCAGTGTCCTAAAAAATGCAGCTGTACCCAATGTCCACTTAACCACGGACATGTGGACAAGTGGAGCAGGGCAGGGTCAGGACTATATGACTGTGACAGCCCACTGGGTAGATGTATGGACTCCCGCCGCAAGAACAGCAGCGGCGGCACCAGTAGCAGCATCTCGCAAACGCCAACTCTTTCCTAGGCAGGCTACGCTTTGTATCACCGGTTTCCAGAATACGCACACAGCTGAAAACCTCTTACGGCAACTGAGGAAGATCATCGCGGAATGGCTTACCCCAATTGGACTCTCCTGTGGATTTGTGGCATCGGACAACGCCAGCAATATTGTGTGTGCATTAAATATGGGCAAATTCCAGCACGTCCCATGTTTTGCACATACCTTGAATTTGGTGGTGCAGAATTTTTTAAAAAACGACAGGGGCGTGCAAGAGATGCTGTCGGTGGCCAGAAGAATTGCGGGACACTTTCGGCGTACAGGCACCACGTACAGAAGACTGGAGCACCACCAAAAACTACTGAACCTGCCCTGCCATCATCTGAAGCAAGAAGTGGTAACGAGGTGGAATTCAACCCTCTATATGCTTCAGAGGTTGGAGGAGCAGCAAAAGGCCATTCAAGCCTATACAATTGAGCACGATATAGTAGGTGGAATGCACCTGTCTCAAGCGCAGTGGAGAATGATTTCAACGTTGTGCAAGGTTCTGATGCCCTTTGAACTTGCCACACGTGAAGTCAGTTCAGACACTGCCAGCCTGAGTCAGGTCATTCCCCTCATCAGGCTTTTGCAGAAGAAGCTGGAGACATTGAAGGAGGAGCTAACACGGAGCGATTCCGCTAGGCATGTGGGACTTGTGGATGGAGCCCTTAATTCGCTTAACAAGGATTCACGGGTGGTCAATCTGTTGAAATCAGAGCACTACATTTTGGCCACCGTGCTCGATCCTAGATTTAAAGCCTACCTTGGATCTCTCTTTCCGGCAGACACAAGTCTGCTGGGGTTGAAAGACCTGCTGGTGACAAAATTGTCAAGTCAAGCGGAACGCGACCTGTCAACATCTCCTCCTTCACATTCTCCCGCAACTGGGGGTGCGAGGAAAAGGCTCAGAATTCCGAGCCCACCCGCTGGCGGTGATGCAGGGCAGTCTGGAGCGACTGCTGATGCTGACATCTGGTCCGGACTGAAGGACCTGACAACGATTACGGACATGTCGTCTACTGTCACTGCATATGATTCTCTCAACATTGATAGAATGGTGGAGGATTATATGAGTGACCGCATCCAAGTAGGCACGTCACAGAGTCCGTACTTATACTGGCAGGAAAAAGAGGCAATTTGGAGGCCCTTGCACAAACTGGCTTTATTCTACCTAAGTTGCCCTCCCACAAGTGTGTACTCCGAAAGAGTGTTTAGTGCCGCCGCTCACCTTGTCAGCAATCGGCGTACGAGGTTACATCCAGAAAATGTGGAGAAGATGATGCTCATTAAAATTAATTATAATCAATTCCTCCGCGGAGACATTGACCAGCAGCAATTGCCTCCACAAAGTACACAGGGAGCTGAGATGGTGGATTCCAGTGGGGACGAATTGATAATCTGTGAGGAGGGGGATGTACACGGTGATATATCGGAGGGTGAAGATGAGGTGGACATCTTGCCTCTGTAGAGCCAGTTTGTGCAAGGAGAGATTAATTGCTTCTTTTTTGGGGGGGGTCCAAACCAACCCGTCATATCAGTCACAGTCGTGTGGCAGACCCTGTCACTGAAATGATGGGTTGGTTAAAGTGTGCATGTCCTGTTTTGTTTATACAACATAAGGGTGGGTGGGAGGGCCCAAGGACAATTCCATCTTGCACCTCTTTTTTCTTTTCTTTTTCTTTGCATCATGTGCTGATTGGGGAGGGTTTTTTGGAAGGGACATCCTGCGTGACACTGCAGTGCCACTCCTAAATGGGCCTGGTGTTTGTGTCGGCCACTAGGGTCGCTAATCTTACTCACACAGTCAGCTACCTCATTGCGCCTCTTTTTTTCTTTGCGTCATGTGCTGTTTGGGGAGGGTTTTTTGGAAGGGACATCCTGCGTGACACTGCAGTGCCACTCCTAGATGGGCCCGGTGTTTGTGTCGGCCACTAGGGTCGCTAATCTTACTCACACAGCTACCTCATTGCGCCTCTTTTTTTCTTTGCGTCATGTGCTGTTTGGGGAGGGTTTTTTGGAAGGGCCATCCTGCGTGACACTGCAGTGCCACTCCTAGATGGGCCCGGTGTTTGTGTCGGCCACTAGGGTCGCTAATCTTACTCACACAGCTACCTCATTGCGCCTCTTTTTTTCTTTGCGTCATGTGCTGTTTGGGGAGGGTTTTTTGGAAGGGACATCCTGCGTGACACTGCAGTGCCACTCCTAGATGGGCCCGGTGTTTGTGTCGGCCACTAGGGTCGCTTATCTTACTCACACAGCGACCTCGGTGCAAATTTTAGGACTAAAAATAATATTGTGAGGTGTGAGGTATTCAGAATAGACTGAAAATGAGTGTAAATTATGGTTTTTGAGGTTAATAATACTTTGGGATCAAAATGACCCCCAAATTCTATGATTTAAGCTGTTTTTTAGTGTTTTTTGAAAAAAACACCCGAATCCAAAACACACCCGAATCCGACAAAAAAAATTCGGTGAGGTTTTGCCAAAACGCGTTCGAACCCAAAACACGGCCGCGGAACCGAACCCAAAACCAAAACACAAAACCCGAAAAATTTCAGGCGCTCATCTCTATTATACATATATATATGTAAATTGTGCAACAGGTTATTATTATTAACCCTTATACATAGCGTGGTGGGGGCTGGGCTTTTTCTTCTGTGTCACTCCAGATCTCGGTGCAGGACCTGTAGTCTTCCTGTGTGTCTGAGTGTGTGGTATGTGTTGCTCCACAGTGTTATTTTCTTTTATAATGGAAAATTTGGAGGAGGCAGATGCTATTTCTACTGAGGGAGATTCCCTTCCTGATAAACAAGACTGTGGGTTGTTCCCTGATCCTTCTGTGAAACCAGAAGGATTAGGGATCATAAAACATATGATTGCTCAGTTACATGACAGATTCATACAATCTGATAAGGAACTTCAGAATTGGAAGAGATCTATAGAAGATACCCTATATACAGGTCCCTCTGCCTCAACGGGGGGTTCCTCTTCAGTTCCCACCATACGCTCCTTGGCGTGATTACTAAATGTCGACACAGATACTGATGACGACACAGGGGACACTGACGGAGATTCTAAGGGGGCGGATGCTACCCTCTCTAAGCGTATTCAGAATTTGATTACAAGTGTTAAGGAAGTATTAGATATTCCTGATGAAGCTCCTGTACCGGGGAAAAAAGCTTATTTTCATTTGGATAAGAAGCCTGTTGTTAATTTTCCTGTGTCGGAAGATTTAAATGCTCTGTTTGGTGAGGCCTGGAAGACTCCAGACAGAAAATTCCAATTTCCTAAGAGGCTATTACTGGCCTATCCCTTTCCTGAGGGTGATAGAAAAAAATGGGAAACTCCTCCCGTGGTAGACGCCTCCCTGTCACGTTTGTCCAAAAGGGTTACGTTAGCCACCCCAGGCACGGCTTCACTGACGGAACCGGCGTACCGGTAAATTGAGAATACCCTCAAATCTATATACTCAGCCAGTGGGGCTGTACTTAGACCTACCATTGCAGGTGCATGGGTTTCTAATGCCATTTCAAAGTATGCAGAAAATTTGCTTGAAAACATTGATACCATTGACAAGGATACCATTATATCCACATTGACTCATATTAAAGATACGGCAGAATATATGGTTGAAGCCATGAAAGACATTGGTTTATTGGCTGCGCGGTCATCTGCCTTGGCGGTTTCGTCGCGCAGGGGCCTCTGGCTTAACCAGTGCTCTGCAGAGGCTGAATCCAAGAAAAATGTTGAATCCCTGCCCTATGAAGGGGAGGCTTTGTTTGGAGGAGCACTAGATTCATGGATATCTACAACTACAGCAGGCAAGTCTGCATTTCTTCCTTCTGCTACTCCTCCTACGAAGAAACCTTATTTTGATCCATCTCCGCAATCTGTCAGAGGTGGTAAAGCGGGGAGAGCTAAAGGTTCTACCCCTTTCTTTGGTAGAGGACGGGGTCATGGCCGTGGTGGTAAGCCTGCGACAGCAGGGCCTCAGGATCAGAAATCTGCTTCTATTCCGGCCTCTACCCCACAGTGATGCAGGGACTACCCTGTGGGTGTCCGGTCAGGAGGGGATTCCACATCGACTGCGACATTTCTTTCCTGTTTACAGGTAAAAGCCCCCTCCTGCCGGAATTGTCATAGACAATTACAGAAAATACAAATGACAGTCGATAGACTTAGCAGGATTCTGCAACCAATACAGATTATTCCACAATCTGCTCCTACAGTACCTTGTCCTGAAGGACCGGTCACTGACTTACGGTCAGCACATCCTGAGATGGTGCCTTGTATTGAAGTTACCTCAATTACTACAGGGACACAGGTACAAGAATCCGACCTGGATCCGTTTCCATTGCCTGACGAGCTTCCCAAGAAAATATTTTTTTCTCCTGTGATGGCTGACGCAATCCAGCCTGTGATTACATCTCCACTGGAGGTGTCCACATTGTGTGTTTCACAGAATGGTAAACGTCCTTTACCTAAATCTTCAAAACATCGTAAGACTCCTTTGCCTAAGGATGATGGTTGGAATACTTTATTCCAAGTGGATACTCCCACTTCTGGGGGGAGGGATCCTGTGGCTAGTTCTAGCATTGGGATCTCTTAATTGAAATCGTCCAGATCCAGTATCTGCGGTCCTGACAAACCTCATGGCCCTCATAGGCCTGCAAAGACTTCTGAGTCTCATGCTAAGAAGAAGGTTCCTTCTTCGTCTTCAAAGTCAAAGACCAGGGCCTCGAAGGCTCTTACTTCTTCTAGGTTTAACGGTATGGAGGTAGAGCGAAACCTCTTGGCCCGGAAAGGTATTCCAACCGAGGTCATTCCTACACTGATTCAGGCTAGAAAAGCCGTAACGTCAAAACATTACCATAGAATATCAACAATCACAACCTGATTAGCTCATTTGGGGATGCCAATGTTGTTTTGTTAATGAATATATCCATTCTCGATATTGACCTCAAAAGAGAAAATAATTGATAGTGCAACACCGTTTAATAACAAAAGGAATCCCAATTTTTTATTTAATCCCACTCACATGAAGGGACTTTATCATCGCATGTAATAGAATTCCACAGTGCAGCCAAGATCGTGCGTCTTTCCCGTATTCCTTTAGGTCAATACCTCGGGAGAAATATCATTAGTGCAACACTGTGAGATATTTCTTAAAAACAGTTTTAATCTCTAAAAAACACACTCACATTACACATAAAAAATATCAGCATATAGAAACATGGGGGTTTTTTTTTTTTTTTTCCCTCACAAACAGCAGAAATGAATCCCAGAAGAAAAGTCCTGGAAGTCCACACCGATGTTAAGAGTCCCAAGTGAACCCCTCCGAGATGTCCACAGTCACAGGCACCTTGCTTAACGCGTTTTCGGACCTCCAACGATTCGGGTCCTTCCTCAGAGGAAGGACCCGAATCGTTGGAGGTCCGAAACGCGTTAAGCAAGGTGCCTGTGACTGTGGACATCTCGGAGGGGTTCACTTGGGACTCTGAACATCGGTGTGGACTTCCAGGACTTTTCTTCTGGGATTCATTTCTGCTGTTTGTGAGGAAAAAAAAAAAAACCCCATGTTTCTATATGCTGATATTTTTTATGTGTAATGTGAGTGTGTTTTTTAGAGATTAAAACTGTTTTTAAGAAATATCTCACAGTGTTGCACTAATGATATTTCTCCCGAGGTATTGACCTAAAGGAATACGGGAAAGACGCACGATCTTGGCTGCACTGTGGAATTCTATTACATGCGATGATAAAGTCCCTTCATGTGAGTGGGACTAAATAAAAAATTGGGATTCCTTTTGTTATTAAACGGTGTTGCACTATCAATTATTTTCTCTTTTGAGGTCAATATCGAGAATGGATATATTCATTAACAAAACAACATTGGCATCCCCAAATGAGCTAATCAGGTTGTGATTGTTGATATTATTTTGCATGTTCCTTCTGTCTGCGCCACTGGTTTTATTCAGTCTATATCTTTGCACTTGTTTCTTTGGGTTTTGGTGAAATCCCTTTGTGTAAAACTGGGCTGCACTCAGAGTGTTTATTGTGCAAAAAATTGGTTATTTCTATTCTACATTACCATAGAATATGGCTGAAGTATGTCTCTTGGTGTGAGTCCAAGAAGTTCCCTATGGAAGAATTCCAGTTGGGTAGATTACTCCTTTTCCTACAGTCAGGAGTGGATGTAGGCCTCAAGTTAGGCTCTATCAAGGTTCAAATTTTGTCCTTGTCCATATTTTTCCAGAAACAATTGGCTACCCTTCCAGAGGTCCAGACTTTTATAAAAGGGTTTCTGCACATCCAACCTACCTTTGTACCTCCTACGGAGCCATGGGACCTTAATGTGGTGTTGCAATTCCTGCAATAAGAGTGGTTTGAACCGTTATGGAAGGCAGAATTAAAATTTCTTACGTGGAAGGTAGTCACCTTGTTGGCTTTGGCATCCGCAAGGCGGGTATCTGAATTAGGGGCCTTGTCTCACAAGAACCCTTACCTGATTTTTCATGAGGATCAGGCTGAGTTAAGAACACATCAGCAGTTCCTTCCAAAAGTTGTATCATCTTTTCATATCAACCAACCTATTGTGGTGCCCGTAGCCACTGAGGCTTCTATTACGGGAAAGTCCTTGGATGTTGTCAGGGCTTTAAAGATATATGTCAAGAGGACTGCTCCTCTTTATAAGTCAGAAGCATTGTTCGTGCTTTATGATCCCAATAAAATTTGGTGTCCTGCTTCTAAGCAGACTATCAGTCGCTGGATCTGTTGTACTGTCTGGCACGCTTATTCTTCGGTCAAGATTCACTCTACTCGTAAGGTGGGCTCTTCCTGGGCGGCTGCCAGGGGTGTCTCGGCACTTCAACTCTGCTGAGCTGCTACGTGGTCAGGATTGAACACGTTTGCAAAGTTCTACAAGCTTGATACTTTGGCCTCTGATGACCTCCAGTTTGGTATGGACCCCATGATGCATCCCCAACATCCTCTAGGACGTAAGCGAGAATAGGATTTTAATATTCCTACCGGTAAATCCTTTTCTTGTAGTCCATAGAGGATGTTGGGTGCCCGCCCAGTGCTTATGTTCCCTGCATGGTTATTACTTGTTTAGTAATGGCAGCTGTTGCTGCCACCTTTTGGTACATGTATATTGACATGTTTTCGTTGTGTTACATGTGGTTGCATGTTATAATGTTCAGTGGGAGTTGGTGTGAATCTCGCCACACAACATTGTAGTATCCTCTCTCGAGGTTGTCCATCTTCAGTTCAGTAACAGTTCCTAAGCTGAGGTCTGGAGGAGGGGCATAGAGGGAGGAGCCAACCCACACTATTTATATTTTATAGTGCCCAAGGCTCCAGATGACCCATCTATACCCCATGGTCTATGATGCATCCCCAACATCCTCTACGGACTACGAGAAAAGGATTTACCGGAAGGTATATTAAAATCCTATTTTTAATAAGTACGTGGATTATAACTTTTAAGAAGAGGACCGATCTACACCGGATTGTTGAGGGCCGATTGCTTCGTGTCAACACAAAGTAAGTATGTATGTATGTAAGTGTGCATGTATGTTCATTAAACTTTTACTTTCACAGTGTCTGTGTTCTGTTTTTATTTGGGTATTTTTTATGTAGTAGAACTACAGGTACCAGCAGGCCCATTTTTACCCCGCATGCTCTTACTTGTGGTTCTCCAAGTACCAGCTTGCGGGGGAGGCTTGCTGGGACTTGTAGTTCTGCTACAAAAAACAATATTCTTTTTTTACACAAAAGGCTATCAGCCTCCCATCCACTGCCCACGGATGGGGGGGACACCCTCGGGCTTCACCCCTGGCCCTTGGGTGGCTGGAGAGGGGGACCCCTTGATTTAAGGGGTCCTCACTCCTCCAGGGTACCCCGGCCAGGGGTGACTAGTTGGGGATTTAATGCCAGGGCCGCAGGGACCAATATAAAAGTGTCCCCCGGCTGTGGCATTATCTCTCTGACTGGTGTTAAAAATATGGGGGACCCCTACATTTTTTGCCCCCTGTATTTTTTGCACCAGGACCAGGCGCAGAGCCCGGTGCTGGTTGTTTAAATATGGGGGAACCCCAGTCATTCCCCCCCCCCCCCCGTATTTTTACAACCAGGACCGGCTCAAAGAGCCCGAGGCTGGTTATGCTTAGGATGGGGGACCCCAAGCAAATTTTTTGAGGGATTTTTAACTCTTTCTTCACTTCTCAGAATATACACAATAAAGCCCTGCACGGATCTCACAGGTCCGTTCGGGATTCACTGTGTTAAGTCCGGCAGTATTTTACTAATCACTCCCGAAAAACACTGCCAGACATTACGAATGACATCGGCATCGGAAAAAACAAATATGCAGACTACGACAGCTTAGTAAATGATTCGTTAAAAAACCCCCAAAAAGTTGCACATTCACACTACCGATGTCATTCGTGTTTAATCTCCCTCCAAATCCTGACAATTACGAATCTTAGTAAATATACCCCCAGGTGTCCAGAGAGGATCCAGAAGTGGAGACCAGATTAATCTGAGTTGAGGTAATATCTCTATCCCTGTTTACAGATGGAGTCAGTGGCTGAACTGCTGTTACAGGGGGTGCAGCAGCTGTAGGACATAAAGTTGACATGGTGCCCATAGCTGCCTGCTGCACATGGTGCATAATAAGCAGGGTGCATAGTCAGAAGAGCAAGAAAGGTGTCAGCGGGAAGACAGACTGCATTGCTGGGCCACTACCCCAAATTTTACTACAAGGCTTTATGTATCTTATTTATGTTTGTAATACACATTTAAGATAAATATATATATATATATATATATATATATATATATATATATATATATACAGGTTGAGTATCCCATGTCCAAAATGCTTGGGACCAGAGGTATTTTGGGTATCGGATTATTCCGTATTTTGGAATAATTGCATACCATAATGAGATATCATGGCGATGGGACCTAAGTCTAAGCACAGAATGCATTTATGTTTCATATACATCTTATACACACAGCCTGAAGGTAATTTTAGCCAATATTTTTAATAACTTTGTGCATTAAACAAAGTGTGTGTACTACATTCACACAATTGATTTATGTGTCATATACACCTTATACACACAGCCTGAAGGTCATTTAATACAATATTTTTAATTATGATATGTATTAAACAAAGTTTGTGTACATTGAGACACAGAAAACAAAGGTTTCACTATCTCAGTCTCACTCAAAAAATTCTGTATTTCGGAATATTCCGTATATCGGAATATTTGGATATGGGATATGTGTGTGTATGTATGTATATATATATATATATATATATATATATATATATATATTCTCTGACGTCCTAGTGGATGCTGGGAACTCCGTAAGGACCATGGGGAATAGATGGGCTCCGCAGGAGACTGGGCACTCTAAAGAAAAGATTAGGTACTATCTGGTGTGCGCTGGCTCCTCCCTCTATGCCCCTACTCCAGACCTCAGTTAGAATCTGTGCCCGGCCAGAGCTGGGTGCTCCTAGTGGTCTCTCCTGAGCTTACTAGTAAAGAAAGTATTTATTAGGTTTTTTATTTTCAGTGAGCTTCTGCTGGCAACAGACTCACTGCTACGTGGGACTAAGGGGAGAGAAGCAAACCTACCTGCTTGCAGCTAGCTTGTGCTTCTTATGCTACTGGACACCATTAGCTCCAGAGGGTTCGAACACAGGCACCTGTCCTCGATCGTCCGTTCCCGGAGCCGCGCCGCCGTCCCCCTTGCAGAGCCAGAAGAACAGAAGCTTGAAGACGACGAAATCGGCGGCAGAAGACTCCTGTCTTCATTTAAGGTACACTTACACACTCCGGTCACTGTAGGGTGCAGGGCGCTGGGGGGGCGCCCTGGGCAGCAATTGAAGTGCCTTTTGGCAATAAAAATACATATATACACAGTCTGGCACTGTATATATGTAAAAACCCCCGCCATTTTTTCACAGAAAGCGGGACAGAAGCCCGCCGCTGAGGGGGCGGGGCCTTCTTCCTCAGCACACCAGCGCCATTTTCTATTCACAGCTCCGCTGGAAAGAAGCTCCCCAGGCTCTCCCCTGCAGTATCCAGATACACAAAGGGTGAAAAGAGGGGAGGGCACATAAATTTAGGCGCAAATTTGTATATACAGCAGCTACTGGGTAAACACTGAGTTGTAGTGTAATCCCTGGGTTATATAGCGCTGGGGTGTGTGCTGGCATACTCTCTCTCTGTCTCTCCAAAGGGCCTTGTGGGGGAACTGTCTTCAAATAGAGCATCCCCTGTGTGTGTGGTGTGTCGGTACGCGTGTGTCGACATGTCTGAGGTAAAAGGCTCCCCTAAGGAGGAGATAGAGAAAATATGTGTGCGAGAGGGTGTCTCCGTCGACAACGCCGACACCTGTTTGGATATGTGTAAGTGCTGAGGTGAATTTATTGCACAAAACTTTAGAGAACAGACAGGAAATCTACCCTTGTCTGTCCCTATGTCGCAGAGACCTTCAGAGTCTCACAATGATCACTATCCAAAATAATACACATTGATATCGACACGGAGTTTGACTCCAGTGTCGACTACGATAATGCAAAGTTACAGCCAAAATGGCTGAAAGGTATTCAATATATGATTATTGTAATAAAAGATGATTTGCATATCACTGATGACTCATGTCCCTGACACAAGGGTACACATGTTTAAGGGGAAGAAAGCTGAGGTAAATTTCCCTCCTCTCATGAGGAAAAAGGGCGGGAATCTTCAGACAAGAAACTGCAGCTTCCCACAAGGAATTCTCAGGCAGTATCCTTTCCCCACTAGGGCCAGGATGTGATGGGAATCTTCCCCTAGGGTGTCACGTTTGCCCCGACGGTAGCACTAGCTGTTCTCAGGGATCCTGCAGATAGCGTGCACATTCTAGTACACTACTCAGACCGGCGATTGTGTCGGCATGGGTTTATAGCGCTGTGGCAGCGTGGACAGGCACCTTATCAGCAGAGATTGAGACCCTAGTATGCATATAGATATATATATGTATATATAGAGATAAATATATATATATTAAAGATGCTGTCTTAAGAGATATGTATATATATATATATATATATATATAAAACATGCCCAAAGAAACATGAGTATACTGGGTCCTAGAGTCAAAGCTATGTCGATTTCTGCTTGACGTGTCCTGTAGAATATGCAATGGACAGATGATGCCGACTTAAGAGGCATATGGAAGGCTGAGGATTGTGTGGAGAAGGGTTCTCGGACCTGGTCTCCACAACTATAGCTGGTAATTCTGATATTTGCCTTATATTCCTGCACAGCCTAGGAAAGCACGACATTATCAAATGCAGCCTTTCAAATAAAGAAACAAGAAAGTCCGAGGTGCGTCCTTTCTTGCCAGAGGCGGGGGCAGAGGAAAGAAGCTGCACAACACAGCTAGTTCCCAGGAACAGAAGTCCTCCCCGGCCTCTACAAAAATCCACCGCTGGGGCTCCACAGGCGGAGCTGGGCCCGGTGGGGGCACGCCTTCGTAAGTTCAGCCACAAGTGGGTTCACTCCCTGTTAGATCCCTGGGCAATAGATATTGTGTCTCAGGGATACCAGCTGGATTTTGAGAAGATGCCCCCTCACCGACGGCCCTGCCGGCTTCCCCCCACGAGAGGGAAACAGTGTTAACTGCAATTCACAAATTGTATCTTCACCAGGTGGTGGTCAAGGTTCCCCTCCTTCAACAAGGAGGGGGTTATTATTCGACCATGTTGTAGTCCCGTAACCTGACGGTTCGGTGGGACCCATATTGAATTTAAAATCCCTGAACATATACCTGAAAAGGTTCAAGTTCACTTTGAAATCGCTAAGAGCGGTTATTGCAAGCCTGAAAGGTGACTCGGGACATAAAGGATGCATACCTTCAGGTCCCCATTTATCCACCTCATCAGGCGTACCTCAGAATTACGGTACGGGATTGTCATTACCAATTTCAGAGGTTGCCGTTTGGTCTCTCCACGGCCTTGAGAATGTTCACCAAGGTAATGGCGGAAATGATGGTGCTCCTGCGGAAGCAAGGTGTCACTATTATCACGTACTTGGACGATCTCCTTATAAAAGCGAGATCAAGAGAGCAGTTGCTGAACAGCGTATCACTTTCTCTGGAAGTGTAACGGCAACATGGCTGGATTCTATATATTCCAAAGTCGCAGCGGGTTCTTACAGCTCATCTGCTTCTCCTGGGCATGATCCTAGACACAGACCAGAAAAGGGTTATCTCCCGATAGAGAGAGCTCAGGAGCTCGTGACACTGGTCAGGAATCTATTAAAACCAAAACAGGGGTCAGTGCATCACTGCACTCGAGTCCTGGGAAGGAGGGTGGCCTCATATGAGGCCATTCCCTTCAGCAGGTTCCATACGAGGTCCTTCCAATGGGTCTTACTGGACAAATGGTCCGGATCACATCTTCAGATGCATCGGTTAATCACCCTGTCCCCCAGGGCCAGGGTGTCTCTTCTGTGGTGGCTGCAGAGTGCTCATCTTCTCGAGGGCCGCAGGTTCGGCATACAGGACTGGGTCCTGGTGACCACGGATGCAAGCCTCCGCGGATGGGGGGCAGTCACTCAGGGAAGAAACTTCCAAGGGCTGTGGTCAAGTCAGGAGACTTGTCTGCACATAAATACACTGGAACTAAGGGCCATATACAACGCCCTGAGTCAAGCGGAGCCCCTGCTTCGAGACCAACCAGTGCTGATTCAGTCAGACAACATCACGGCGGTCGCCCATGTAAACCGCCAGGGCGGCACAAGAAGCAGGGTGGCAATGGCGGAAGCCACAAAGATTCTTCGTTGGGCGGAGAATCACGTGCAAGCACTGTCAGCAGTGTTCATTCCGGGAGTGGACAACTGGGAAGCAGATTTCCTCAGCAGACACGACCTCCACCCGGGAGAGTGGGGACTTCATCAAGAAGTCTTCACACAGATGGCAAATCGATGGGAACTGCCACAGGTGGACATGATGGCGTCCCGCCTCAACAAAAAGCTAAAAAGATATTGCGCCAGGTCAAGGGACCCTCAGGCGATAGCTGTGGACGCGCTAGTGACACCGTGGGTGTTCCAGTCGGTATATGTGTTTCCTCCTCTTCCTCTCATACCAAAGGTGCTGAGAATTGTAAGAAAAAGAGGAGTGAGAACAATACTCATTGTTCCGGATTGGCCAAGAAGGACTTGGTACCCGGAACTGCAAGAAATGCGCACAGAGGACCCATGGCCTCTGCCTCTCAGACAGGACCTGCTGCAACAAGGGCCCTGTCTGTTCCAAGACTTACCGCGGCTGCGTTTGACGGCATGGCGGTTGAACGCCGGATCCTAGCGGTAAAAGGCATTCCGGATGAAGTTATTCCTACGCTGATAAAGGCTAGAAAGGACGTGACAGCAAAGCATTATCACCGTATATGGCGAAAATATGTTGCTTGGTGTGAGGCCAGGACGGCCCCTACAGAGGAATTCCAGCTGGGTCGATTCCTGCACTTCCTACAGTCAGGAGTGTCTATGGGCCTAAAATTAGGGTCCATAAGGGTCCAGATTTCGGCCCTATCCATTTTATTTCAAAAAGAACTGGCTTCACTGCCTGAGGTTCAGACGTTTGTTAAGGGAGTGCTGCATATTCAGCCCCCTTTTGTGCCACCAGTGGCACCTTGGGATCTTAACGTTGTGTTGGATTTCCTGAAATCCCACTGGTTTGAGCCACTTAAGACCGTGGAACTAAAGTATCTCACGTGGAAAGTGGTCATGCTGTTGGCCTTAGCATCGGCTAGGCGTGTGTCAGAATTGGCGGCTTTGTCATGTAAAAGCCCCTATCTGATCTTCCATATGGACAGGGCAGAATTGCGGACTCGTCCCCAATTTCTCCCAGAGGTGGTATCATCGTTTCATTTGAACCAACCTATTGTGGTGCCTGCGGCTACTCGGGACTTGGAGGACTCCAAGTTGCTGAACGTAGTCAGTGCTTTGAAAATATATGTTTCCAGAACGGCTGGAGTCAGGAAGACTGACTCGCTGTTTATCCTGCATGCACCCAACAAGCTGGGTGCTCCTGCTTCAAAGCAAACTATTGCTCGCTGGATCTGTAGCACGATTCAGCTGGCTCATTCTGCGGCTGGATTGCCGCATCCAAAATCAGTAAAAGCCCATTCCACAAGGAAGGTGGGCTCTTCTTGGGCGGCTGCCCGAGGGGTCTCGGCTTTACAGCTTTGCCGAGCGGCTACTTGGTCGGGTTCAAACACCTTTGCAAAGTTCTACAAGTTTGATACCCTGGCTGAGGAGGACCTTGTGTTTGCTCATTCGGTGCTGCAGAGTCATCCGCACTCTCCCGCCCGTTTGGGAGCTTTGGTATAATCCCCATGGTCCTTACGGAGTTCCCAGCATCCACTAGGACGTCAGAGAAAATAAGAATTTACTCACCGGTAATTCTATTTCTCGTAGTCCGTAGTGGATGCTGGGCGCCCGTCCCAAGTGCGGACTTTCTGCAATACGTGTATATAGTTATTGCTTAAATAAGGGTTATTGTTATGAGCCATCCGTTGAGTGAGGCTCAGTTGTTGTTCATACTGTTAACTGGGTAAGGTTATCACAAGTTGTACGGTGTGATTGGTGTGGCTGGTATGAGTCTTACCCTGGATTCCAAAAATCCTTTCCTTGTAATGTCAGCTCTTCCGGGCACAGTTTCCCTAACTGAGGTCTGGAGGAGGGGCATAGAGGGAGGAGCCAGTGCACACCAGATAGTACCTAATCTTTTCTTTAGAGTGCCCAGTCTCCTGCGGAGCCCGTCTATTCCCCATGGTCCTTATGGAGTTCCCAGCATCCACTACGGACTACGAGAAATAGAATTACCGGTGAGTAAATTCTTATTATATATATATATATATATATAAATGCCGAATTTGTTTTACTCATTCTTTAATACCCAAGTTGAGTAAATGGACAGTTTACTCATATTTCTGAAGAATTTTGTAAAATGATAAATAAATATTTGAAAGCGGTCATTAACAGTTACTACATTAATGGGACAACATACAAACAAAATAACCTGTTGTTTTAAGTTTTAAATATATACAAATAATAGCTATTTACCCTACCATGGGACTCCCACTGCTATGGGTTGCCAGCTTCTTGTCAATTAAGTTTGAAAAGAATAATCCATAACTATCAACAGCCCATAATAGGCTCTGTTTCGGGTGTAGTATGGTATGCCGGCGGCCGGGCTCCCGGCGACCAGCATACTGGCACCGGGAGCCCGAGCGCCAGCATACCGACAGCGTGGCGAGCGCAAATGAGCCCCTTGCGGGCTTGCTGCGCTCGCCACGCTGCACTCTCCACGCTGCCGGCACGCTGGACCCCCACGAGGGAGAATATCTGTTGGTATGCCGGGTGTCGGGATCCCGATATTCGGCAACCTGAAGACCACCCTCTGTTTCCACACTCTGCACTCCCTTACTGGGAATGTGCAGAATGTGCCCCTGCAAGTGATGGCTTTCACTACTGTGAAGGTTTGATGTGGGCACATCTAGAGATGAGCGGGTTCGGTTTCTCTGAATCCGAACCCGCACGAACTTCATGTTTTTTTTCACGGGTCCGAGCAACTCGGATCTTCCCGCCTTGCTCGGTTAACCCGAGCGCGCCCGAACGTCATCATGACGCTGTCGGATTCTCGCGAGACTCGGATTCTATATAAGGAGCCGCGCGTCGCCGCCATTTTCACACGTGCATTGAGATTGATAGGGAGAGGACGTGGCTGGCGTCCTCTCCATTTAGATTAGGAGAGAGAGAGAGAGATTGACCTGAGGCTGATACTGTAGAAGAGAGTGCAGAGTTTAGTGACTGACCACAGTGACCACCAGCAGTGCAGTTGTTTTATTTAATATATCCGTTCTCTGCCTGAAAAAAACGGTACACACAGTGACTCAGTCACATACCATATCTGTGTGCACTGCTCAGCCCAGTGTGCTGCATGCCTGCATCATCTATGTATATATTATATATCTGACTGTGCTCAGCTCACACAGCTTATAATTGTGGGGGAGACTGGGGAGCACTGCAGTGCCAGTTATAGGTTATAGCAGGAGCCAGGAGTACAAGACAGTCACATACCATATCTGTGTGCACTGCTCAGCCCAGTGTGCTGCATCATCTATGTATATATTATATATCTGACTGTGCTCAGCTCACACAGCTTATAATTGTGGGGGAGACTGGGGAGCACTGCAGTGCCAGTTATAGGTTATAGCAGGAGCCAGGAGTACATATTATATTAAAATTAAACAGTGCACACTTTTGCTGCAGGAGTGCCACTGCCAGTGTGACTGACCAGTGACCTGACCACACTGACCACCAGTATAGTTAGTAGTATACTATATTGTGATTGCCTGAAAAAGTTAAACACTCGTCGTGTGACTTCACTTGTGTGGTGTTTTTTTTTTTATTCTATAAAAAACTCATTCTGCTGACAGACAGTGTCCAGCAGGTCCGTCATTATATAATATATATACCTGTCCGGCTGCAGTAGTGATATATATATATTTTTTATATCATTATTTATCATCCAGTCGCAGCAGACATAGTACGGTAGTTCACGGCTGTAGCTACCTCTGTGTCGGCACTCGGCAGTCCATCCATAATTGTATACCACCTACCCGTGGTTTTTTTTTCTTTCTTCTTTATACATACATACTACTACATCTCTTTATCAACCAGTCTATATTAGCAGCAGACACAGTACAGTACGGTAGTTCACGGCTGTGGCTACCTCTGTGTCGGCACTCGGCAGTCCGTCCATAATTGTATACCACCTAACCGTGGTTTTTTTTCTTTCTTCTTCATACATACATACTACGACATCTCTTTATCAACCAGTCTATATTAGCAGCAGACACAGTACAGTACGGTAGTTCACGGCTGTGGCTACCTCTGTGTCGGCACTCGGCAGTCCGTCCATAATTGTATACCACCTAACCGTGGTTTTTTTTTCTTTCTTCTTTATACATACATACTACGACATCTCTTTATCAACCAGTCTATATTAGCAGCAGACACAGTACAGTACGGTAGTTCATGGCTGTGGCTACCTCTGTGTCGGCACTCGGCAGTCCGTCCATAATTGTATACCACCTAACCGTGGTTTTTTTTTCTTTCTTCTTCATACATACATACTACGACATCTCTTTATCAACCAGTCTATATTAGCAGCAGACACAGTACAGTACGGTAGTTCACGGCTGTGGCTACCTCTGTGTCGGCACTCGGCAGTCCGTCCATAATTGTATACCACCTACCCGTGGTTTTTTTTTCTTTCTTCTTTATACATACATACTACTACATCTCTTTATCAACCAGTCTATATTAGCAGCAGACACAGTACAGTACGGTAGTTCACGGCTGTGGCTACCTCTGTGTCGGCACTCGGCAGTCCGTCCATAATTGTATACCACCTACCCGTGGTTTTTTTTTCTTTCTTCTTCATACATACATACTACGACATCTCTTTATCAACCAGTCTATATTAGCAGCAGACACAGTACAGTACGGTAGTTCACGGCTGTGGCTACCTCTGTGTCGGCACTCGGCAGTCCGTCCATAATTGTATACCACCTAACCGTGGTTTTTTTTTCTTTCTTCTTCATACATACATACTACGACATCTCTTTATCAACCAGTCTATATTAGCAGCAGACACAGTACGGTAGTTCACGGCTGTAGCTACCTCTGTGTCGGCACTCGGCAGTCCGTCCATAATTGTATACTAGTATCCATCCATCTCCATTGTTTACCTGAGGTGCCTTTTAGTTGTGCCTATTAAAATATGGAGAACAAAAATGTTGAGGTTCCAAAATTAGGGAAAGATCAAGATCCACTTCCACCTCGTGCTGAAGCTGCTGCCACTAGTCATGGCCGAGACGATGAAATGCCAGCAACGTCGTCTGCCAAGGCCGATGCCCAATGTCATAGTACAGAGCATGTCAAATCCAAAACACCAAATATCAGTAAAAAAAGGACTCCAAAACCTAAAATAAAATTGTCGGAGGAGAAGCGTAAACTTGCCAATATGCCATTTACCACACGGAGTGGCAAGGAACGGCTGAGGCCCTGGCCTATGTTCATGGCTAGTGGTTCAGCTTCACATGAGGATGGAGGCACTCAGCCTCTCGCTAGAAAAATGAAAAGACTCAAGCTGGCAAAAGCAGTAGCACCGCAAAGAACTGTGCGTTCTTCGAAATCCCAAATCCACAAGGAGAGTCCAATTGTGTCAGTTGCGATGCCTGACCTTCCCAACACTGGACGTGAAGAGCATGCGCCTTCCACCATTTGCACGCCCCCTGCAAGTGCTGGAAGGAGCACCCGCAGTCCAGTTCCTGATAGTCAGATTGAAGATGTCAGTGTTGAAGTACACCAGGATGAGGAGGATATGGGTGTTGCTGGCGCTGGGGAGGAAATTGACCAGGAGGATTCTGATGGTGAGGTGGTTTGTTTAAGTCAGGCACCCGGGGAGACACCTGTTGTCCGTGGGAGGAATATGGCCGTTGACATGCCTGGTGAAAATACCAAAAAAATCAGCGCTTCGGTGTGGAACTATTTCACCAGAAATGCGGACAACAGGTGTCAAGCCGTGTGTTCCCTTTGTCAAGCTGTAATAAGTAGGGGTAAGGACGTTAACCACCTCAGAACATCCTCCCTTATACGTCACCTGCAGCACATTCATAATAAGTCAGTGACAAGTTCAAAAACTTTGGGTGACAGCGGAAGCAGTCCAGTGACCAGTAAATCCCTTTCTCTTGTAACCAAGCTCACGCAAACCACCCCACCAACTCCCTCAGTGTCAATTTCCTCCTTCCCCAGGAATGCCAATAGTCCTGCAGGCAATGTCACTGGCAATTCTGACGAGTCCTCTCCTGCCTGGGATTCCTCCGATGCATCCTTGCGTGTAACGCCTACTGCTGCTGGCGCTGCTGTTGTTGCTGCTGGGAGTCGATGGTCATCCCAGAGGGGAAGTCGTAAGCCCACTTGTACTACTTCCAGTAAGCAATTGACTGTTCAACAGTCCTTTGCGAGGAAGATGAAATATTACAGCAGTCATCCTGCTGCAAAGCGGATAACTGAGGCCTTGACAACTATGTTGGTGTTAGACGTGCGTCCTGTATCCGCCGTTAGTTCACAGGGAACTAGACAATTTATTGAGGCAGTGTGCCCCCGTTACCAAATACCATCTAGGTTCCACTTCTCTAGGCAGGCGATACCGAGAATGTACACGGACGTCAGAAAAAGACTCACCAGTGTCCTAAAAAATGCAGTTGTACCCAATGTCCACTTAACCACGGACATGTGGACAAGTGGAGCAGGGCAGGGTCAGGACTATATGACTGTGACAGCCCACTGGGTAGATGTATGGACTTCCGCCGCAAGAACAGCAGCGGCGGCACCAGTAGCAGCATCTCGCAAACGCCAACTCTTTCCTAGGCAGGCTACGCTTTGTATCACCGGTTTCCAGAATACGCACACAGCTGAAAACCTCTTACGGCAACTGAGGAAGATCATCGCGGAATGGCTTACCCCAATTGGACTCTCCTGTGGATTTGTGGCATCGGACAACGCCAGCAATATTGTGTGTGCATTAAATATGGGCAAATTCCAGCACGTCCCATGTTTTGCACATACCTTGAATTTGGTGGTGCAGAATTATTTAAAAAACGACAGGGGCGTGCAAGAGATGCTGTCGGTGGCCAGAAAAATTGCGGGACACTTTCGGCGTACAGGCACCACGTACAGAAGACTGGAGCACCACCAAAAACTACTGAACCTGCCCTGCCATCATCTGAAGCAAGAAGTGGTAACGAGGTGGAATTCAACCCTCTATATGCTTCAGAGGTTGGAGGAGCAGCAAAAGGCCATTCAAGCCTATACAATTGAGCACGATATAGGAGGTGGAATGCACCTGTCTCAAGCGCAGTGGAGAATGATTTCAACGTTGTGCAAGGTTCTGATGCCCTTTGAACTTGCCACACGTGAAGTCAGTTCAGACACTGCCAGCCTGAGTCAGGTCATTCCCCATATCAGGCTTTTGCAGAAGAAGCTGGAGACATTGAAGGAGGAGCTAACACTGAGCGATTCCGCTAGGCATGTGGGACTTGTGGATGGAGCCCTTAATTCGCTTAACAAGGATTCACGGGTGGTCAATCTGTTGAAATCAGAGCACTACATTTTGGCCACCGTGCTCGATCCTAGATTTAAAGCCTACCTTGGATCTCTCTTTCCGGCAGACACAAGTCTGCTGGGGTTGGAAGACCTGCTGGTGAGAAAATTGTCAAGCGGAACGCGACCTGTCAACATCTCCTCCTTCACATTCTCCCGCAACTGGGGGTGCGAGGAAAAGGCTCAGAATTCCGAGCCCACCCGCTGGCGGTGATGCAGGGCAGTCTGGAGCGACTGCTGATGCTGACATCTGGTCCGGACTGAAGGACCTGACAACGATTACGGACATGTCGTCTACTGTCACTGCATATGATTCTCTCACCATTGAAAGAATGGTGGAGGATTATATGAGTGACCGCATCCAAGTAGGCACGTCACACAGTCCATACTTATACTGGCAGGAAAAAGAGGCAATTTGGAGGCCATTGCACAAACTGGCTTTATTCTACCTAAGTTGCCCTCCCACAAGTGTGTACTCCGAAAGAGTGTTTAGTGCCGCCGCTCACCTTGTCAGCAATCGGCGTACGAGGTTACATCCAGAAAATGTGGAGAAGATGATGTTCATTAAAATGAATTATAATCAATTCCTCCGCGGAGACATTGACCAGCAGCAATTGCCTCCACAAAGTACACAGGGAGCTGAGATGGTGGATTCCAGTGGGGACGAATTGATAATCTGTGAGGAGGGGGATGTACACGGTGATATATCGGAGGGTGATGATGAGGTGGACATCTTGCCGCTGTAGAGCCAGTTTGTGCAAGGAGAGATTAATTGCTTCTTTTTTGGGGGGGGTCCAAACCAACCCGTCATATCAGTCACAGTCGTGTGGCAGACCCTGTCACTGAAATGATGGGTTGGTTAAAGTGTGCATGTCCTGTTTTGTTTATACAACATAAGGGTGGGTGGGAGGGCCCAAGGACAATTCCATCTTGCACCTCTTTTTTCTTTTATTTTTCTTTGCGTCATGTGCTGTTTGGGGAGGGTTTTTTGGAAGGGACATCCTGCGTGACACTGCAGTGCCACTCCTAAATGGGCCCGGTGTTTGTGTCGGCCACTAGGGTCGCTAATCTTACTCACACAGTCAGCTACCTCATTGCGCCTCTTTTTTTCTTTGCGTCATGTGCTGATTGGGGAGGGTTTTTTGGAAGAGACATCCTGCGTGACACTGCAGTGCCACTCCTAAATGGGCCCGGTGTTTGTGTCGGCCACTAGGGTCGCTAATCTTACTCACACAGTCAGCTACCTCATTGCGCCTCTTTTTTTCTTTGCGTCATGTGCTGATTGGGGAGGGTTTTTTGGAAGGGACATCCTGCGTGACACTGCAGTGCCATTCCTAAATGGGCCCGGTGTTTGTGTCGGCCACTAGGGTCGCTAATCTTACTCACACAGTCAGCTACCTCATTGCGCCTCTTTTTTTCTTTGCGTCATGTGCTGATTGGGGAGGGTTTTTTGGAAGGGACATCCTGCGTGACACTGCAGTGCCACTCCTAAATGGGCCCGGTGTTTGTGTCGGCCACTAGGGTCGCTAATCTTACTCACACAGTCAGCTACCTCATTGCGCCTCTTTTTTTCTTTGCGTCATGTGCTGATTGGGGAGGGTTTTTTGGAAGGGACATCCTGCGTGACACTGCAGTGCCACTCCTAAATGGGCCCGGTGTTTGTGTCGGCCACTAGGGTCGCTAATCTTACTCACACAGTCAGCTACCTCATTGCGCCTCTTTTTTTCTTTGCGTCATGTGCTGATTGGGGAGGGTTTTTTGGAAGGGACATCCTGCGTGACACTGCAGTGCCACTCCTAAATGGGCCCGGTGTTTGTGTCGGCCACTAGGGTCGCTAATCTTACTCACACAGTCAGCTACCTCATTGCGCCTCTTTTTTTCTTTGCGTCATGTGCTGATTGGGGAGGGTTTTTTGGAAGGGACATCCTGCGTGACACTGCAGTGCCACTCCTAAATGGGCCCGGTGTTTGTGTCGGCCACTAGGGTCGCTAATCTTACTCACACAGTCAGCTACCTCATTGCGCCTCTTTTTTTCTTTGCGTCATGTGCTGATTGGGGAGGGTTTTTTGGAAGGGACATCCTGCGTGACACTGCAGTGCCACTCCTAAATGGGCCCGGTGTTTGTGTCGGCCACTAGGGTCGCTAATCTTACTCACACAGTCAGCTACCTCATTGCGCCTCTTTTTTTCTTTGCGTCATGTGCTGATTGGGGAGGGTTTTTTGGAAGGGACATCCTGCGTGACACTGCAGTGCCACTCCTAAATGGGCCCGGTGTTTGTGTCGGCCACTAGGGTCGCTAATCTTACTCACACAGTCAGCTACCTCATTGCGCCTCTTTTTTTCTTTGCGTCATGTGCTGATTGGGGAGGGTTTTTTGGAAGGGACATCCTGCGTGACACTGCAGTGCCACTCCTAAATGGGCCCGGTGTTTGTGTCGGCCACTAGGGTCGCTAATCTTACTCACACAGTCAGCTACCTCATTGCGCCTCTTTTTTTCTTTGCGTCATGTGCTGATTGGGGAGGGTTTTTTGGAAGGGACATCCTGCGTGACACTGCAGTGCCACTCCTAAATGGGCCCGGTGTTTGTGTCGGCCACTAGGGTCGCTAATCTTACTCACACAGTCAGCTACCTCATTGCGCCTCTTTTTTTCTTTGCGTCATGTGCTGATTGGGGAGGGTTTTTTGGAAGGGACATCCTGCGTGACACTGCAGTGCCACTCCTAAATGGGCCCGGTGTTTGTGTCGGCCACTAGGGTCGCTAATCTTACTCACACAGTCAGCTACCTCATTGCGCCTCTTTTTTTCTTTGCGTCATGTGCTGATTGGGGAGGGTTTTTTGGAAGGGACATCCTGCGTGACACTGCAGTGCCACTCCTAAATGGGCCCGGTGTTTGTGTCGGCCACTAGGGTCGCTTATCTTACTCACACAGTCAGCTACCTCATTGTGCCTCTTTTTTTCTTTGCGTCATGTGCTGATTGGGGAGGGTTTTTTGGAAGGGACATCCTGCGTGACACTGCAGTGCCACTCCTAGATGGGCCAGGTGTTTGTGTCGGCCACTAGTGTCGCTTAGCTTAGTCATCCAGCGACCTTGGTGCAAATTTTAGGACTAAAAATAATATTGTGAGGTGTGAGGTATTCAGAATAGACTGAAAATGAGTGGAAATTATGGTTTTTGAGGTTAATAATAATATGGGATCAAAATGACCCCCAAATTCTATGATTTAAGCTGTTTTTTAGTGTTTTTTTAAAAAAACACCCGAATCCAAAACACACCCGAATCCGACAAAAAAAATTCGGTGAGGTTTTGCCAAAACGCGGTCGAACCCAAAACACGGCCGCGGAACCGAACCCAAAACCAAAACACAAAACCCGAAAAATTTCAGGCGCTCATCTCTAGGCACATCGCCGGGACCAGTGGCGTATCTAAATTTATCATGATTGCAGGCTGTGCAGTGCACACTGGCCCCTGAGTCCAGGGGGACCATACCACACACCCTGCACCCACAAATAACCGTGAAAATGGAGCACCAGCCATTTTTCCTGTCGTATAGCACATTTGCAGTAAGGAAATCTCTGGGAAAATGCCTACCTCCAAGGTCTGAATGGCCCACAGGGGCAATCCCCGGTGGGCCCCACTTCTGAGGGTCCACCTCCTTCTCTAGGGATCAGATTTCAGACTGTGCACTTGAATCATACTGTACATATGTTACATTATACTGCACAGGACTATGATGTGTTTTCTACAGTATATTGCTGGTAATAATGCCATATCCCAGAGATCTGCACCTGCGCAATAGAGTCTGTTCCTCCTACTGCTCAGACTCTACTGCTCTGCCAGCTACAGAGGAGGGAGCCCAGATGGAGGTAGCTGCACATGCGCCTCCTCCTCTGTTAATACGACCCTGGCCGGGACAGAGCTTTCTCACAAGCTCTGTACCGGCACCTCATTGTTGATACATCTCTGTGATAATATAAAATATAGTAATGTGATATTAATCAATATTATTGCATCACAATCGCATTTGAAATGCACATTTTGATAAATTTGCTCCATAGAACTCTGAATCAGGCCCAAGTTGAGCAGGCAGAAAATCTATCTATGAGAAAACCTGGATCCCTTTTACCTTTACTAAAGCATTTATACAGCTCTGACTTATGGTGCCCATACACTTAGGTGCTATCCTTCGATTTTGACCTCATCTGTGAGAGAAATTGAAGGATTGTATGTGTAATAGCCGGGCAGCGGCCGATCCATCAGTGATTTTAAAAAGCATTGCACACCATGCCGTTTCATCACATAAGCAAGCAGTTTATTCACAGTTCAGACAGGGTTATCACGACAGTAACATTTAACTTCTTTTTCTTCTCTCCAGCACAATATTCATATGGGTTACATCAGGTTACATCTCCTTTAATTTGCTTCACTGGCAATAACAGCATTTACAGTGATGTGGCAGCATTACAGTACAGTACATACCAGCGCAGTCTCTGGGAATCAGTAGTGCGGCTTCCGCAAACTGAGATTCATTTCGGTGTGCTCTCCCCCATTCGCTAGGGGCTCTATCTAAACGGGATCTCTCATGGACACGTTACTGGGGCCTTCCGCCACACGTGATTTCCAATCACTCACCCAGATCGTCCTCTCCCGCAGACTCACACCTCCCGTCTTGCTTCTTGGGTACCCCTGAAGGTGAGGATCCCCTTTATTTCTTCCACTGATTGCTCATGCTGTAACTTCTCTCACACTGCAAATCTGGATATCTCTTGCTCTTCCTAGCAGCACCTACATGCTGTTCCATAATGCCAGGGACTGTGGAGTTATAGATGCTTGTTCCACAGTCCCCAGACTGCGTTTCTCCTGGACACTAGCCTGTGCCCTCCATCTCAGTCCTCAGCTCATACTGCACTGTCCTGTGCTTTGTTCATTTTGCTAAAATCCCCCTGCACTTCCTGTCCTAAACCCCTACATGTGGCAGGGTCTGCCAGAACTGGTTTTGGGCCATAAAACTCCCCCACTCACTGATAAGAATTAAATGGCTTTTGGAACTTTCCAATATCTGTTAACATTCCAGTATGCCACATACACCCCTGCTAAAATCTTGCGTGTCCCCACGCAATATACCTATGAGCTTGCAAAAAGTCTAGCAAGGAAAAGTCTCTTATACTCTATAGCAAGGTCAAAACATAACACACAATAAACAAGAATAATTACAGTATATATCACACACAATATAACAATTACATGAGCAGAAAAACATGGCATCCAAACACACAATATAACAATTACATGAGCAGAAAAATATGGCATGCAAACACAAAATATAACAATCACATGAGCAGAAAAACATGGCATGCAAAACATCACATGAAATTCAAATCACATATACTGCTGTCTTTTTCATGTGAATTACAGTCCTGGGTTACAGATGATCATGAATGTTCCAACATCTTCTGGCAATGGTGCCAAACACTTAGAACCTGCCCATGCCGGCCCTTTCTTCCCCAGTTCGCTGGGTCAGAAGAGGTAGGTGGCTTTCATGGGCCCCTCCCAATAAAGTTTTCCCCAAATTGTCAAATAAATCTTCGGTACCGATCCTGTTCGTGACGCCAAGTTGTGATAGCCGGGCAGCGGCCGATCCATCAGTGATTTTAAAAAGCATTGCACACCAGGCCGTTTCATCACATAAGCAAGCAGTTTATTCACAGTTCAGGCAGGGTTATCACGACAGTAACATTTAACTTCTTTTTCTTCTCTCCAGCACAATATTTATATGGGTTACATCAGGTTACATCTCCTTTCATTTGCTTCACTAGCAATAACAGCATTTACAGTGATGTGGCAGCATTACAGTACAGTACATACCAGCGCAGTCTCTGGGAATCAGTAGTGCGGCTTCCGAAAATCTGAAATTCATTTCGGTGTGCTCTACCCCATTCGCTAGGGGCTTTATCTAAACGGGATCTCTCATGGACACGTTACTGGGGGCCTTCCACCACACGTGATTTTCTATCACTCAACCAGCTCGTCCTCTCCCGCAGACTCACACCTCCCGTCCTGCTTCTTGGGTACCCCTGAAGGTGAGGATCCCCTTTATTTCTTCCACTGATTGTTCATGCTGTAACTTCTCTGACACTGCAAATCTGGATTTCTCTTGCTCTTCCTAGCAGCACCTACATGCTGTTCCATAATGCCAGGGACTGTGGAGTTATAGATGCTTGTTCCACAGTCCCCAGACTGCGTTTCTCCTGGACACTAGCCTGTGCCCTCCATCTCAGTCCTCAGCTCATACTGCACTGTCCTGTGCTTTGTTCCTTTTGCTAAAATCCCCATGCACTTCCTGTCCTAAACCCCTACATGTGGCAGGGTCTGCCAGAACTGGTTTTGGGGCCATAAAACTCCCCCACTCACTGATAAGAATTAAATGGCTTTTGGAACTTTCCAATATCTGTTAACATTCCAGTATGCCACATATGCACATTTTAGGTACCTTGAGACGTGATGCGCTGGCACGCCGCTCAAATGTCACGTCTCAAGATAGTATGTGCTGCACTTAATATTTCTAGCATCGCTGTGTGATCACATGTGGTTTTAAAACCACATGCGATATATCGCACTGCGATGGGCAATGGGCACCAGCAGGGATCGGCCAGAGCCCGCTCCCACTCGGCGGTGACGTGCCCATCACGTGATTATATTGCGATTTATCGCATAATCGCATGGTAATCACTTTGGCAGTTCAGGTGCGATGCCCCGCAATGTCGTGTCGCATCGCACAAGTGTATGGGTACCATTAGGACGATGCCATTCATGTTACTTATCAGGGACTATCAACAAATCGAAATTTATTCATGCTCTCACTTGCCTGCTTGTGGCCAATGCTTTACTTTCACTTCTCTTGTATTCTTTTTTTTTTTGGAATCCAGCTCTGAAATTAATATGACCCTTTTGATGTAAAATAAAGTTAGATTTTCTTCTTGTAGAACTAGTCTAAGTTAGAAGTGATGCTATTATTTATGCATTTTACTTTAATGCAAATCAGATTTTGTACTCTCTGAAGTTGTAACAGGAACATCTTCATTTTCTTAAAAGAAGCAACACTTCAAAGCATCTGACAGCATGGAGCGCAAGTGTCTGGAATGTTCCAGCTGCCCGGTTAGGTATTTTGAGATTCATCCTTTTTGACTAGTGTGTTATAAGTTGGCTTCCATGCCATTGTTCATTCCGCTATGGTTTACATATTTTCCAGTTACCCCAGGATCCCATAATTGCTCTAAAAAGCTTAAGATGCATAACATTTTTTTAAATAATAGTAATTAAAAAAAATGACGGTTTTTAATTCCATATGAACTTCACAGATGGGTACTCTAAAATCAGAACTGTATTGAATCTATGTTTTATAACTTACAGTATAGTTGAGAAATAGCATAGCAAACAAAAATTTTAAATATAGGGGTCTATTTACTAAGCCTTTAACAGAGATATAGTGGAAGGAGATAAAGTACCAACCAATCAGCACCAAACTGTCACTTTTCAAACACAACCTGTAACATGGCAGTTAGAAGCTGGTACTTTATCTCCATCCACTTTATCTCTCTCCAAGTCTTAGTACATAGACCCCATAGTCACTGGAACTTTAAGAAGAATGATGGGGATGCCATTTTGACATGGGACCTACACCTACTGTATTTTTTTATTAGCAGTTTCTTATATAGCGCAGCATATTCCGTTGCAGGTGGGTCATATCATTGCAGTGACTTAAATATTCCTGTTCATTTAACGATGAAGTAAATATATTTGTATGCAAATGAGGGAGTTAAAACTTGATGATTGACCAAAATCAAATGCACAATACTGTAGCTAAATATTGTTTTACTGTCAAGTGGTCTTAGTAGCAGAACCATTGGGGAAATTACTGAACTGGTCTACTCCCCTAATAAAACTGATTCCTTCATTTAGCAACAGAGCTGTTACATCTCCAGCATTTAAAGTAATCTTGAGTGACAGGGGAGCTGGGTCATGTGACTGGTTGGACAAGAAGAAATTAGAATCACAGCACTACATAAGGAATTAGTGGCTGTTTATGAAAGAACTGCAAATAACATGCTTAAAAATATATTTTACAGATTCAAGACACTGAAAGCAACCCAAATTACTACTGAACATCTACTCTGTGTACTTATTTTGTCTATTTTCCCATGTACCTGGGACATCAGTGTTACAGTACCATAGGTATTGTGTCAGATTTTGATGCGTTTCCATTACCGATGAGGTGGGGGAAGCAATCGAGGGTTAACTGATGGTTGGAATGAGACGAGGAAGTAGAATATAGTTGCTTCTCATGTACAGTACACACCGGGATTGGTGAATATGTATTAGGAAATGTGGAAGACCACACGTCACAATAGAAGTTGAGTATTAAGTACTAGGTAAACTATGTAAGCACTGTGGGGTAGTACTAGATACTTGAGATACAGAGCAGTTCTAGTTAAGCAGGATATACTGATCTGCGGAGCTGTTCCGGCTATACAGGATATATCGAGATGCAGAGCGGTACCAGTTACACAGGATATACTTGAGATGTAGAGCAGTTCCAATTATACAGGATACACTGAACTGTAGAGAAGTACAGTTACACAGGAAAACTGAGCTGCGGAGCAGTTCCAGTTACACAGGATATACTGAGCTGCCGAACAGTTTCAGTTATACAGGATATACTTGAGATACAGAGCAGTTCCAGTTATACAGGATATAGTGAGCTGCGGAGCAGTTCCAGTAACACAGGATATACTTTAGATGTGGAGTGGCACCAGGACAGATTCCAATAACAGCAGATGGGAGCACAGTAACAAACAGCCTCTACGAGAAGTGACTTTTTGGTGATTCCCCTCTAAGCTAGACTGGCTTTATAGGCACCATCGCTCACCTATTGGCTGAGGAATACAATCTGGCTGGCCATTGGCTACTAGCAGTCATCTGATGGACTCCAACATGGCGGCGCCCATTATGCAGACACACAGGAACGCCGGTCACATAGAACACAAGCTAATGCTGCCTGCTATCATGGCTGAGACCTCCGCTGTCTCACCCACCGTCCGTGAAGAACTCACATGCCGTCCCAGAGACACCTGCACAGTCCTTACACGCTGGAGCTAGGGTTACCACCTCATCCCTTTAATTCTGCACACATATTAATTACACAGGTTCTGTGGCTGATTAAAACGAGGTGAAATGTAGTCTTGAAGTCAGCCAGCCACAGAACCTGTATAATTAATATGTGTCCAGAATTAAAGGGATGAGGTGGTAACCCTAGCTGGAGCCCAACTGATCATAGAGCTGCCATTGATGCCAGACTCAGCATGCCCTAGCTGTACATGCAGCTAGGACACAGGAATGCCGTAAATATGGCTCCTGAATGGCTCAGATATATTTCCTGTTTGAATAACCTTACCAGCAAACTGATGTATTCTGATCATGGTGTGTGGGCCTTTTATAAGAGGGAAGGTACTCTTAACTCTAGCAGAGGCTACAGCAGAACATGCAGCCTATTAAAGAGATGCATTAGATCATTTAGGTGGATTTGTTTGCACTTTATACTTTCAGAGTAACTGAGTTTTAGATCAAGAGATATTGGAAAGAGAGAATGGGGTTGTACTGTTAAGGTTTACACTGTATATAATAAAATATAACTTTTATTTATATATTAAGAGGCCATTAATTGGCATCTTAATATAGAAATAAAAGTTATATTTTAATATATACAGTGTGCACCTTAACAGTACGACCCCATTCTCTCATTCCAATATCTCTTGATGTTAATCAGAATCAGCTTTATTGGCCAGGTATACTTGTGTATACTAGGTAGGAATTTGTCTTCGGTTTGCTATACAACAGCCAAGTAGTTAACAGATAAGCAGGTGGGGGTGGGGGGCAGGGGCAAGTAAAGTCATACAGATAGGCATACCTTAGGGACACAAGTTAGTTACATGTATGTCTAGTCAGTAAATGTTCAGGAGTTCAGCAGGCGGACCGCTTGGGGAAAGAAACTTTTGAGGCTTCTGGTGGACCTGGCTGGGACGGCCCTGTTACGCCTGCCTGAAGGAAGCAAGTTAAACATGCTGTGGTTGGGGTGTAGCTGGTCTTTTACTGTCTTTGTTGCCCGCTTTTTAGCTCTGGACAGGTACAGGTCCTGGACTGAGGGAAGGCCGATGATCTTCTCTGAGGTTCTGACCACCTTTTGGAGCCTACATCTTTCCCTCGCGTTGGCGGAGCTGTACCATACCAGTATCGAGGAGCACAGTACCGACTCCACAATCGCGAAGTAGAAGAGGAGCAGAAGCTTCTGTGGGATGTTGATCTTCCTTAGTTGCCTGAGGAAGAACAACCTCTGCTGCACTTTCCCGACAGTGGCGTCAGTGTTGGACCCCCATTTAAGGTCCCTGGAGATTGTAGTCCCTAGAAACTTGAAGGAGTCCACTAGCGATACCACACTGTCAGCAATAGTTAGAGGATGTGCACTAGCTGACTTTTTCCTGAAGTCCACTATCATCTCGACAGTTTTGAGGGGGTTGAGCGCAAGGTTGTTGTGTATGCACCACTGGGCCAACTGGTCTACTTCCCGTCTATAGGCCGATTCGTCCCCGTCCTTGATGAGGCCGATGATGGTGGTGTCGTCGGCGAATTTGATGATCTTTACTGATTGCGCCTAGGTAGCACCTCCAGCTAATAGGAATTTTCAAAAATATATATTGGGGTTCATATTCTAATAAAATGAGAAATTCAGATACATAAATTAAGTGTGCAGATTTATTTTAGTTCTTTTTGGATAACTGAATTTTAGACACTGGAGCATGTTTGTCTACAGGTGCATTCTCTCAATTACACCTACCTGTGGAAAGCCCTTACATCAGCTATCCATGTTCTAGTTGTCTATTTCTCTTCAGGCCTCTGCGGGTGAATCAGCAGACAGATGTCCATGCACATGCATGTTTAATCACAGCCAATGTTGCGCAGTAGTGGCAGTGTACAGTTACCAGTTGAAATAAATGGATGCCAGACCATAGCTCTTGATGACAATAAAGAAGTAGAAACTTATGCCCTTATTTATCAATGAGTGATAAATTTCACTGTGAGTGATAAATTGCACCAGCCAATCAGCTACTAACTGCCATGTCACAGGCTGGGTTTGAAAAATGACAGTTAGGAGCAGATTGGCTGTTGCAATTTATCACCCACAGTGAAATACATCACTCATTGATAAATAAGGGCATATTTTACATATTTAAATTTGCCTGAATAGCACAGTTCACTACCCCCTGGGGGTAGGTTTGGTTGGGATATTTTTTTCCTAGAAACCCATGTAAGTCTTTTAAACATTTGGTGACAACTGTCATATATGCCCCTGGAGGTGGCAACTACACTCATCACAAAGTTGCATTGCTGCCCGCGATGATGTGCACCCAGTTCCTTCTTGGCGCACCTCATGTTGTTACCTATATTACTCCGAGCAGTGATGCAGCTGTCCATCTGCAGACTCTGCCCCCTCTTTGGTCCTCCTCTCCGGCCGCAGCTCTTGTCAGTGGGAGTTTGCAGCTGAAGCCCCGGCCATTCACTTCCTCATGACCCGCATCCATATCTGGCAGCACGGAGAGAGTGCCAGCAGGCTCTGTCCTCTCCCTGGTCCCCTCTCTAGTCACAGCTCTTGTCAGTGCAAGTGGCAGCTGAAGCCTCGCTTAGTCACCCCCTCATGCCCCGCATCCATGTCCTGCAGCAGATAGTCAGCAGGCTCTGCTCCCTCCCTAATCCCCTCTCTGGCTGCAACTCTTGTTAGTGTGAGTGGGCAGCCGAAGCCCCGCCCACTCTCCACCTCATGCCCCACATCCCCTCATCCATGTCCTGCAGCACAAAGAGAGTGTGCTTACCATGCCCCCCTCCAGTAGTGTGTGGAGACTGGAGAGGGACGCTTCCGGGAACAGAAGCCGGCAGCTGAGTGTCAGTGCAGTGAAAGTATGTAAGCAGTGCAATGGTTGCTTCATTTTTGAGTAGGGGAAGTGGGACGCGACACACACTCTCTATCTACACAAATGCACACTCTCTCTACCTGGTGTAATCAGGGCCGTCTTTTCATATGGCCTCAATGGGCAGTTGCTCAAGGGCCCCAGGAGTATAAGGGCCCTAGGCTGATAGCTGAGGGTCCCATTTTTAAAAAAAATTGGCCCTGGGGTACCGGAGATATCTAACTTCAAAGCAGTGGTCCCTATCCGAGTCTGTTACTTGCTCTTCCCAGCCAGATATATCGGTTTCTGTTTGATATAGAGTGTTTTTGAGGGTATACTCCAAAGCTGGAACTCTCTCCTTTCGGTGGACACTGGCAGCTTGTCTTTACTATGCCCAGAATTAGAGATATTAGCTTTCTAGCAGCTGGTCCCTGCTCCAGTTCCACACGCCTGGGCCAATATTTACTAAAAAATCGAGTTTGTCCGATTTGTGTTTTTTTTTCTAAGTCCCAACACGGGAATTCAGTAAGCACCAATCTCGGCAGTGTTTGGACTATTCATAATGGTTTGATTTTCAAAGTTCAGAAATATGAATGAATAGACCATCGGTCAAACGCGGCTGTTATTTCATACAACACAGGTATTCACTATTCATTCGTATTTGGGTGTTAGTCTCTGAGTGCTCAATTGCGGTCGTATATTTTTGCGATTCGTTAAAAAAAGCGGCAAAAAAATAGACCTGCTTTTTTTCAGCCGTGTTTACATGTGTTGCAACTCAAAAATCAATCACACCGGAATACGGATGCCTATAAAAGGATGTTAGGCCCAATTCAATCCACCTCCACTCAGAAAGGGCATCAGGACTGTGGACCAGTGATATTTTGTGTGCTGTGGGATTCCTAAGACTCAGACATCAGCCTGTAAGTAACCAGGGCCAACAAACTGAACATGGTCAGCAGGTTGTACAGGTTCCGCGGAGGCTGCGCAGGCCTCGTTTTTTAGGGGGTGTTTAAACTTGAACGCATTGTCCGATGATACGGTCATACAGATGTTCTGTCTAAATCGTAATAACATTTTCCGTCTGTATGACCTTGTCAAACTGGGCCTAGACCCTGAGACAGCACCCTCTCGCTCTGTCTCAGGCCTGCACAAACTCCTGGCTGTGTTGCACTTTATGGCTACTGGCAGCTTCAGGCTGTGTCTGGGGATGTCATAGGAATCTCACAGCCCTCATTTTCGAGAATATTAACACAGGTGATGTATACCTAACTACCTCTTTTTTTATTTTATAATTTCTCGGTGGCCAGTTCTGTCCTAAAATCTCATGTTTATTGTTCTTTCAAATATACACACAGGTGTTGGCTGTTTTGCAGCCCCACATCGATGCCTCAATCTGCTTCCCTACCCAGGAGTCTCAGTGGCATGTCAGGGTAGATTTCTATGAGCTGGCTGGCATGCCCAATGTGCTTGGAGCCATATATTGCACACACATTCAGCTGAGACCACCTAGGGGCAGGCAGCACATATATACTAATCGACATCTAGAGCACGCCACAAATGTGCAGGTGGTTTGTGATGCAAATCTCAAAATAATAAGTGTTGTTGCTGGTTACCCTGGGGGCTGCCATGACTCCTTCATCCTCAGTCAGTCATCCCTCTTTGATAAGTTTGAGGATGGACAAATGCCAGATGGATGGCTGCTGGGTATGTAATTTGATATGTGTAGGGCTGCGTATACTTTGTCCAAATTCAGGGCATATGTATTAACCTGTAGAAGGCATAAGGAAGTGTGAAACCAGTGATATGTGCAAGGTGATAAAGGCACCAGCCAATCAGCTCCTATATGTAAATGAACATTTAGGATCAGATTGTCCGCTGCCTTTATTACCTTGCACATATCACTGGTTTAACACTTCCTTATGCCTTCTACAGGTTAATACATCTGCCCCACAGTGTGTTACTTATGTGTTGCTGTATCTTAACATGAATCACGTTACTATATCTGTCTTTTAGGTGATGGAGGATATGGCTGTTTCTCTTGGCTTCTAACTCCATTGTCCCGACCTGATACCCCTGCTGAACATAATTACAATCATGCACATAAGTCCACGTGGAATGTGATAGAAAGATGTTTTGGTGTGCTGAAATCTAGGTTTCGGTGTCTGGATAAGTCTGGTAGCCTTTTGTTGTATAGTCTCTCGAAGGTGACTCAAATTGTGTTCTGCTGCTGCTTTCTTCATAACATGTGTTTGCAATAACATCTGCCACATGTTGAGGAGGAGGAGGAGGATGAAGAAAGCAGCCAGCAAGCAGAGGAATTAGAGACATCTGGTGATACTTGGAGTACAGATGTAGGGAGGCAGGTTAGGCAAGAGCTCATCACTCGCTATTTCTAAGGTAAGTTTGGTTAGCTTATTTCATTTGTTGTGTAATCATAAACTGAGGTTGGCCCATTTTTAATTTAAACACCATTACTCAGAATGTGTCTGTCTCCTTGAGACATACAAACATACCCTCGCTTTATGCAAAACAAATGTCGCATGTGTATTGTGTTTATTTTAAAACTCAAAACAACAGATTATGAGTGGCATGCATTAAGTCTGGATAAGTGTTCGTAAACTTGCACTGCTAATTTATTACAAGCACACATAATCCATTTAGTCTTTTACTTTATGATTGTGTGTTACGTCCTAATGCACAGGTTTTCAAACTCGGCCCTCAGGACCCCACACAGTGCATGTTTTGCACGTAACCCAGTAGAAGCACAGGTGTATGAATTACTCACAGACACTTTTTAAAAGGTTCACAGGTGGAGCTAATTATGTCACTTGTGAATCTGTGATTAGACCTGCAAAACATGCACTGTGTGGGTTCCTGAGGGCCGAGTTTGAGAACCTGTCTTCTAAATAAACACTGCTCAACATATAATATGTTAGCCTTGAGGAATACATGTGTCCCTATGTGTGATGCTCCATCGTATTTAAGAGCAACAAACTTACTATCTTAAAAAATTATTTATTTCGTAATGTTTGCTGCAGTAAACTTGCTGATTTGTCAGTAAATACACAGTTTGCCACATATATACATTATTATACACATTATTAGTTTTTTGGTTAAAAATTACATATTTTTTGGTTTTTGCATCATGTGTAATAACATTATTACTCATTTTTAACACACACAAACATGGCCGAACAATAATGACATTCAATTTGGCACTGAAATATCTGAATTCATTGACAACATATTAAAAGCTTTTTAGGCAACTAAATTGTGTTAATCTTGTAATGTTGTACAGAGAAGAAATGTAAAAGAGTTAACAATCACATTGTAATTTGTATTGGCTGCAGGATAGGAGAATGATTGGAATCTAGAAAGAGTAATGATTAGAAAAAAATCAAGTGGTCTGGTTACTTCCTGCTAAACATATGGTGGCTGCCTGGCAATGATTGTGTGTGCAGGATAGGAGAATGATTGGAATCTAGAAAGAGTAATGATTAGAAAAAAATCAAGTGGTCTGGTTACTTCCTGCTAAACATATGGTGGCTGCCTGGCAATGATTGTGTGTGCAGGATAGGAGAATGTTTGGAATCTAGAAAGAGTAATGATTAGAAAAAAATCAAGTGGTCTGGTTACTTCCTGGTAACATGTATGTGCAGCTCTAACAACATTACCATCCTCCAAAAAAAAATCAAAGATGTTAAAGAATAAATGTGCGTACACATTTCATGTTGTTGTTTGTACCACTTATAATTAATGATGTTGTATAAATTGTCAAGGAGCTAAGTGTTATATATATTTTGGCAAACATACAATTACTAACTATTTTGATTAACTTATCAGAAATGTATAAATTAATTTTTGGTTGTTTTTTTTTTTTTTTTGGTTGCCTGCTTGTACTGCCCTTTGCCTTTAGCAATGTCATGTTGTCGTGCTCTGGTGGAGCATCTTGTTGGTGATGAGACTGGCGTGATATTTGGAGTAGTCATACCAGAACTGCTGCTTTTTTGCTGTTGGTGCATGGATCTGAGTGTTTCATTCAGGTTAGTGAGGGTGGCATTGAGTTCACGTGTAGCAGCATTTTGATTGTCTACAATTCGGAATAAACTTTCATTTATCTTTTGATTGTTTTGAAAAATGTTTATATAACTTTGCTGTTGTCTGTGCTGTTCTTCCATTAGTCTGTGCTGTTCTTCCATTATGCGCTGTAAGTTGGCCATGACCTGTGTAATGTCTGTACGCATGAGTTCCATGGTATTGCCAATTCTCGAGGTTTGTTCATTTTGTCTACTCATATTTCTGGTTATTCTTCTGAGGTGACATGGTAGGCTTGCAAACATTTGTGTCTGCCTACGCAGGCAATCTTCATTAGTGGCCTGCTGTCTAGCCCAAATGGTCCAAAATACCTGATCAGGGCCTTGTGTTACTGGTGTTGTTGGGCTGTGTTGTGGTGGTGGTGTCCTTTGCTCTGGTGGTGTACTCACAGGTGCTGGGGGGCTGATTCCTTGGATTAATGGCTGCATTTCTAAGATTATTGTCTCATCCATGTCACTGTGTTGCTAGTGTTGCGGAGGGATGCTGTTTCCAGGACTAGAAGCTGAAATGTTGTAAAAATGTCTGTTAGCTATCCATATGTTTGATAAATGAAAACAAATCACTACACATGGAACACATGTCATTCACTGTTGCTTTCAGATATTCTGCATAGCAACATCATCACTGTGAACTGAAATACATACATATGCCTGTTTGTGGCAAATGTGTCTGGTTACTTCATTGTGAAAGCAAACACTTTAGTTTTATTGTAGATCAGACATACTCCACCATAAAAACACATTGTAATCCATAATGTGTTACCTTATAGCTTTTCTAAAACAAACATAGTAATGTTTTTATATGTATTTGGCAATGTGAGATCAAACACACATGCGCAAATTTGTTAAACCACCAAACTATTCTCAAAAAATAAACATGAGTTTCTGTTGCAGCTTCTTACACACAATGTGCTACTGTATGGCTCAAGTGGACATATATATCTTTACTGGATGTGGACAAGACCATTTTGCTTGGATTCCATTTCATGTTTTACTTACTTTGTTAAGTATATAAGATTTTGATGTGCTTTGACTTAATGCGGTTAAGAAAAAGTTTGATTACGGTCTGAAATTGTTTACATTTATTTCAGTTTGGTACTCACAATCAAGATGAGGGGAGTGTGGCTGACGTCTTGGAGGTGTGTCCAAAATTTGGAGTGGGGGGACCGAACATACTGTGGATATTCTTCGTGGCGGGGTAGCCTGCTGTGGTTGGCCCTGGACATCAGACCTTGCTTTCTTTGCTGCCACAGGTTTTTTGTGGTGTTGTCTTACAGAAGTCCCACTTCTGCTGCTCCAGACTTCTTTTGATGGACCTATTACTGAAAGTGAAATTTTGTTATGGCCATTCCTTTACAAACATACCCTATACTACAATGGACACTTTACCTGCTTCCGCAGCGTCATCATCATCAGATGTGATGGGAGTTACTGTAGGGCGAGTAGTACAGCTTTTTTCTAACACTGTAAAAATATAATAAAAAAACATGGATTCATGCTATTGTTGATACATCCACCCATTATGTTTATAAACATTTATTCTTAAATAAATGCTTGCTTTATTTTTAACAAAAACATAAGGACCGGAAACCAAAAAACAACTACATAAAACAAGAAACATTGGGGTAAATTTACTAAGATTCGTGTTTTCCCGTTTGAGGTCAAAGTTCAATCACGAATGACATCGAAAGTGTAAATATGCAACTTTTTGAATTTATTACGCCTAATTTACTAAGCTGCCGTATTCTGCATTTTCGGGTTTTCCGATGTCGATGTCATTCGTGTTTTTTTTTCGTTTTTTACGGCAGTGATTTGCAAAACACTGCCGACTTTATCACAATGAATCTCGGCCGGATCTGTGTGATCCGTGCTGGGGTTCATTTTTTTTTTAAATAAACACTGTAAAACTTAAAAAAAAATTGCGTGGGGTCCCCCCTCCTAAGCATAACCAGCCTCGGGCTCTTTGAGCCGATCCTGGTTGCAGAAATATGGGGAAAAAAATGACAGGGGTTCCCCCATATTTAAGCAACCAGCATCGGGCTCTGCGCCTGGTCCTGGTTCCAAAAATACGGGGGACAAAAAGAGTAGGGGTCCCCCGTATTTTTAAAACCAGCACCGGGCTCCACTAGCTAGACAGATAATGCCACAGCCGGGGGTCACTTTTATATAGTTCCCTGCGGCCGTGGCATCAAAAATCCAACTAGTCACCCCTGGCCGGGGTACCCTGGGGGAGTGGGGACCCCTTCAATCAAGGGGTCCCCCCCCAGCCACCCAAGGGCCAGGGGTGAAGCCCGAGGCTGTCCCCCCCATCCAATTGGCTGCGGATGGGGGGCTGATAGCCTTTTGTGAAAATGAAAAGATATTGTTTTTAGTAGCAGTACTACAAGGCCCAGCAAGCCTCCCCCGCATGCTGGTACTTGGAGAACCACAAGTACCAGCATGCGGCGGAAAAACGGGCCCGCTGGTACCTGTAGTACTACTACTAAAAAAATACCCAAAAAAAGACAAGACACACACACCTTGAAAGTAAAGATTTATTACATACATCCACACAAACATACATACATACTTACCTTATGTTCACACGCAGGTCGGTCCTCTTGTCCAGTAGAATCCATGGGGTACCTGTTGAATAAATTCTACTCACCAGATCCAGGGTCCCAGGCTCCTCGTAGCATCCATTTGTAATCCACGTACTTGAATAAAATAAAAAAACGGAGAGCCGAGCCACGCACTGAAAGGGGACCCATGTTTGCACATGGGCCCCCTTTCCCCGAATGCCAGAAACCCACTCTGACTGATGTCTAAGTGGGTTTCTTCAGCCAATCAGGGAGCGCCACGTTGTAGCACCCTCCTGATCGGCTGTGTGCTCCTGTACTGTCTGACAGGCGGCACACGGCAGTGTTACAATGTACCCCATGGATTCTACTGGACAAGAGGACCGACCTGCGTGTGAACATAAGGTAAGTATGTATGTATGTTTGTGTGGATGTATGTAATAAATCTTTACTTTCAAGGTGTGTGTGTCTTGTCTTTTTTTGGGTATTTTTTTAGTAGTAGTACTACAGGTACCAGCGGGCCCGTTTTTCCGCCGCATGCTGGTACTTGTGGTACCAGCATGCGGGGGAGGCTTGCTAGGCCTTGTAGTACTGCTACTAAAAACAATATCTTTTCATTTTCACAAAAGGCTATCAGCCCCCCATCCGCAGTCAATTGGATGGGGGGGACAGCCTCGGGCTTCACCCCTGGCCCTTGGGTGGCTGGGGGGGGGACCCCCTTGATTGAAGGGGTCCCCACTCCCCCAGGGTACCCCGGCCAGGGGTGACTAGTTGGATTTTTGATGCCACGGCCGCAGGGCACTATATAAAAGTGACCCCCGGCTGTGGCATTATCTGTCCAGCTAGTGGAGCCCGGTGCTGGTTTTAAAAATACGGGGGACCCCTACTCTTTTTGTCCCCCGTATTTTTGGAACCAGGACCAGGCGCAGAGCCCGATGCTGGTTGCTTAAATATGGGGGAACCCCTGTCATTTTTCCCCCCATATTTCTGCAACCAGGGTCGGCTCAAAGAGCCCGAGGCTGGTTATGGTTAGGAGGGGGGACCCCACGCATTTTTTTTTTGGAAAATAACCACTTTCCCACCCCTTCCCACTGATATACATGCACGGATCTCATGGATCCGTGCATGCCTATCCAATCACGGTAAAAAAAAGCAGGTCTGTTTTTTTTATTGCACTTTTTTACGAGTTGTAATTTTTCACGGCAGTGTTTTATTTTTTTTTGCTTTGCACTTCTTAGTAAATTACCGAAATTCATACTTAAACAGCCGCGTTTTGACCGATGGTGTATTCATTCGTAATTTTTTTCTTGGACTTCCAAAAAATTACGAATGCCCTCATCACTGCCGTGATTATTGCTTAGTAAATTACCGAGATGACACTTTGATGAAAAAACGGCATCTCGGTCAAAATCGGGACCTTAGTAAATTTACCCCATTGTCCAATAGCCATATGCACTATTGAAAGTGCAACACAGGAAAACATGTACAGGACACTGACATAGGACACAAGTAAAAATACATACATTAACAACCAAAAACACACACATCTACATTTTGTAATGAAAGAAAAAATATTACAGATGCAATATATAAATTGCTCTGTGATGTGGCACTCCAAACACACATTACCACTATATGAGCCAAACAAAAACAAAACACAAATTTAAAAATTACACTGCAGTGTTGTGTCAGGGTACAAATACAAACTCAAAATGAACAAACAAATAGTGGATTTATCAAACAATATATTTCATTCAGTAATAATGACATTACACATGTACCGTATATACTCGAGTATAAGTCGACCCGAATATAAGCCAAGGCACCTAATTCTACCACAAAAACCTGGGAAAACTTATTGACTCGAGTATACGCCTAGGGTGGGAAATGCAGCTCTAGCCGTACACAGCCCTCATAGTGCCAGATATGCCCCACAGTGCCAGATATGCCCTCATACTGCCAGATATGCCCCCACAGTTCCAGATATGCCCTCATACTGCCAGATATGCCCCACAGTGCCTGATGTGCCAGATATGCCCTCATGCTGCCAGATATGCCCTCATGCTGCCAGATATGCCCCTCATGCTGCCACATATGCCCCACAGTGCCAGATGTGCCAGATATGCCCTTATGCTGCCAGATATGCCCCACAGTGCCAGATATGCCCTCATGCTGCCAGATATGCCCCTCATGCTGCCAGATATGCCCCTCGTGCTGCCACATATGCCCCTCATGTTGCCACATATGCCCCTCATGCTGCCACATATGCCCCTCATGCTGCCACATATACCCCCTCCCCAAGTGCCAAATATGCTCCCCCAGTGCCTGTTACTTACCCCTCCGTCGATCCTGCGCTGTCTTCTGCATATCCGGCGGCCGCGGCGGGTTTATTAAAGGAAGTGCCGGTTCGTGATAAGAGGTCACGAACGGGTACTTCCTTTAATAGACCCGCCGCTGCCGCCGGAGATGCAGGAGGGACACAGGAGAGGTGCGCGCTGTGCGCTCCGTGTCCCTCCTTCACACTGCTCTCTCTGCCTGTCACACTGCACTGCCACTGACTCGAGTATAAGCCGAGGTGGCTTTTTCAGCACAAAAAAAGTGCTGAAAAAGTCGGCTTATACTCGAGTATATACGGTAAGTGGTTCCCAAACCACTTTCCACTACTCCAGCCTCTAACATGACAACCACTGTTTTGGAAACATTGCACATGGATAAACTAAATATAAAACATAGTCCAAATTCAATAATGAAAAATGTCCAAAAGGAAAACATTATTGCTGGACAATTCAATGACACACCAAGTCCAAACTACACATGGAAAATATACTGGAAAAAAAAACATGACATACAATAAAGTAAGATGTTACATTGGCTTTTGTATAAAACATTACCAAAAACAAGGTATTTGCTGACACACACTTGAAGATGGGAGTAATATGCACACACATGACACACATTTGAACAAAAAAAAAAATGTCATAGAATGTTAATGCAAATACACATGCTCACCATTCTTCCTGGGCCTATCTGAATCCCGGACATGGGTTGCAGAGACAACTTCAGGAGGTATTACACTCCGCATGGGCTCCTCATACTCCAGATATCTTGCAATATAGGGCTGGCCACCACCGGTTTTTCGAGCCGACTTCGCCTCCTTGGCCATTTTGGACTTGACACGTCGCTTTATGTCATATTATTGTTTGCGGCACATGTCCTCCGTCCGCTTGACCACCCCCTCATTATTGACAGCAGCAACAACTTTCGCCCACAACACCGTCTTCTTCCGTGTTGGCACCTTGGCGGACTCAGGCCCAAATAGCTGCCGCTGATACTTCATTAGCTCCCGCACCAATGCCACATTTTCAGCATAACTAAACTTGACATTCCGCCCAGTCTAAGTAGTGGTGCGTGGCTGCGGAGCACTGTAACTGTCACTATCACTGTCAGTTGAGGCTGCTGCAGCAACCTCACCCACCTCCTCCACCTCACTAACCTCACTCACACTCACCTCCTCCACCTGACCGACCTCCTCCCCCTCACTCACACCCTCCACCTCACCCACCTGTGAGTCACACATAATTGTGTGTCTAAACACTTAACACTGAAAAATCAAAAGACAAACAACACACTCCTCCACTACCACTGCACAAATCACACACACACACACACACACACACACACACACACACACACACACACACTGACAAGGGACTATAAATAAAGAAAACTTGGACCAAAAATGAGACAAAACCACAAAAAACAAGACTACAAGAATGACAAGACTACTTTCAAACACAATACTACACTCAGAAATCGCCCACAAAACTCCTCACCAAACCAACTACTCACCAACCACCACAGCACAACCTCCCTCCTCACCACTAACTAAACCCACGAGGTGCGGACGGTTTGGGGCGTATTTATATGGTTTGCGCACAGACACTCCTACCATCTGAAACACAACCAATCACGAACGTGGATGAAAAATGAAACTAAAAGTAAAAATGCGGCCGCGGGAAAAAAAAAACCCTGCCGCGTTTAACTTAGAAAAAAAAAACAGCAAAAAAAATAAAAACACGTACGCAAACGACAATGACGGCCGTAAATGTGCCAAAAAAACCCAACTGGTATCGACATCGGAAAACACGAAAACCATAAATTCGACTGCTTCGTAACTTGGCGTATATAGTTTCAAAAAGTTGCATGAAAATGCACCCGATGCAAGACGAGTTTAAACACTACACAAACTGACACAAACACGAATATTAGTAAATATTGCCCCTGGTATGCAGTTTTATATGTTTGTTGGTGGATTGCTTTGGCTCCTGAACTCTGATCCCCAAGTCCCCAGTACATCCTGAAAGGTGGGACTGTCTTGTTTTTTATCCAATTGAAAGCTAAGAAACCTATTTCCAAGAATTGGAGATATCTGCAGTCAAGCAAGCTGACCTCCCACCGGAAAATGATGAGTATTAAGCCCATTCCACTATCCACCCATTAGTCATGTTACACTCTGTGGTGTAACATGACTAATGTGTGCTACTGTATGGTGTAATGTGAACACGGACGCTACTGTGCGTTGTAACATGACTAACGTGCGCTACTGTGCGGTGGGACGCTACTGTGCAGTGTAAAGTGAGTAATGTGCACTACTTTGCGGTGTTACGTGACTAATGTGCGCTACTGTGTGGTGTAATGCGACTAACATACGCTACTGTGTGGTGTAATGCGACTAATGTGCGCTACTGTGGGGTGTAATGTGACTAACGTGCGCTACTGTGTGGTATAATGTGACTAACGTGCGCTGCTGTGCGGTGTAATGTGACTAACGTGTGCTACTGTGCGGTGCAACATGACTAACGTGCTACTGTGCGGTGCAACTTGACTAACGTGTGCTGCTGCACAATGTAATGTTACTAATGTGCTCTGCTGTGCGGTGGGATGCTACTGGGATGCTGTGCGGTGTAACCTTACTAACATGCACAACTCTGTGGTGTAACGTGACTAATGTGCGCTACTGTGCGGTGCAGCATGACTAACGTGCTAATGGCCCTCATTCCGAGCTGATCGTTCTCTAGCTACTTTTAGCAGCCGTGCAAACGCATAGTTGCCGCCCACAGGGGAGTGTATTTTAGCTTTGCAAGTGTGCAAACGCCTGTGCAGCCGAGCTCTGCAAAAACATTTTGTGCAGTTTCTGAGTAGGTCTGAACTTACTCAGTCCTTGCGGTCACTTCAGCTTGTCTGGTCCCGGAATTGACGTCACACACCCGCCCTCTAGTCTAAACGCCCGGACATGCTTGTATTTTCCCTACCACTCCCAGAAAACGGTCAGTTGACACCCATAAACGTCCTCTTTCTGTCAATCTCCTTACGATCGCCCATGCGAATGGATTCTTCATTAAAACCACCGCTCAGCAACGATCCGCATTGTACCCATACGACGCGTGTGCACATTGCGGTGCATACGCATGCGCAGTAGAAACCTGATCGCTGCGCTGCGAAAATCATCAGCGAGCTATCAACTCGGAATGACCCCCAATGTGCCGTGTAATGTGAACAACGAACTCTACTGTGCAGTGTAATGTGAATAACGTTCCTACTGTTTGGTGTAAGGTGACTAATGTATGCTACTGTGCTATGTAATGCGACTAATAGACGTTAATGTGTAGTGTAATGTGACTAACGCGCGCTACAGTTCGGTGGACGCTACTGTGTGGCGTAACATGACTAACGTGCGCTACTGTGCTGTGTAACGTGACTAACATGTGCTACTGAGTGGTGTGATGTAAATAATGCATGCTATTGTGCAGTATAATGTGACTAACATGCGCTACTGTACGGTGTGAAGTGACTAATGGGCGCTTTTGTGCTGTGTAACATGACTAACGTGCGCTACAGTGCAGAGTAATTTGACTAACATGGGATACTGTGGGGTGGGATGCTACTGTGCGGAGCAATGTGACTAACGTGTGCTACTCTGCGTTGTAACGTGACTAACGTGCGCTACAGTGTGTGACTAACGTGTGCTACTATGTGATGTGAATTATGCATGCTATTGTGCAGTAAAAATAGGATTTTAATACCTACCGGTAAATCCTTTTCTCTTAGTCCGTAGAGGATGCTGGGGTCACATCAAGAACCATGGGGTATAGACGGGATCCGCAGGAGACATGGGCACTTTAAGTCTTCGAATGGGTGTGAACTGGCTCCTCCCTCTATGCCCCTCCTCCGGACTCCAGTTATAGGAACTGTGCCCAGGGAGACGGACATTTCGAGGAAAGGATTTATTGTTAAACCACGGTGAGCATCTTACCAGCTCACACCTCAAGCATGCCGCAGAACGTGGCATTCCACAGAATACAAGCCAACGGTATGAACACTTGCAGCACCTGGCTGACAAAAAACGTAACACAACATGTGTGTAACCACAAATAATCACTGCAGATATAGGCCCTCATTCCGAGTTGTTCGCTCGCTGCTATTTTTAGCAGATCTGCTAATAGGCTAAAATAAGGCAGTTCTGCGCATGCGGAATGCACAGCAGGGAGCACGCACTAAGCAATTTCACACAAAACTATGCTATTTTACTCACGGGCGTACTAAGCTTTTCAATCGCTCTGCTGATCATAGTGTGATTGACAGGAAGTGGGTGTTTCTGGGCGGAAACTGGCCATTTTCAGGGAGTGTGCTAAAAAACGCAGGCATGCCAGGTAAAAACGCAGAAGTGGCTGAAGAAACGGAGGAGTGGCTGGCCGGATGCTGGGTGTGTTTGTGACATCAAACCAGGAACTAAACGGAGGTGATCGCAATCTAGGAGTAGGTCTGGAGCTACTCAGAAACTGCAAGGAAATACTTAATAGCAGAATTGCTAATCTTTCGTTAGCAATTCTGCTATGCTAAGATACACTCCCAGATGGCGGCGGCTTTGTGTTTGCATTTCTGCTAAAAGTAGCTAGCAAGCGAACAACTAGGAATGAGGGCCATAGTACGCACTGGGACGGGCGCCCAGCATCCTCTACGGACTAAGAGAAAAGGATTTACCGGTAGGTACTAAAATCCTATTTTCTCATACGTCCTAGAGGATGCTGGGGTCACATCAAGAACCATGGGGTTATACCAAAGCCTTAGAATGGGCGGGAGAGTGCGGCCGATTCTGCAGTACCGAATGACCAAACGTGAGGTCTACCTCGGCCAAGGTATTAAAACTGTATTACTTAGCCAAATTGTTTGCTAAAAAGCTGCTCGGCAAAGTTGCAATGCCGAGACTCCCCGGTCAACCACCCCGGACGAGCCCACCTTTCTAGTAGAATGGGCCTTCACCTATTTCGGTAACGGCAATCCTGCCGTGAGATGAGCATGCTGAATTGTACCACAGATCCAGCGCGCAACGGTCTGCTTGGAAGCAGGACACCCAATCTTGTTGGGAGCAAATAGGAAAACAGAGCCCGTGTTCCTAAACAGAGCCGTCCTGGCGACATAAATTTTCAAAACTCTGACCACATGCAGAGACTTGAACTCAGCGAAGGCGTCGGTAGTCACAGGCACCACAATAGGTTGGTACATGTGGAAAGAAGAAACCACCTTCGGTGAAAATTGTTGACGAGTTTCCAACTCTGCTCTATCTTCATGGAAGATCAAATAAGGTCTCTTGTGAGACCAGGCTGCTAACTCAGACACTCGCCTTGCGTATGCCAAGGCCAACCTGACGACCACTTTCCAAGTGAGGAAATTCACTCCTGCTTACTTAAAGGTTCAAACCAATGTGATTGAAGGAACTGCAACACCCCATTAAGATCCCATGGTGCCACTGGGGCACAAATGAAGGTTGGATGTGTAACACGCCCTTCACGACAGTCTGAACTTCTGGAAGGGAGTCCAATTTATTCTGAAAGAAACCCGCTAAGGAAGATTTTAATTGAGCCCAAGCTTAGGCCCGCATCCACACCTGCTTGTAGAAAATGGAGAAAACGTCCTAGCTGAAAACTCTGCCGTAGGAGTCTTCTTGGATTCACACCAAGAAACTTATTTTCTCCAAATATGGTAGTAATGTTTAGACGTTACCCCTATTCTATCCCGAATAAGTGTGGAGAACTAATTTCTTCGGAATACCCTTACGGACTAGGATTTGGCGGTCAACCGCCATGTCGTCAAATGTAGCCACAGTAAGTCCTAATGCACGCACGGCCCCTGCAGCAACAGGTCCTCATGCAAAGGAAAAAGCCAGGGATCTCCTATGAGTAATTCCTGAGATCTGGATTCCAAGCTCTCGTTGGCCAGTCTGGGACCATGAGACTCGCTCGAATTTCCTTTTTATGATCCCAGAACTTTTGGAACAAGAGAAAACGTAGGGAATACATATACCGACTGAAAACACCCACGGTGTCACCAGTGCATTCCTGTTTGAGGGTCCCTTGACCTGGAACTCTGAAGCTTCTTGTTGAGACGAGATGCCATCATTCCTACTTGAGGAAATCCCAACGACATGTCACCTCTTCGAAGACTACTTGGAGGAGGTCTCCCCTCTCCTGGATGGAGATCGTGTCTGCTGAGGAAGTCTGCTTCCCAGTTGTCCACTCTTGGAACGAACATCGCCGACAGAGCGCTTGTATGTTTTTCCGCCGAGCGGAAAATCCTTGTGGTTTCTGCCATTGCTGTTCTGCTTTTCGTTTGTAGAAAACCATTGTAAACGGCCCTTAACTCTAGACCGTTTATGTGGTGACAAGTTTCCTAGCTTGACTATCTTCCTTGGAAGTTTTCCCCCTGTGTGACTGCCCCCCCCCCCGCCTCGGGGGCTTGCATCCGTGGTCGCTAGGATCCAGTCCTGGATCTCGAACCTGCGCCCCTCTAGGAGGTGAGAACTGCGCAGCCACCACAGGAGTGAGATTATGGTCTTGGAAGACAGGATTATCCTCCGGTGTATGTGTAGGTGGGAACCGGACCACTTGTCCAACGGGTCCCACTGGAACACCCTGGCATGGAACCTGCCAAACTGAGTGGCCTCGTAGGCCGCAACCATCTTTTTCAGCAACCGAATGTATTGATGAATTGACACTCTTGCTGGTCACGGAATTTGTTTGACCAGACTCTGGATCTCCAGAGCCTTTTCCACTGGAAGAAAAAAAACTCTCTGTAGTTCTGTGTCTAGTATTATTCTTAAAACCAACAACCGTGCCGTTGGGACCAACAGTGATTCCGGCAAGTTCAGGAGCCAACCACGTTGTTGAAGAACTGTCAGGGAGAGCGCAATGTTTTGCACCAACTGGTTCCTTGACCTTGCCGTTATCAGGAGACCATCCCAGTACGGGATAATTGTGACTCCTTACTAGCGACGGAGTACCATCATTACCACCATCACCCTGGTGAAAATCCTTGGAGCCGTGGACAGACCAAACGGCATCGTCTGAAATTGGTAATGACAACCCTGAATTGCAAACCCCAGGAAGCCTAATGCGGAGGAAAATGTAATTAGGCCTCTGTTATGTCTACTGAGACCATGAAAAAAACCTCCTTTTTCCAGATTGGAAATCACTGCCCTGAGAGATTCCTTCTTGGATTTGATTTTTTTTTTTTTTTTTTTAGAAATTGAGGGATTTCAGATTTAGGATTGGTCTGACCGAGCTGTCTGGCTTCGGGACCACGAAGAGACTTGAATAAAAGCCTTCTCCCTGTTGTGACAGGGGAAACCAGGCCAATCACCTGATCCTGATACAACCTTTGTATTGCGTCGCATACTACCTCCCCGTCCGGAGGGGAATCGGTAATTTGAAAAATTGGTGAGGGGAAACATCTGGAAACTCCAGTATGTACCCTAGGGACACTATTCGTAAAAAACCCCAGGTCCAGGTCCATTCCAGGACTGACTGAAGAGTTTTAGATGTAGCCCCACCAGTGTGGGCTCCCGCAAGAGAGTCCCAGCGTCATGCGGTGGATGTGGTAGAAAACAGAGGATGATGTCTTCTCCTGTGATCTTGAAGAGGTTGCGGACCTCTTCCCTTTTCTCCTTCCTTTACCTGCAAAGAAAGGGGAATCTGTATCTATTGGGCCGAAATGACTGCATCCGACAACGATGTGTCATCATCCGTAGTGAGGGAACATAGGGCAAGAAGGCGGACTTACCAGCGGCAGCTGTCGAGATCAAATTAACTAGGCCGTCACCAAACCAGGCTTCACCTTCGTAGGGAAGAGACTCCCCTTCTTCTCGGAGTCAGCATCAGCATTGCATTGGTGAAATCACAACGCCCTCTTAGCCGAGACCGCCATGTAATTGACCCGTGAACCCAAGAGTCCTTTATCCCTTGCAGTCGCATGAAAGTATGCTGCAGTGTCCTTGATATGACCCAACATAAGGAGTATCCCATCTCTCCCCAGGGTATCTACATCGGATGACAAGGTACCCGACCATATTTGAATACTACTACTCCCCCAGGCGCATGTAATAGCAGGTCTAACTAACGTAGTCGTGGACACATAACTAGAATATAACGTAGCTTCCTGCATACGATCCGCTGGATTTGTAACAGGGCCCCGTGCAGAACAGGGGGCGACTCCCACTTTATTCTGTCCATGGCGGGAAAAGAATAAACAATCAGAATCCTCTTGAGGATTTGAAACCATCTTGTCAGGGCTGACCCAGACTTTCTCACACAGAGCTCTCAGCACATGAGAAGGAGGAATGTTACCTCAGCTTTCATTATGACTTTATGTGTATATATATATATATATATACACATACACGAATATATATATATATATATATATATATATCTCCACACATAGACCCTTCTGTCAGGAACAGCCAGAGTCCTCAGTGACGTCTTTAATGTGCACTACTCATGTACTGAATGCTCTTTTTTTATTTATTTGGCGGATCTAATCAGGAAACATTATGGTCGACAGACATAGGAAACGGTATCTGTATCGATATCAGGGAGTAGTAACTGGGCAAAATAACTTTTTTGCGACCCGAGGGGTCTGAGGGAAATATAGCTATGAACATGACATCCTCCATAGATATTTCTATATTTGTGTTTGGGACACAGAGTTATGCAACCTTACTATATATATATATATATATATATATACACACATATATATACCCTTTCTGATATACAAATTTTTTACCCAGTCAGATATTGGTGGTGCCTACATGGGCACCCACACACGTCTGTGTTCCTAATATCGTTTTCTCTTGGGAAAAACATTCAGCCACCGGCGTGTCGACACACATGTACCAAGTACCATCAGGAGCCGGCGGTGCCGACAGGGTCACTCCCACAGCCGTTTGTGGGAAGAGCACTCAGCCTCAGACATGCCGACACACGTGTACCAAAGACCCACCGACACACCGGGCATATAGGGGACAGACCCACAGTAAAGTCTGTCAGAGAGACACAGAGGAAGATTTCCAGCCCAAAATCCAGCGACAAATCACCGGTTCTGAAACACTAAGGAATGCCCCAGACCTGCAGCACTTTTATATTATATATATATATATATATATATATTACACCAATATTTCTGTGCACCCCCCCCCCCCCCCTGTTTTGCACCCTTTTTATTCAGAAGTGTGAGGAAGGACCAGCGTGTCTGCATAGAAAATGGCGCTGAGCTGTGTGAGCTGAGGGGACTGAGCCCCGCACCTATGTCCCCTCTTGCCAGTCTTGTTTTTGAGGTTTATATGCTGCTCAGGGCACCCCCTCCCCTGTAGTGCTGTTGTGTGTGGGAGCATGGCACGCAGCGTGCGATCGCTGTGCGGTACCTCATAAGCCATCACTGAAGTCTTCTTTTCTTCTACTCACCTGTCTTCTGACTTCTGGCTCTGCAAGGGGGGTGACGGCCGGCTCTGGGAATGAGACCCTAGGCGTACCTAGTGATCAAACTCTCAGGAGCTAATGGTGTCCTGTAGCCAAAGAAGCAGAGCCTTGAAACTCACAGAAGTAGGTCTGACTTCTCTCCCCTAAGTCCCACGAAGCAGGGAGTCTGTTGCCAGCAGTTCTCCCTGAAAATAAAAAGCCTAACATAAGTCTTTTCAGAGAAACTCAGTAGAGCTCCTCAGAGTGCATCCAGTCTGCCTGGGCACAGATTCTAAACAGGAGTCTGGAGGAGGGGCATAGAGGGAGGAGCCAGTTCACACCCATTCAAAGTCTTTTAAGTGCCCATGTCTCCTGCGGATGCCGTCTATACCCCATGGTTCTTGATGTGACCCCAGCATCCTCTAGGACGTATGAGAAATGTGACTAACATGTGCTACTGTGTGGTGTAATGTGACTAACGTGTGCTACTGTGAGGTGTAATATGACTAACGTGCACTACTGTGCAGTGTAACGTGACTAACGTACACTACTCTGCGGTGTAATGTTACTAATGTGTGCTACTGTGCGGTGTAATGTTACTAATGTGTGCTACTGTGCAATGGGATGCTACTGTGCAGTGTAACGTGACTAACGTGCACGTCTCTATGGTGTAACGGAACTAATGTGCGCTACTGTGCGGTGTAATGTTACTAATGCGTGATACTGTGCGGTGTACTGTGAACAACGAACTCTATTGTGCGGTTTAATATAACTAACGTGTGCTACTGTGTTTTGTAACGTGACTAATGTCTGCTACTGTATGGTGTAATGCGACTAATGGATGCTAATGTGCAGTGTAATGTGACTAACGGGCACTTTTGTGCGGTGTAAAGTGACTAACATGCGCTACAGTGCTGGGTAATGTGACTAACATGCGCTACTGTGCGGTGGGACGCTACTGTGCGGTGTAACATCACTTATGTGCGCTACTGTGCATTGTAATGTGACTAACTTGCACTACAGTGTGGTGGGACGCTACTGTGCGGTGTAACGTGACTAACATGCACTACTGTGCGGTGTAACGTGACTAACATGTGCTACTGTGTGGTGTGATGTGAATAATGGATGCTATTGTGCAGTGTGATGTGCGGTGGGATGCTACTGTGCGGTATAACATGACTAATGTGCGCTACTGTGCGGGGTAATGTGACTAACATGCGCTACTGTGCGGTGGGACGCTACTGTGCGTTGTAAGTAACATGACTAATGTGCGCTACTGTGCGGGGTAATGTGTCTAACATGCGCTAGTGTGTGGTGGGACGCTACTGTGCGTTGTAAGTAACATGACTAATGTGCGCTACTGTGCGGGGTAATGTGTCTAACATGCGCTACTGTGTGGTGGGACGCTACTGTGCGTTGTAAGTAACATGACTAATGTGCACTACTGTGCATTGTAACTTGCACTACAGTGTGGTGGGACGCTACTGTGCGGTGTAACGTGACTAACGTTCACTACTGTGAGGTGTGACGTGACTAACATGTGCTAATGTGCGGTGTGATGTGAATAATGGATGCTATTGTGCAGTGTAATGTGCGGTGGGATGCTACTGTGCGGTGTAACATGACTAACGTGCGCTACTGTGCGGTGTAACTTGACTAATGTGAATTGGTACTATTCTGTGGCCACGCCTTCACCATAAAGCCATGCCCCTATTTTTGGGTGTACGCTGAAGGCGCACACTACACTATTATGAATATGGAGGGGCGAGGGGGCACCAATTTTCTTTTTTGCACAAGGCACCAAAATGTCTAGTTACAGCTCTGCACCTTATGCATATGCCCCACATTAGTAATACTAGTACTGTAGCTTTATTTATTAAACTTACTTTTGCTTGCTGGCAGTCAGTGCTTCTTCCCCTGCAGCTCCCTGCATCTGTGACTATGCTCTGTGAGGTCGGGGTGGCAAGCCGTGGCTGTAGGGAGACAGTGTCTTCACAATGGACCATGGGAGGAGAAGCTGCTGCTTCATGTGCAGCAGCCCTCCTCCCGCAGCCATTTTTGATGCTCTCCTCTGCTGTTACTTACTGTTCCTTGCCCGTCAGCTCCCACTGCTGAGTGCTCCGATTGCAGGACCTCCTTCCAGGGGCAAATCTAGAACAAAATAATAGGGGGTATCACCATAGTAGGGGGAAGAGGGAGTGGTCAGCTTGTGCATCACAGCATGCAGCTCGTGGTATTTGTGGGGTGGGAGCATCCTCTAAAGGGGCATGTCCTTGCAACAACGGATGTGGCCTCACAGGGTATGCCATCCTTTGCAAGTCTCACCCCTTATTTTTGCTTTTTGGACTCAAATACATTTGCCCAGATACTGTGCACTTGTTGTATGGACACAGATATCAACAATGTCCAGATACTGCCATAAAGACCAGTAACAAACATGTAGCAACTGTCCACTCTCTTCACTGTTCAGTGTGTTTGCTGGTGTCTGTTATCCCTGGCAATCACATGCCCTTTGTTTTATACTGTGGGAGGTATATGCTCTGCCCTCCAGTCTGACGCGTACAAAAGTCACACTGCACTGACGATTAATATAGAAATAGCACAATGCAAATCACTGACCACGTTACAGTGCTGGGTGGCAGGGGAATTAATGGTGTGGACTGACTGAGAAATATAGTGTGGGGAGAACACTGCTCATGTTATGTCCCTGCAGACACCTGGGGTTTGCACATGTATAAGGGACACACACAGGATGACAGGGTCCCCTTTCCCCATGTGCACACTTTAAGTACAAGCAGTATAGGTGATGTGTCAATTTTATTTGGAGCAGTCTGCCAAAATACATATGTGGTATCTTAAGGAGTCCAGTAATAACCTTACATAGTTAGTGAAAATGTCACAGTGAGGTCCAAGAATTGCAGTTACGGGGCCTCTACTATCCCTGAAGTCAGGGGCATTCGAGCATGTGCAGGATCTCATGCTGGGAGGGAGTTTAAGGGAAAGTCTGCAATCTACTTCCCAAAATGTAATCAGCAGTATATACAAGTAGCGATTGAATACATTTGTAAAGTAACAGAGAGATTGCATACTGTCCCTTAATCCCTGCAGACATGCTTAAATGCCCATAGGCATTCTAAATGATCTAGGCAATTGCTTTGTTTGCCTATGGCTAGGGCAGGCTCTGATACACTGGTACCTGCATATTGCAGGATAATCCCACCCCCATTGCTTTAGTGATTATAGGAAGTATTCAGGGTTTCCACCTGTCTTGTAATATGTAGGATCATCCTGTATTTGAAAAAGAAATGCTATGTACCGTATCAATTTAATATTGATTCAGGTCAGGTGCAGTGCCACACACTGCCACCAACACCCTAGTGCTGAGTGACAGGTGCTCTCAGCCTATGTGTGCTGCTGCATGCAGACTGCAGAGTCACAGTGCATGGCCACACAGTAGTGGGCAGGCAGAGAGAGACTGAGAATGGAGCACATATGCAGCAGTACAGTTTTTCCCTACCCACATAGTATGGACCCCTGGCTGCTATAAATGTGGTATTTGGATCACACACACAGGCTAGAAAGACAGGGGGCAGGATGATGAAGAGAACATGGGCAAGATGCTGGAAAGACAGGAGACTGGAGTGACAGGGGGTGGAGACAGCTGAGAGACATGGGGGCAGGAGCCTGAAGAGACAGAGAAGGCTAGAAAGACAGACTGCTGGAGTGATAGGGGCAGGAGGCTGTAAGGGACACAGGGGTCAGGAGGTGGACACGGGGCAATCAGGGAAGATCAATTTCTTCAGAGGTTCCCAATTGCAGAGAAACCACCATACAGGTAAGGTGTATTTTTATTTAGTATACACAAAAACAGTATAGACTACAGTATTTACCCGGGCAAGGCTTGTTGGAGGGCCCCGGAAGGGGCCCGGGTCATGCTGAGGGGGGCATTGTCTCCTTTGCAGCACTGCCGAAGGAGGGTATTAAGTTTCACACCTCCTGGATTTGACCACATTCCCATCCTGTATTTTGCCAGAACAAAGGTGGTAACCCTAGATGTATCATATTTTGTGACCTACTGTATGTAATTATGAGTCAAATTTATCAAAGCTTGGAGAGAGATAAGGTTCCAACCAAACAGCTTCTGTCATTTTCAAACACAGCTTGTAACAGGGAAGTTAGATGCTGATTGGTTATCTTTTATCTCTCTCTACTTTATCGCTTTCCAAAGTTGATACATTTTCCCCGGGGTGTAGTCATGTTACCTGCAGTCGGAATCCCGGCAGTCAGCATACTGACGCTGGGCTTCACTCGCCATGTTTCGGGCAAGGTGCCTGCTCTGCTACCGCTGCGCTCGGCACCGGTTACTGTTCCCAATCATAGTCCACGTGGATTGTAAGGTATGAATAAGGTCAAAAAAAGAAAAAAATTGTGAAAAATTCATGTCGACCTTTTGACCTGTCGACCTAGAACATATCGACCTAGAGACCCTGTCGACCTAGTTACTGTCGGCCGATAGTGGCCGACCTATTGTCGACCTAGTTACTGTCGACCTAAAGACCGGATCCCCCATTACAATGCGGCTTCTGAGGCCAAGGAAATTGCGTCTCGCGATGCAGTCCTTGGCCTTGCTACTTCCGGAGATATGTATGAGGAGGCTTCTTTTATTCTTCTTCTTTGAGAATCTATACTATGCAAAAGGCATTTATATGTTGTATTCAGTCTTAAGGTCTTCCCTGTTTGGCTCTAATATGCACTATGGGTGGATTGTGACTTTTGCTGCAGTCGCGTCTGCAACTTTATGCTAATACTAGTTATACACCTATCCCTGGTGTACATCTGTGCCTCTGTATGTGCAAGGACTGGGACGCCCACTTTAGATACTACAATCATGCTTGGTGCATCTTTATACGCAACCATCGGATGCACCATTGAACTTTGCACCAGCCCCATAATCTTTGGTACATAATCTCCATCTAAGTATGGCCCAATCAAGCTTGAAGAATAGAAAGGTGAGTTTTGAGTCGCACTAGAAGGAATAAGGGCCTAATTCAGACTTGATCGCTGTGATGCGATCAGATAGTCGCCGCCCAGGGGGAGTGAAAATTCACCCTGGGCAAGTGTGCGATTGCATGTGTGCGCTGTGTAAAAATTCCCCTCAGTCAGTGGACAGCTGCAAAACTGCCCCTACTGTGACAAGACAGATCTGCCCCTACTGTGGTTTATGGGAAACGACACCTGCAGCTGTTAAAATCGATAGCTACATGTGTCAGAACAGTCAGTGCCACTGACAATTCATACATTGTCCACACATACCGGCGTGCTATCTTGTAGATAGCAGCGCCGATATACACGGGGGTGTAATCTTCCTCTCATCTCCTCCTTAATACACGGAGAAGCAGTATCAGAACACATAATAGCACTGATACAGCTTCTCCCACATAACGACCCTTCTTACATCTACCCCTCTCTCTCTCCACTTTATCTCTCTCCACCGGAGCATTGTTCACTGCCGCAATGTGCTGGCCCCACCCCTGAACATGTGATGTCATGTGAGGAGATGGGGCCGCTGGTAGGAACAAGAAGAGGGCTTTGCGGATGCGTTCTTTGGATGCTCAGAACAGCACTGCTGCAGGCCACTGTAGCAAGAAAACCTGATTTTTGAGCACTAAACACTCTGAGTGCAGCCAAGTTTTAAACAATGGGTTCACCAAAGCCCAAGAACAGTGCAGAATACAAACAATGAATAAAACCAGTGGCGCAAACAAAGGGGAACATGCATATATTAACAACAACACAACCTGATTCACTTCTATATGGATGTGATTGTCGATTCCTTGGTGTTAATGTATCCACTCCCAATATTGACCTCAAAAGAGAAGGATTTTAGTGCAACACTGTTTGGTAAAAGGAATCCCAATTTATTAATATATTCCACTCACATGAAGGAGTCAGAACAATGCATATATAGGATTTCACGATGCATCCGAAACAGGGGTCCCTTCCCGTATTTCTTTGGATCAACACCTCGGGGGAAATATATTTAGTGCAACACTGTGGGGTTTTTCGTACAGTTTTAATTTAAAATCACACTCACATTCAACATAAAAAATAACAGCATAAAAACATAGGGGATTTCTGGTCCTCACAAACAGCGGAAATGAGTCCCAAAAGGTCCTGGATATCCACATCCGATGGTAGAGTTCCAGTTCCACCCCTCCAGAAGCTCCACGATAAAAGGCACCTTGCTTAACGCGTTTCGGATCTGCAAGTTTATGGTCCTTCCTCAGAAGCATAGTGCACCTTATGTCCAACTAGGTATTTATTAGAAATGAGCGGGTTCGGTTCCTCGGAATCCGAACCCCCCCGAACTTCACCCATTTTACACGTGTCCGAGGCATACTCGGATTCTCCCATATGGCTCGGTTAACCCGAGCGCGCCCGAACGTCATCATCCCGCTGTCGGATTCTCGCGAGATTCGGATTCTATATAAGGAGCCGCGCGTCGCCGCCATTTTTCACTCGTGCATTGGAAATGATAGTGAGAGGACGTGGCTGGCGTCCTCTCACTTTGTTTCAGGGGGCTGCATATCTTTATTCTGGGGACCAGCAGTATTATAGGAGGAGTACAGTGCAGAGTTTTGCTGACCAGTGACCACCAGTATTATACGTTGTCTGCCTGAAAAACGCTCCTTATCTGTGCTCAGTGTGCTGCATATATCTGTGCTCACACTGCTTTATTGTGGGGACTGGGGACCAGCAGTATTATATAGGAGGAGTACAGTGCAGAGTTTTGCTGACCAGTGACCACCAGTATACGTTGTCTGCCTGAAAAACGCTCCATATCTGTGCTCAGTGTGCTGCATATATCTGTGCTCACACTGCTTTATTGTGGGGACTGGGGACCAGCAGTATTATATAGGAGGAGTACAGTGCAGAGTTTTGCTGACCAGTGACCACCAGTATACGTTGTCTGCCTGAAAAATGCTCCATATCTGTGCTCAGTGTGCTGCATATATCTGTGCTCACACTGCTTTATTGTGGGGACTGGGGACCAGCAGTATTATATAGGAGGAGTACAGTGCAGAGTTTTGCTGACCAGTGACCACCAGTATACGTTGTCTGCCTGAAAAACGCTCCATATCTGTGCTCAGTGTGCTGCATATATCTGTGCTCACACTGCTTTATTGTGGGGACTGGGGACCAGCAGTATTATATAGGAGGAGTACAGTGCAGAGTTTTGCTGACCAGTGACCACCAGTAGTATACGTTCTCTGCCTGAAAAACGCTCCATATCTGTGCTGCATTGAAGTATATAGTAGGAGTACAGTGCATAATTTTGCTGACCACCAGTATATAATATATAAGAGTACGGTACAGAAGGCCACTGCTCTACCTACCTCTGTGTCGTCAAGTATACTATCCATCCATACCTGTGGTACATTTCAGTTTTGCACAGTTTGCTGACCACCAGTATATAATATAAAGCAGTACGGTACAGTAGGCCACTGCTCTACCTACCTCTGTGTCGTCAAGTATACTATCCATCCATACCTGTGGTGCATTTCAGTTTTGCACAGTTTGCTGACCACCAGTATATAATATATAGCAGTACGGTACAGTAGGCCACTGTTCTACCTACCTCTGTGTCGTCAAGTATACTATCCATCCATACCTGTGGTGCATTTAAGTTTTGCACAGTTTGCTGACCACCAGTATATAATATATAGCATTTTGGTACAGTAGGCCACTGCTCTACCTACCTCTGTGTCGTCAAGTATACTATCCATCCATACCTGTGGTGCATTTCAGTTTTGCACAGTTTGCTGATCACCAGTATATAATATATAGCAGTACGGTACAGTAGGCCACTGCTCTACCTACCTCTGTGTCGTCAAGTATACTATCCATCCATACCTGTGGTGCATTTCAGTTGTGCGCCGTATATATAGTAGTAGGCCATTGCTATTGATACTGGCATATAATTCCACACATTAAAAAATGGAGAACAAAAATGTGGAGGGTAAAATAGGGAAAGATCAAGATCCACTTCCACCTCGTGCTGAAGCTGCTGCCACTAGTCATGGCCGAGACGATGAAATGCCATCAACGTCGTCTGCCAAGGCCGATGCCCAATGTCATAGTAGAGAGCATGTAAAATCCAAAACAGTAAAGTTCAGTAAAATGACCCAAAAATCAAAATTAAAAGCGTCTGAGGAGAAGCGTAAACTTGCCAATATGCCATTTACGACACGGAGTGGCAAGGAACGGCTGAGGCCCTGGCCTATGTTCATGGCTAGTGGTTCAGCTTCACATGAGTATGGAAGCACTCATCCTCTCACTAGAAAAATTAAAAGACTTAAGCTGGCAAAAGCACAGCAAAGAACTGTGCGTTCTTCTAAATCACAAATCCCCAAGGAGAGTCCAATTGTGTCGGCTGCGATGCCTGACCTTCACAACACTGGACTGGAAGAGGTGGCGCCTTTCACCATTTGCACGCCCCCTGCAAGTGCTGGAAGGAGCACCCGCAGTCCAGTTCCTGATAGTCAAATTGAAGATGTCACTGTTGAAGTACACCAGGATGAGGATATGGGTGTTGCTGGCGCTGAGGAGGAAATTGACAAGGAGGATTCTGATGGTGAGGTGGTTTGTTTAAGTCAGGCACCCGGGGAGACACCTGTTGTCCGTGGGACGAATATGGCCATTGACATGCCTGGTCAAATTACAAAAAAAATCACCTCTTCGGTTTGGAATTATTTTAACAGAAATGCGGACAACAGGTGTCAAGCTGTGTGTTGCCTTTGTCAAGCTGTTATAAGTAGGGGTAAGGACGTTAACCACCTCGGAACATCCTCCCTTATACGTCACCTGCAGCGCACTCATCATAAGTCAGTGACAAGTTCAAAAACTTTGGATGACAGAGGAAGCAGTCCACTGACCACTAAATCCCTTCCTCTTGTAACCAAGCTCCAGCAAACCAAACCACCAACTCCCTCAGTGTCAATTTCCTCCTTACACAGGAAAGCCAATAGTCCTGCAGGCCATGTCACTGGCATGTCTGATGAGTCCTCTCCTGTCTGGGATTACTCCGATGCATCCTTGAGTGTAACGCCTACTGCTGCTGGTGCTGCTGTTGTTGCTGCTGGGAGTCGCTCGTCATCCCAGAGGGGAAGTCGGAAGACCACTTGTACTACTTCCAGTAAGCAATTGACTGTCCAACAGTCCTTTGCGAGGAAGATGAAATAGCACAGCAGTCATCCTGCTGCAAAGCGGATAACTCAGGCCTTGGCAGCCTGGGCGGTGAGAAACGTGTTTCCGGTATCCACCGTTAATTCACAGGCAACTACAGACTTGATTGAGATACTGTGTCCCCGGTACCAAATACCATCTAGGTTTCATTTCTCTAGGCAGGCGATACCGAAAATGTACACAGACCTCAGAAAAAGAGTTACCAGTGTCCTAAAAAATGCAGTTGTACCCAATGTCCACTTAACCACGGACATGTGGACAAGTGGAGCAGGGCAGACTCAGGACTATATGACTATATGACTGTGACAGCCCACTCCCGCAGCAAGAACAGCAGCGGCGGCACCAGTAGCAGCATCTCGCAAACGCCAACTCGTTCCTAGGCAGGCTACGCTTTGTATCACCGCTTTCCAGAAGAGGCACACAGCTGGCAACCTCTTACGGAAACTGAGGAACATCATCGCAGAATGGCTTACCCTAAATGGACTCTCCTGGGGATTTGTGACATCGGACAACGCCAGCAATATTGTGCGTGCATTACATCTGGGCAAATTCCAGCACGTCCCATGTTTTGCACATACATTGAATTTGGTGGTGCAGAATTATTTAAAAAACGACAGGGGCGTGCAAGAGATGCTGTCGGTGGCCCGAAGAATTGCGGGCCACTTTCGGCATTCAGCCACCGCGTGCCGAAGACTGGAGCACCAGCAAACACTCCTGAACCTGCCCTGCCATCATCTGAAGCAAGAGGTGGTAACGAGGTGGAATTCAACCCTCTATATGCTTCAGAGGATGGAGGAGCAGCAAAAGGCCATTCAAGCCTATACATCTGCCTACGATATAGGCAAAGGAGGGGGAATGCACTGACTCAAGCGCAGTGGAGAATAATTTCAACGTTGTGCAAGGTTCTGCAACCCTTTGAACTTGCCACACGTGAAGTCAGTTCAGACACTGCCAGCCTGAGTCAGGTCATTCCCCTCATCAGGCTTTTGCAGAAGAAGCTGGAGACATTGAAGGAGGAGCTAAAACAGAGCGATTCCGCTAGGCATGTGGGACTTGTGGATGGAGCCCTTCATTCGCTTAACCAGGATTCACGGGTGGTCAATCTGTTGAAATCAGAGCACTACATTTTGGCCACCGTGCTCGATCCTAGATTTAAAACCTATGACACAAGTCTGCAGAGGTTCAAAGACCTGCTGGTGAGAAAATTGTCAAGTCAAGCGGAAACGTGACCCGTCAACAGCTCCTCCTTCACATTCTCCCGCAACTGGGGGTGCGAGGAAAAGGCTAAGAATTCCGAGCCCACCCGCTGGCGGTGATGCAGGGCAGTCTGGAGCGAGTGCTGACATCTGGTCCGGACTGAAGGACCTGCCAACGATTACTGACATGTCATAAAGTCAAATCCCCAAAGGGAGGGGAAAGAAAAAAGAAATCAGTTTTTTTGTGCGGTGCACACAACCCAATATCCAATATATTAAAATATTTTTCTTTATTGATAAATTGTTAAAAAATCCCTATGTTATTCGTATTTATAGGCAAAATTGCCACACTTAATATTTATTAATTTTATGTATAATTAAGGATATTGATCAGACTAGTATTGTCCTTAAATTTGTAATCAAGCGAAGTAATAAAAGATAGTAAGGAAAGTGAAAAAGAATGAAAAATAAGTGAATAAAGATTAAAAACAAAGCTGATGTGTCGAGTGCCTTTTGTATTTATGTAATAAGATGGTCCTAATGTGCGTAAACCGTACTGGTTCCCACTGAGTTATATTGACATAAAAGGTTCTTACTGGGAAATACGTGAATATTTAACTGCAATAATATTCATTACTGGGATGTGTTCCACAGATGCAATATGGTATTAATAATTATGATAGTAAATGTGTGTCGGTTAACAGATGATTTCAGACAGATACACAGATCCTATATTATAATAGTTATTGCAAATTCCACACGATCCCATCCCTGGGATGTTGCATATTATGCCTGCAGAGTTCGTTTACTCAGAGTGATTTATTATGTCTTTTATTGTAGTACAAAAGATATATGTGAGGTAAGAGATAAGTCACTCAATAGAGCACCCAAAGTTGCCACATTACCCACATCACGTGCTATATAGGCACAGTTGCCTGGATAATATTGGCAAGCTGGACTGTGAATTTGCTATAGGATATTGTTGTTACTACAATGTCCTGCTGAATCACCACCTTTAATTTCCCATGTGATCTGTGACTCAGAAAAGACCCAAAGATAGTCAGTTGACACAGTAATTTGGGCCAGCAATAACTCCTATGTGGTCATCCGACGCCCCATCTGATATGATGTGCACGATTTAAATATATCACCGTGCAATCTGCAGTTACAGTTAGTGCCTCTATAGTTGGATTCTTGCTTTCTGCTGCTAATATTGCGCAGTTCTCATTCTCATTAATAGAGATCTCGATCCAACTAAATCCATATGCTTATACACTTGGTAATAAGCGTACTCCTGCTAGATGTTTAGCGGTGCAGTGATTGCTTTCAAGTGTCTAACCATCGTATATATTATTGCAACTAGACAGGCAATTACACCGCTCATCTGGTATGCTGTATGCAGGTTAATGATAACACATTCACCTATGTTTTTGCTATAAACTCCACCTATAAGTTTAGCGGTGCAGTGATTGTTATGGTGCAGCACGTCAGTGAAATGTCACAATGGAGATTATTGATTCCTGAGGATACTGCTGTAAGTTTGGTAGTACCGTAATTCGTTTCTAATTTCTAACAGTCACATATGTTTTACAGTAGCACGGGCGGTTGTGCCGCTCGTCAGGTACACTGTATACAGGCTAATAATAGCACATTCTCCTGTGTAGATACTGCTACAAGTTTGGCTGTGCCGTAATTAGTTTCCAATTTCTAACAATCACATATGTTTCACAATAAAGCGAGCGGTTGCACCGCTCGTTAGATACGCTGTATACAGGCTAATAATAACACCTTCTCCTGTGATCTTAATTATCAATAATCCTGCTATATGTTCAGCAGTGCAGTGATTGATTTCAAATTTCTACCAGTCACATATAATATTGTGACTGGGCGGTCAGTTGCACCGCTCGTCGTAACGCTGTCTGCAGGTTAACAGAGGCACATTCCCCTATGTACGTACACACATTTGATCGGACACTATTTCTAACATTTATATTTTGCACATTAGACACATCAGCCTAACGCCAATGCACATTTCGCTCATAGGCTTCCTCAGGGCACTATAGATTACTGACATGTCGTCTACTGTCACTGCATATGATTCTCTCACCATTGAAAGAATGGTGGAGGATTAAATGAGTGACCGCATCCAAGTAGGCACGTCAGACAGTCCGTACGTATACTGGCAGGAAAAAGAGGCAATTTGGAGGCCCTTGCAGAAACTGGTTTTATTTTACCTAAGTTGCCCACCCTCCAGTGTGTACTCCGAAAGAGTGTTTAGTGCACACCTTGTCAGCAATCGGCGTACGAGGTTACTTCCAGAAAATGTGGAGAAGATGATGTTCATCAAAATGAATTATAATCAATTCCTCCGTGGAGACATTCACCAGCAATTGCCTCCAGAAAGTACACAGGGACCTTAGATGGTGGATTCCAGTGGGGACGAATTAATATTCTGTGAGGAGGGGGATGTACACAGTGAAAGGGGTGAGGAATCGGACGATGAGGAGGAGGTGGATATCTTGCCTCTGTAGAGCCAGTTTGTGCAAGGAGAGATTGATTGCTTCTTTTTTGGTGGGGGCCCAAACCAACCAGTCATTTCAGTCACAGTTGTGTTGCAGACCCTGTCGCTGAAATGATGGGTTTGTTAAAGTGTGCATGTCCTGTTTATACAACATAAGGGTGGGTGGGAGGGCCCAAGGACAATTCCATCTTGCACCTCTTTTTTCTTTCATTTTTCTTTGCATCATGTGCTGTTTGGGAACTATTTTTTTGAAGGGCCATCCTGCCTGACACTGCAGTGCCACTCCTAGATGGGCCAGGTGTTTGTGTCGGCCACTTGTGTCGCTTAGCTTAGCCATCCAGCGACCTTGGTGCACCTCTTTTTTTCTTTGCATCATGTGCTGTTTGGGGACTATTTTTTTGAAGTGCCATCCTGCCTGACACTGCAGTGCCACTCCTAGATGGGCCAGGTGTTTGTGTCGGCCACTTGGGTCGCTTAGCTTAGTCATCCAGCGACCTCGGTGCAAATTTTAGGATTAAAAATAATATTGTGAGGTGTGAGGTGTTCAGAATAGACTGAAAATGAGTGGAAATTATGGTTATTAAGGTTAATAATACTATGGGATCAAAATGACCCCCAAATTCTATGATTTAAGCTGTTTTTGAGGGGTTTTTGTAAAAAACACCCGAATCCAAAACACACCCGAATCCGACAAAAAATTTTCAGGGAGGTTTTGGCAAAACGTGTCCGAATCCAATACACGGCCGCGGAACCGAATCCAAAACCAAAACACAAAACCCGAAAAATGTCCGGTGCACATCACTAGTATTTATATTCTAAAACAAATTAATTGTTCCTCCCGGTTCCTGTGTTTCTGGGCGCCAAAAACAAGCCACGATCACTCTTCTCCGTCACTTCCGTGCGTTCCACCGCGCACTTCCGGCGGTGGCGGAAGTGACGTATCATATCCACCAGAGCCGTAACTAGGGGGGGGGGGGCTAAGGGGTCACGTGCCCCGGGCGCTGGAATGAGGGGGCGCCAGAAATCTCCACCCGGCTCTCTCAGCCAGCTGCTCCTCCACTCCTGACCATGGCAATCGCCTCCCACAGCCAGCACCAGCACTGAGTGGGCGGCATTGAAAGCATATGCGGCCGCGGATCTAATAACCCGCAGCAGCCGCCCCCGCACACACCAGCTGCAGTCTGGCCGCACCTGCAGACATGTCACAGCCTGACATGTCTGATGTAGCCAGCCAGCAGCAGTGCCCGACGCCTGCCCCCTTCCCCCTGCATGGTGGCTGCTCCCACCCCCGGGACCAGCCACCATTGTGCTGCTTTCTTTTTGTCCCCGATAAGGAATCTCCTGTCCCCCCTGACTCTGAGGCTCCGCCCCCTCTCTATGGGCTGTGCGGCTGCAGGTGGGCAGACAAGGGGGGGAGGAGGAGCACTGACGGGAGAAGGTTAGCACAGTGCTGCCTTCCAGCGGGTGTAGCCGCCAGCGCCGTTGCAGAGCTGGGGGCGATTGCCGGCTCTGTGCTGTAATGTGCCCATCACTTGTAGCCGAGAACAGCTGGGCCTCATAACCAATGAAGGTGCTCATCTGTTCAGCAGTCGGACCCCACAACTGGCCACACTGGTAAGAGTAAGTCTCCACCAAACCTGTGCTATTCCTCTCATCTCTGCTCAGTTCCTGTCTGAAGCTCTGAGCACCTGCTCCCTTCACACTGTACATTTCTGTTTCTCCCAGGATCCAGGCTACAGTGTATAGGTCTCCATGTTCTACCCTTTAGCCGCAGCATGTATTTCTCCATGTTCCTCCTAGTCCATTCACCAATGTGTAGTATGTTTCAATTTGCTCCCCTCCCCCCTCATCTCCATGGCCCCCTCCTCCCACCCCAGTCACCTGTGTGTAGGTCTCCATGTCCCTCTTCTCCCCCCATAGTCACCAGTGTGCTTGCCTCCATGACCCCCTTCCCCCGCCGCACTCAACTATGTGTACGTCTCCATGTCCCCCTTCCCCCACCATAGTCATCAATGTATACGTCTCCATGCCCTCCTTCCCCCACCACAGCCACCAATTTGTATGTCTCTCCCCAGTCACTAGTGTGGTACATTTCCATGTCCTCCTATCCCCTACCACAGTCACCAGTGTGTCGTCTCCATGTCCCCCTATCCTCACTCCAGTCACCACTATATACGTCACCCTCCCCCCCCACCTGTCACTATGTCTCTATATTCCCCCTCCAGCCACAGTGTGTCTGTCCCCCTCACCCAGTAACCAGTATGTATGTCTCCATGTACCCCCTCTAGCTGCAATGTGTATGTCTCTATGTCCCCCTCCGCCTTTCTCTTGCCCTGCTCCTCCTCCAGCCAGCCAGACCCATTTTTATTCCACTTGTCACCACCTTACCTTTCCTCCTTTTCTGCTGAAGGCGATGGAGTCCCACTGCCCAATGAACAGAAGCAACGAGGTGTTGCTGGCTGCTGAGAAGATCCGCACCTCGGCAAGAGCAGTGTATGTCGGGGCCTGATGTCACATCACAGCCAAGCATAGAGAGAGGAGCAGCAGCACACAGCAGCACCGCCGTCCATGACTGAGGAGCCACTGCCATGAGGACTCCGACGTGGGAGGTAGACAGTGACAGCGACTGATGGTGAGTGCGGAGGGTAATGCCAACTTTTGCTGGCGTTACTCTATAGAAGCCTATGTACTTCTTTTCATATTGTGCTGTCAGAAGGATCCCTCCCAGCACCCCTGCAGTCACTGCATCCTTCTGTGCATGCAAAGACGGACTTCCGGGGCATAAACCCGGAAGTCCAGTGGCTGTCACTGATCACAAAGGACAACTCTTATCGGGAGAGCTGCCCTTTACGGTACTAATCGCATATGTTAGTGTATGTGCTTAGTATCAATGCAATGTCACTGTGATGTGTAGCAGGATGTACTAGCGAGGGTTAGGGCATCCTGCCCTCTAGCTATTAATTGCAGGAAGTAGTTACAGAAAGTACAGTGACTATGTCGATCCCAGAATGTAGGTGCCGGCATGTTGATAACACGCTATTTTCTGAACGTTAGCCAGATTAAGAGCAAAACTTTAAACATACTGGCTACCCAACATGCTTACAGCTGTAATGCCGATCACATGCCAACACCTACATTCTGGGATTGACATCAGAGTCAATCCCACGTACTCATCCCATTCAGTGCTTACCCCTCTTTTTGTCATTCTTATACCCTCCCATGTGCACTCATTTTAAAACAGTGCTAGACAAACCCAACCGGAGGTTCTAAACACAGTGCACACCCTAATAAAATGTCCTGCACATGCCTCTGGCAGAGTGATGAGAATAAGTTTGCTTATTATTATTTTTTGTTTTATGGATTTTTATAGTATTTTTTATATATATTATTTTTTTATTTACTTATTTTTATATATTTTTATTTTTGTTTATTTATTTATTTATATTTTTTGGGGGGGGGCCATATTACTGCCTTGCCCCGGGTGCTGAAAAACCTAGTTTCGGCCCTGGTATCCACATGCGTTCCACCAACGAGCGGAAAATCCCGTATTCTGCGGAAGAGAAGCTCCTTTCTCAGGCACTAAATATACTTAGAAAGGACCAGTTATACTTATCATTCTTGTTTGTCACTTTCTCAGTGTTTATCTGAAGTAAAACCGACCTTTCCACTTCAAACACTAAGAAAGTGACAAACAAGAATGATAAGTATAACTGGTCCTTTAAATTATAAGTAGATTTAGTTCCAATTCTAGGGAGATTGAAAATTGTATTAGAAAGAATTGGCCACTACTTCAAAGGGATCCGATAATTGGTAAAGAACTCCATGAAAAACCATCCTCTATATACCGTAGAGCACCGAACATCAAGAGCAAAGTAGTCCATAGTTCAGTTGAAGATGAGAAACGTACAAGTGTTAGGATTCAAGGTTTCCACCGCTGTGGTCTCAGCAAGTAAAACCCACATGGAGGTGTAGAGATATAGATTTGAGATTGTCTAAAGCCGAACTGCGGTGGATATTTCAATTAAAAACATTAGTACCTCAAGGTCTCAATGGAGACTTTGAGCTGAAGCATTTCTTATAATTGTGTTTCTCTTTAGAAAACTATCCTCTCTGGTTTAGATTTATCTTTGTCTTAGTATATCATTTATCTATATACTCTTTTTCTCCCTTGTCTTAGTTTGTTATAATATGTAACTTTTTTTTATTATTTTTGAGGACCACCGCTTCCTGTGATGCTGGATTGTGCCCTCTTAATAAATTGGGATGAGTGATGTGAAATGATCTCTTAGATGTCGTAGTGCCTGAGAAAGGAGCTTCTCTTCCGTAGAATACGTGATTTTCCGCTCATTGGTGGAACGCATGTGGATACGATACGTCACTTCCGCCACCGCACGGAAGTGACGGAGGAGAGTGATCGCGGCTCGTTTTTTGCACCCAGAAACACAGGAACCGGAAGGAACAATTAATTTGTTTTAGGGTATAAATACCTAGTTGGACATAAGGTGCACTATGCTTCTGAGGAAGGACCATAAACTTGCAGGTCCGAAACGCGTTAAGCAAGGTGCCTTTTATCGTGGAACTTCTGGAGGGGTGGAACTGGTACTCTACCATCGGATGTGGATATCCAGGACCTTTTGGGACTCATTTCCGCTGTTTGTGAGGACCAGAAATCCCCTATGTTTTTATGCTGTTATTTTTTATGTTGAATGTGAGTGTGATTTTAAATTAAAACTGTACGAAAAACCCCACAGTGTTGCACTAAATATATTTCCCCCGAGATGTTGATCCAAAGAAATACGGGAAGGGACCACTGTTTCGGATGCATCGTGAAATCCTATATATGCATTGTTCTGACTCCTTCATGTGAGTGGTATATATTAATAAATTGGGATTCCTTTTACCAAACAGTGTTGCACTAAAATCCTTCTCTTTTGAGGTCAATATTGGGAGTGGATACATTAACACCAAGGAATCGACAATCACATCCATATAGAAGTGAATCAGGTTGTGTTGTTGTTAATATATGCATGTTCCCCTTTGTTTGCGCCACTGGTTTTATTCATTTTTTGTATTCTGCACTGCTGCAGGTCACATGGTGGCTTTTCAAGCACCCTGCTTTTCAGAAGCAAGTGCCATGGGATGAGGATGGTGCCACCCCCAGGACCCTGCACCCTTGATGATGTCACTGCTAGCACACCACTCCGTACAGCACCCACAGAGCTGGCTCCATAGTTGTGATAATATAATAATGTCAGTTTTATATAATTAGTAGAGCACTAACTGCGCATAAACAAACTAATCAGCCTAATTATATAAAGACATCACTAAAAGAACATAGAAGCTAGAAAAAAAGACATTTTGATTTCTAAAGTTGTATAATGACATTTACAAAGAAGAGAGAGGCAACTAAAGGTGGAAACCCCCTCTAGTAGTGCAAGATTTCTCTCCGTGAAAAGCCCTTTCCCTTCTACTGCAATGTGGGTGCTCTCCCATGGACTACTTAAATGGCTAATATGTAACATAAACATACACAACTTAATAAATTATTTGCTTAATGTCAGATGTGAATCAACAGTGGCACCTATGACATTAATTTTCCTATATATTATAGACAGTGCAATCGTTCACTTGATGTGAAATATCAATACAGAAGCATCTTAATAATTAAAAACATGTGGCATTTATGAAAGATTTATTTCTCAGGTTCTGTATGAAACTCCCTGATATAGTCAGCCAATTTAGCAAAGCTTATTAGTATAAGTCTCATTGCATTTTGGTTACCAGTTTAACTACGGAAATACTGGGTTGATGTAGTTGAAATGTTGACATTGAGAATTAAAAAAACAGAATATATATATATATATATATATCACTCCAATGGCGGCACTCCGGACTAGTACAAATTACTTAGAGACAGTTGTGTATATATACATATATATTTATTACCACATAATGACTATAATCACTTATGGGGGGGAAAAAAGTATTTATCCATCTAAGAGGAATGTAAAGCACATGAAAACATTACAGATATGATGATATATATTCATTTATCTTAAACAGATAGATGAATATATATATATATATTTCTATCTTTAATGTTTTCATGTGCTTCACATTCCTCTTAGTTGGATAAATACTTTTTTTTCCCCATAAGTGATTATAGTCATTATGTGGTAAGTAATCTATGAGATCTAAGAAGAAAATCACCTTCAAGTAAATGTATATACCAAATCTTTCTTGAAAACATTCCCTTAGGAGATCCTTTAACCAGTAAGCTTGAACTCCGGTTTAAGCACCAATCCTTATTTGATCTGCAGTTTTTCTTTTAATTACCCAGTTCTTCACTTGGACTTAATGAATCTGTACAAAGGTGATGTTTCATAGGGAAAATCACCTTATTAAAAACCAGGCTCAAAATACATTGGGCCTAATTCAGCATGGATCGCAAAAGCAAAATCTTTCTCTAATTGGCAAAACCATGTGCACTGCCAAAGGCGTGCGCAGCTAATTTTATTAGGGGGTGCACCGCAGTAGGGGCATGTCTAGCACCGCCTTCTGTGACCACTGGCAGGTACTGCATAACCCCGAAACCTAGCTGCCGCTGCACCATATCGCAGCTTACACTTCTCAAACCTATCCCTGACCTGGTGGCGGAACTAAAGAGTGGTGGGCCTTGGCTCATATGCATTCCACTCCGCTCCCCCCCCACCACCCCTTGCATGCGCCAGCACCTACACCCTGATTTTGAGTGGGCCACTCTAAAAAGTACTGAGATTTAGGGGGCCAAATATTTGAGTTTTAATATAACACAACTAAAGTTTAAAATGTACACATGTGCCATCAGATCCATATCTGCCTCTTTATATGCCATCAGACTCCTCCTCCGCAGGACACCAGCATATGTCATACATGTCCCCATGCTCACCAGTTACTGACAGTAGTGCCCCTTACTCACATTACACCACACAGTATGAGCCGAATTTCACATTACACCACACAGTATGAGCCGACATTCACATTACACCACACAATGTGAGCCGACATTCACATTACCCCACACAGTGTGAGCCGACATTTACATTACCCCACACAGTGTGAGCCGACATTCACATTACCCCACACATTGTGAGCCGAATGTCACATTACACCACACAGTGTGAGCCGACATTCACATTAGCCCACACAGTATGAGCCGAATGTCACATTACACCACACAGTATGAGCCGAATGTCACATTACACCACACAGTATGAGCCGAATGTCACATTACACCACACAGTATGAGCCAAATGTCACATTACACCACACAGTATGAGCCGAATGTCACATTACACCACACAGTATGAGCCGAGTGTCACATTACACCACACAGTGTGAGCCGAATGTCACATTACACCACACAGTATGAGCCGAGTGTCACATTACACCACACAGTATGAGCCGAGTGTCACATTACACCACACAGTATGAGCCGAATGTCACATTACACCACACAGTATGAGCCGAGTGTCACATTACACCACACAGTATGAGCCGAGTGTCACATTACACCACACAGTATGAGCCGAATGTCACATTACACCACACAGTATGAGCCGAAATTCACATTATAGCACACAGTATGAGCCAAAATGCATATTACCCCATACAGTATGAGCCGAATTTCACATTACCCCACAAAGTATGAGCCGACATTCACATTACCCCACACAGTATGAGCCGACATTCACATTACACCACACAGTATGAGCCGACATTCACATTACACCACACCACACAGTATGAGCCGACATTCACATTACCCCACACAGTATGAGCCGACATTCACATTACACCACACAGTATGAGCCGACATTCACATTACACCACAAAGTATGAGCCGACATTCACATTACCCCACACAGTATGAGCCGACATTCACATTACACCACACAGTATGAGCCGACATTCACATTACCCCACACAGTATGAGCCGAATTACACATTACCCCACACAGTATGAGCCGACATTCACATTACGCCACACAGTATGAGACGAAATTCACATTACACCACGCAGTATGAGCCGACATTCACATTACGCCACACAGTATGAGATGACATTCACATTACCCCACACAGTATGAGCCGACATTCACATTACCCCACACAGTAAGAGCTGACATTCACATTACGCCACAGGAGTATGAGCCGAAATTCACATTACACCACACAGTATGAGCCGACATTCACATTACGCCACACAGTAAGAGCCGACATTCACATTACGCCACACAGTAAGAGCCGACATTCACATTATGCCACACAGTGAGAGCCGACATTCACATTACGCCACACAGTACGAGACGACATTCACATTACGCCACACAGTGTGAGCTAAATTCAAGTTCGGTGTGTGCCGCTTTCCTTACTGCAATACAAAGAGAATGCCATCGTGTATATATATATATATATATATATATATATATATATATATATGTATATATATATATATATGTATATAGATATATATATATATATATATATATATGTATATAAATATGTATATATATATATATATATATATATATATATAATAAACCCTTCTTTACTTTTTTTATTATTATTAGTGCACCCACAGATCAATTTTTTCCCTTTTTTTATTGGGTAACTAACATTGATGTACTATATATATATATATATATATATATATATATATACATAATTTGAATCCCCTTGCCCGCCCTACCCCTCTCTTTCCCCTGCAGCAGGAGTGACTTACTGTCTCAGTGACAGAGAGTCTTTGGTGAAGACAGCTGTGTCTTCCGGCAGTGGATCCGATTCCTCCTGAGCACACGATGAATTGACAGTGCGGGCGGGGAGCGCGGGCGGGGGAGGAGAGAGGGAGGGCGCGCGGTGTGACATCATCATGTCACATCGCGAGGCGGGCAGCAGTGACAGAGCTCAGCATGCGTACTGAATATCCTGGCGGCTTGCGGCAGGTGCAGCGCCGGTGGGAGGAGCAGACACAGTGCCATCAGGACAAGCGGGCCGCGGTGATCATCACAATGCTGAATTTGTGACGTGTGGGGGGTGCTGGACATTAGAGGGTGCCTGTGCGCACCAGGCACCCCCCGTGCGCACGCCTATGTGCACTGCAGGTGGGGCAGATATAACATGTGCGGTGGGGTGGGGTGTGTTCAAACTGAAATCTAAATTGCAATGTACAAATTAAGCAGCCAGTATTTACCCTGCACAGAAACAACATAACCCACCCAAATCTAACTCTCTCTCATGTTATATCTGCCCCACCTGCAGTGCACATGGTTTTGCCCATCAGAGAAAGTTTGCTTTTGCGATCCATGCTGAATTAGGCCCATAATATGCATAACATGTCACTGGTAGAAGGATTGCATTACACAATATACTGCATCCAGACTGTCCAGATGCCACTGCAAGTAAAAGTGCTGTTACATGGATAAAAAGTGACTGCTCCCACTGTTAGCTACCGATGGAATGAGAGATGCAACCAATACAATGCATTTCACCAAGTTGGACTTTTTTTTCAATGATCTTTATTTGAGTGATCTTGACAAAGGGGATTGCACCCTTAAACATTGATCGTGGAATACACTGTATTTTTTGTATTATTTCAATTCTCTGAGTGCTGTCCTTTCATGATAGACTGTGCATTATTAATTTAGATGGAGCACCTGGGCTCCTTTTCCGCATGACAGAGTGCCGGCAGTTATGAATTTTATATATATATATATATATATATATATAGATAGATAGATGGATAGATATATAAATCCATACGCGGTCGCACGCGCACAAAAGACATCAAAGCATCCACTGGGGTGACTCCCAAGAAATCCAGAATCCTAGTCCGGACATCCACCTATAGAAAGCCAGCATAAAGGGGCACTCACCAGTAAATTTTGCACTAAAAAAGCATTATGTTTATTTCATACTTAACAGCATGATAGTTCAGGCAAATTATTCAATCAATGTTTCGATCCCTCCGGATCATCATCAGGATATACAGCAAATGCAGCTTATACAGCATGTCTCAGCTGTCCATGTTCACCAGCATCAAACAGTTAATGCCTAACAGGCCCCTTAAAATACGTTCAGGAATTTCAAAAAGAGCGGCAATCTCCCTACACCAGAGGTTCCCAAACTGTGTGCCGTGGCTCCCTGGGGTGCCTCGGGACACTTGCAGGGGTGCCCTGGGTTGGTGGTCCAGGACCAATTCAAATAATTCATGGTCAATATAATAAGCAAAACCAGTGCTGGTGGCTGCCAGTCATAAAATATGTGGCCAAACAGAAGCAAATCTTGTCCCTCACCACACAACTGACCCTAAGGATGACATATAAACGCGATCTACTTAATGTAATATTTTTTTCTAAATTTCTCAATAAGAAATTTTTGGCCTAGGGGTGCCGTGAAAAAAATTCTGATATTCTAGGGCGCCGTGATTCAAAAAAATTTGGAAACCACTGCCCTACACCAATAGCAATCCCGGAGTGACCCATCATATTATATAGGGCAATTTGAGAAGATGGTATATATTGTATAAAGGCTATAAACTGCAGCCCAGCCCTTTACTAGTGGTACTTACCACGAAAGGGCTGTACACATGCAATGGGAACAATAAACTTCAGCATGCGCTGCACCTAACACTGGTGGAATGCACGATACTTCCTGCGCCCCGCGCGAGTACAGTCACTTCCGGTCGCGGCTCATCAACGGCATAGCTTGCAGGGGCCGTGGCTGGCATGCGTTGCAACAGTAACTGCCGGGACGCATACCACATCCTCTATCTGGCGCAAGTGATTAATCGCGTCATACCTAGCAACCAGAGTGTCCGTAGCAACCACAGCACCCAGGCAAACACCTAAGCCTGAGAGCTCGCTAGAAAACAAAATAAAAACATAAACAAAGCTCAAGAGAACAAATAGCAAAAAAATAATATATATATATATATATATATATATATATAAAATAATCGTCATAATAAAGGAAAAAGGCGCCTACAATGTAAACACCATTCTTGCTAATGACATCAAATTAAAAAAAGAATCTCTTTGTCTCGATTTAAGATAACCTGTCAGTATCAAGAGGCCTGTTCAATAGAAGTATCCAAACACTTGATTACAAAAACATTAAATACCACAGCCTGCAGCACAATCATATGTGCCGCACACTGTGCAGCAACATTTCACAAACAGTTAAAATTACCAAATCCGACGACATACATAGAAAAAATCATAAAGAAAAAGAGAGAGTGTGTTGGCAAAAAATATATAAAAATAAATAAATAAAAAAGGAATATTAAATCAAAAAAATCTAAAACTAATCGCAAGGATATCTTTGTCCCCAGAGGAAAAATTAATAAGGATCAGAATCCAAAAATTGGTGTGATCCATAATTATCGTAGAAAAACACTGAGGGGGTTGCTTTCATTTAAACCATTTGGGGTAATCATTCCCAGGCGGTAAATCTATCTTGCCTCCAGCTTTTTAAGAACAAGTCCCCTATCACTTCCCCTTGGCAGTGGTGGTACCCAATCTATGCATATGGTCTCACAAGGGGTCTGAGGATCTCATCTCGGTACCTAATGGCAGTCAGGCTACCTCTGGCGAGCACATGGAGGGTTGTGCGGCCCCCCAAAGAAATGCCACCCCACACCATTACTGACCCACTGCCAAACCGGTCATGCTGGAGGATGTTGCAGGCAGCAGAACGTTCTCCTTGGCATCTCCAGACTCTGTCACGTCTGTCACATGTGCTCAGTGAGAACCTGCTTTTATCTGTGAAGAGCACAGGGCGCCAGTGGGGAATTTGCCAATCTTGGTGTTCTCTGGCAAATGCCAAACGTCCTGCACGGTGTTTGGCTGTAAGCACAACCCCCACCTGTGGACGTCGGGCCCTCATACCACCCTCATGGAGTCTGTTTCTGATCGTTTGAGTAGACACATGCACATTTGTGGCTTGCTGGAGGTCATTTTGCAGGGCTCTGGCAGTGCTCCTCCTGCTCCTCCTTGCACAAAGGCGGAGGTAGCGGTCCTGCTGCTGGGTTGTTGCCCTCCTACGGCCTCCTCCACGTCTCCTGATGTACTGGCCTGTCTCCTGGTAGCGCCTCCATGCTCTGGACACTACGCTGACAGACACAGCAAACCTTCTTGCCACAGCTCACATTGATGTGCCATCCTGGATGAGCTGCACTACCTGAGCCACTTGTGTGGGTTGTAGACTCCGTCTCATGCTACCACTAGAGTGAAAGCACCGCCAGCTTTCAAAAGTGACCAAAACATCAGCCAGAAAGCATAGGAACTGAGAAGTGGTCTGTGGTCACCACCTGCAGAACAACTCCTTTATTGGGTGCGTCTTGCTAAATGCCTATAATTCCCACCTGCTGTCTATTCCAGTTGCACAACAGCATGTGAAATTGATTTTCAATCAGTGTTGCTTCCTAAGTGGACAGTTTGATTTCACAGAAGTGTGATTGACTTGGAGTTACATTGTGTTGTTTAAGTGTTCCGTTTATTTTTTTGAGCAGTATATATATATATATATATATATATATAAAATGACTCATTTAACTGGTGGGGACCTATCAATGCCTGGAAGGCTTCGCTGAAGCTGGAAAGGCAGCGGTGGGTCCCCATTACCGGCAATAGGGACTGTATCGCTCTCACAAGGTATTGAGAGTAGCACTGGGGCAATCAGCAGTAAACTTAGTTTACAGCAGTTTGATGAATACTGGAAGGATGACATAACCCCTTTAGTGAGTACTAAAAGAGTTATGCATCATTGATAAATGGGGGCCATAATATAAAAAAATTCTTACATGGGCCCCGATAACCGGTACTGAGCACAGCCTCAGTAAAGATTCGGAAGCCGGGGACGGAGCAATTTGAAAGAAGAAGAGTAGAGGGGTATCACGGCCCCACCTGCCATTCCAGCCAGACACATAGACAGCAGCTGTACGGTACTGGAGGACTGGCGGCCTGCACGCGGAGCAGACATGAGCGGATGGCAGCATAAAGTATAATGAGTCAGTTTGACTCATTGTAAAGCTACGGGCCCTAATGCAATTTCAGCAGCACTAGTTCTGCTTCTACATCCTTCATTCCGGCAGCACTGTTCAAATCAGGGGTGGGGAGCGGTTGGCTGGTAGAATTTTGTATTTCTGTTTGTGTTTTTTGATGTCCTTGCGTGCAGGAAGCAAGCGGCTGGTGATATTTGCCTCTTTGATATTGCAGGACCCCAGTGACCAATATTAACATGGGGCTTGCACAGAACATAAACATAAATATGCATAACATTGATGTACTACTACCTGTTGATGGTCGGATTAAAACTTTTTGCTAGTAAAGACTGGTGAGTGCTCCCACTGTTTGGAGAGATATATATATATATATATATATATATATATATCCTTTGTATGGGCGGCACTCAGAGACTGAGTACGGGGATAATACCCCGAAACATTACCATTAAATTGGCCCGGTGGGGTCTTTTTTTGCACTTAACTTGCCTGGTGAAAGTCTCTGAGTGCCGCCCATACAAAGGATATATATACAGACGGTGATCTGCAGGGAGGGCACCGGAGCAAGGTGTACGTAAGTCCGGAGTTCCAGGGACCTTGTATGCATTGGTATATATATTTATATATATATATATATATATATATATATATATGTTCTAGTGATAAATCAGTTGCGCCTTCAGTGTTTGTGAATAAAACGTTGCAAATCCTTAAGTGATAGTTAGAATATGCGTACCAGACATATGTAGAACATTCGCCTTGTTTAGGGTGTCTTTGCATCTGGATGTTCCTTACTCGTACTGACTCTCCGTTCCCATCCGTCCAGGCATTGGTGTGGAGTTTGTACGTATATGCAAGACAATGTGTCAATATACTGCTCTTAGAAAAGTGACTTGGTGCTATTTTTGTGCAAAGTTAGCAATAAAGTGAATATGTGCAGAGGAAGTGCTGTAAGTGCTTATTAAAAATATATGAATAAAAATGAATATATTACTGGCAGTGTGCTAATTCCCTTTTTCCTTAGGTAATGTGCTTAAATACCATTTCTTAGGGGTGCAACACCATATAGCTCAGTATTCAGAGGAGATCTAGAGAGGAGGTATATTTATATGAGGCACTTACATCTAGAGTTGCAATGAATTAAAAAGATGCTGCCGTCATTCCGTCATCAGACTTATATACCTTTAAAAAAGTCCCATATGGGAAGGAAAAGCCTCTGATAGTGTAGTATTATTTAAAAAAACATTTAATAATACATAAAACGACAAAAAACATATAGATGGACTCGTACAATTTAAAAGTGCATATAAGCTTATCTGTTATTTCCTCAGATAGGAGCGGAGTGCCGGTAGGTGCCCAACGCGTTTCGTCCCTTAGTTCATCTCTGGGACTTCCTCAGGGGTCAATAGTGGTCTGCTCTGCATCCCCACACCTTATATTTACTAAGAAGTAGGTCACATTATCAGAACTGGATCGCGCTCGTCAGCCGCGCGCGTAGCGCTACTGCGCATGTGCGGGATTTCAAATCTCGCGTGGCTTTTGCTGCCGAGTGCTAGAACTACAAGTGGGAACTACAAGTTTCCATTGCGCATGCGCGTCCGCTGCTATCGCGCATGCGCACTCGAGATGCCGCCGTGATATTACCATACTTTGTCTCTAAATTCTGAGAGACAGAAATAGAGTCGTCAGTGTGCAGCTGCGCATATCTGCCTGCTGGAATCACACTGGTGGATGTTATATCATAGCTCATGTCAATTTTGTAAATAAATAAATATAGGTGTTAGGTGCAGGTCACATCACCATATAGTATATTTAAGAGGGATACGGCATGTTACATTTATTCATGCATATTTAGAGGAGTGAAATGTACAGCAAAAAATCATTAATATTTAACTGAACATGGTGAGTGTTTTTGCTTAATCATGGGATTTCTTAAGTAACATGATTGCAATTGTCAAATAGTTTCCTTGTTGTCGCCACGATGATGCACCAGAGCTCCAACGTTGGAATCCATACATGACAGCTACATGTAATGGGTGTTGGAGCATCGTGTGCATTAGTCATATACAGAAGGAATTCTCGCAATGTGGGTAATAGTGAAGAAGGCATATATATAGATAGTGGGTAATAGTGAAGAAGGCATATATATATATATGGAAATAAATATATAGAGATATTTAAAATATATATATAAGAGTGTATGAATATAAATATAAAAATATACATAAATATATAAATATAAATGTAAATATAAATATAAATATATCGAAAGGCATGAAATACATAAAATACATAGTGCAGGAGGGCTTATTAGAGCAAATACTTATAATTGTACTTTCCTAAGATGTTTAAAAAGTACAAAAAATGTATATATAAAAAATTGTATATATATATGAAGATATAAAAATATATATAGAATATAAAATATAAACCTTTACGTGGTTAGCGCATGAAAGAAAAAGGAGATTTAAAATGGGGAGTGGTTTATAGGAAGGGGGTAAGTTCGTAGTGTTCATTGAGACCATCTGGCATCATTGTCCCAAGTGTTTGGATCCAGAACATTTCTCTCTGTGCCAGTCTCTTGTCTCTATCACCGCCTCTCTGTCCTACTTTAATATGTTCGATGGCTTTGAATGTGATTTGATCCGGATTGGAGTTGTGAGTTTTGTTAAAGTGTTTTGGAACTGAATGATTGTCCATTCTGTTTTTAATTGCTCTTACGTGCTCCTGAATTCTCAGGCGAAGTGTTCTCTTAGTTTTGCCTATGTACTTTAGGCCACATGTGCACCAAGCCTACTAAAACCAACAGTGACGGAACCTACTGGCCCATGGCTTAAATCGACCGGATTTTTTAAATGCAACCACTGCTGCATCTGCAAATATGCACACAAGGATGGAAAGAAATTCAGCACCTCTAATTCGTCCAAAACATACAACATCAAGGATCTGATAAACTGCTCCACGAATTATGTAGTGTACTGTCTGGAATGCACATGTGGCCTAAAGTACATAGGCAAAACTAAGAGAACACTTCGCCTGAGAATTCAGGAGCACGTAAGAGCAATTAAAAACAGAATGGACAATCATTCAGTTCCAAAACACTTTAACAAAACTCACAACTCCAATCCGGATCAAATCACATTCAAAGCCATCGAACATATTAAAGTAGGACAGAGAGGCGGTGATAGAGACAAGAGACTGGCACAGAGAGAAATGTTCTGGATCCAAACACTTGGGACAATGATGCCAGATGGTCTCAATGAACACTACGAACTTACCCCCTTCCTATAAACCACTCCCCATTTTAAATCTCCTTTTTCTTTCATGCGCTAACCACGTAAAGGTTTATATTTTATATTCTATATATATTTTTATATCTTCATATATATATACAATTTTTTATATATACAATTTTTGTACTTTTTAAACATCTTAGGAAAGTACAATTATAAGTATTTGCTCTAATAAGCCCTCCTGCACTATGTATTTTATGTATTTCATGCCTTTCGATATATTTATATTTATATTTACATTTATATTTATATATTTATGTATATTTTTATATTTATATTCATACACTCTTATATATATATTTTAAATATCTCTATATATTTATTTCCATATATATATATATATGCCTTCTTCACTATTACCCACTATCTATATATATGCCTTCTTCACTATTACCCACATTGCGAGAATTCCTTCTGTATATGACTAATGCACACGATGCTCCAACACCCATTACATGTAGCTGTCATGTATGGATTCCAACGTTGGAGCTCTGGTGCATCATCGTGGTGACAACAAGGAAACTATTTGACAATTGCAATCATGTTACTTAAGAAATCCCATGATTAAGCAAAAACACTCACCATGTTCAGTTAAATATTAATGATTTTTTGCTGTACATTTCACTCCTCTAAATATGCATGAATAAATGTAACATGCCGTATCCCTCTTAAATATACTATATGGTGATGTGACCTGCACCTAACACCTATATTTATTTATTTACAAAATTGACATGAGCTATGATATAACATCCACCAGTGTGATTCCAGCAGGCAGATATGCGCAGCTGCACACTGACGACTCTATTTCTGTCTCTCAGAATTTAGAGACAAAGTATGGTAATATCACGGCGGCATCTCGAGTGCGCATGCGCGATAGCAGCGGACGCGCATGCGCAATGGAAACTTGTAGTTCCCACTTGTAGTTCTAGCACTCGGCAGCAAAAGCCACGCGAGATTTGAAATCCCGCATATGCGCAGTAGCGCTACGCGCGCGGCTGACGAGCGCGATCCAGTTCTGATAATGTGACCTACTTCTTAGTAAATATAAGGTGTGGGGATGCAGAGCAGACCACTATTGACCCCTGAGGAAGTCCCAGAGATGAACTAAGGGACGAAACGCGTTGGACACCTACCGGCACTCCGCTCCTATCTGAGGAAATAACAGATAAGCTTATATGCACTTTTAAATTGTACGAGTCCATCTATATGTTTTTTGTCGTTTTATGTATTATTAAATGTTTTTTTAAATAATACTACAGTATCAGAGGCTTTTCCTTCCCATATGGGACTTTTTTAAAGGTATATAAGTCTGATGACGGAATGACGGCAGCATCTTTTTAATTCATTGCAACTCTAGATGTAAGTGCCTCATATAAATATACCTCCTCTCTAGATCTCCTCTGAATACTGAGCTATATGGTGTTGCACCCCTAAGAAATGGTATTTAAGCACATTACCTAAGGAAAAAGGGAATTAGCACACTGCCAGTAATATATTCATTTTTATTCATATATTTTTAATAAGCACTTACAGCACTTCCTCTGCACATATTCACTTTATTGCTAACTTTGCACAAAAATAGCACCAAGTCACTTTTCTAAGAGCAGTATATTGACACATTGTCTTGCATATACGTACAAACTCCACACCAATGCCTGGACGGATGGGAACGGAGAGTCAGTACGAGTAAGGAACATCCAGATGCAAAGACACCCTAAACAAGGCGAATGTTCTACATATGTCTGGTACGCATATTCTAACTATCACTTAAGGATTTGCAACGTTTTATTCACAAACACTGAAGGCGCAACTGATTTATCACTAGAACAAATTTGAAAACTAAGTTCCCTTGGGAATTGGACATTTTGAAATCTGGTTGCGACACCATTTACTCTGGGAGTGTTCTCTAAATAATTTAATAATTTGCTTTGCACTATTTCATGTGTAACTTATGATCTCCCATCTCAGGGATATCTGGTTATAGAATATTCAGGTTGTAGCGCTATCTGCACTTTTTGTACACAATATATATATATATATATATATATATATATATATATATGTATATATATACTTTATATATATATATATACTGTATATATATCAATACGAGGGTGCGGCACTCATGCTAGTCTCATAAAGAAACGGACATCCGTCCAAATGTCTTCTTCTTCTTCCAAAAAAAAAATATATATATTAATACCCACAAATCCGGTGCTGCCACTTAAATGGAGTGTGAGGTATAAAATCAACCAGGTTTGGTTAAGATCAGACAGGCAGACCTGCTTTACCCCTCAGACACAATGACCACACACTAACACAGGATCCAACCCCATTTTATTGATACATAAAACAAGGTAGCAACTTTACTTCTCACCACAAGAGACTTCAACTTAGCAATAGCAATGGTGAAACAGTTTAAATGTCCTAACTCAGAGTTTAAATAACTAGCATGCATGTGAATTTGGAAAATACAATTTAGCATAACATTCTCTGCAATATAAACAGTTCACGTGCACAGTCCAATGCTTTGGGAAATGGAAAACGAGCATTTATAGAGCATAAGCATTAGCATGAGTCTTTGCGAGGCTAGCTCTTAGCATACAGAGTCCAGAATTAAGAGAGCATAAGCCTAAGCATAAAGGGGGTCATTACGACCTGATCGCACGCTAGTTTTTTTCGCTGTGCTGTGATCAGGTCTGAACTGAGCATGCGTATGCACCGAAATGCGCAGGCGCGTCGTACGGCTACAAAGCGTATTGTTGCTGGGCGATGGGTTGCACAAAGAATCCATTCGCACAGCCGATCGCAAGGAGATTGACAGGAAAAAGGCGTTTGTTGATGTCAACTGACTGTTTTCTGGGGGTGGTTGGAAAAACGCAGGCATGTCCAAACGTTTGCAGGGCGGGTGCTGACGTCAATTCCGGCCCCGGACAGGCTGAAGTGATCGCAAGGGCTGAGTAAGTTCTGAGCTACTCAGAAACTGCACAAAATGTTTTTGCACAGCTCAGCTGCACATGCGATCGCACACTTGCAATTCTAAAATACAATCCCCTGTGGGCTGTGACTATGAGTTCGCGGGGCTGCTAAAAACAGCTAGCGAGCGATCAACTCTGAATGACCCCCAAAGACTCTGCAATTATACCTCTTTGCATACAGAGCCCAGCACTAGAAACGCACAAACAATATAACCTGGGGGGAAATTCAGACCTGATTGCTGCTGTGCATTTATGCACAGCGGGCGATCAGGTCTGAACTGCGCATGCGTATGCACCGCAATGCGCAGGCGCGATGGTCCATAGCAACGGGGAACGCTGGGCAGCGATGGGATGGTGCGCAAAAATCCGATCGCACAGGCGATCGCAAGAAGATTAACAGGAAGAGGGCGTTTCTGGGTGCAAAACTGACCATTTCTAGGGAGTGTCCGGAAAGACGCAGGGGGGACCTGGTGTTTTGTGGGAGGATTTGTGACTTCAGCTCCGGCCCCGATCATTGCAGAGGCTGAGAAAGTCCTGGGCTGTGCAGAGACTTCACAAACTGCTGTTTGTGCAGCTCTCCTGCACATGTGATCGCACACCTGCACAGGGAATTCCCCCTCCCCCTGTAGGCGGCGACTACTTGATTGCGGGGATGCAAAAAACGCACCCTAGCGATCAGGTCTGAATTATCCCCCAAGTCCGGTATTTTAGATAGTGAAAACATTAGCATAAGAAAATATGTCTGCTTCATCACATTCAACATTTGTGAGCACACCTTTTCTTTGACTTGTCTGCATTTTAAATCATTCACTTTGGCCTGAACACATTAGCATTTGCATGACATACAGTACATTTGATTCAATACACTTTTACTAGCCATATTTGCATGGAATAAAATACATTTACATTATCACACTTTAGCATTGAGGCGCATACCTCTAGTAATGACCTGACAACAACAGGTGCTTTACTTCAACATAACTGCTTTAGCAGAACACAGAATACATTTGTATTATCACATTTTAACTAGAGATGAGCGGGTTTAGTTCCCTGAGAACCGAAACCGCCCGAACTTCACCACCCGAGCCCGGATCCGAGTCAGGCTCAGGTTTTCTCACCTGACTCGGAAACCAGAACAAGGCAAAACGTCATCATCCCGCTGTCAGAGTCTCGTGGGGTTTCTATTATATATAAGTCGCTGCATGTTGCCACCATTTTCACTCTGGCATTGGAGAGAGGACGTGTCTCTGTCCTCAGTGTCCTGCATCAGTTCGGTGGTAGTGTCTTGTGCTGCATCAGTCCAGTCACAGTGGTGGTGTCCAGGGCCGTAACTACGTGTGTGCCAAGGGGGCTTGGCACACAGCGCAGTTGCCCTGGGGGCGCACGGCCAGCGGCATGTAATGAGTCAAATTGACTCATTACATGCCGCCTCTGAACTGCGCCGTGCGCCGCGCTGGAGGAGAGAAGACAGGAGCGCCGGGCAGCGGAGGAGGAGGGAGGGGGAGCAGAGAGCCGCAGCAGCGCTATTTGATTGGTAGTAAGCACTGCTGCAGCATCCCCCTCTCCTTCTGTATTGGCTGCCTGGCGCTGCTGTGGATGCATCCCAGCATCCACAGCAGCGCCGGGCAGCCAATACAGAAGGAGAGGGGGATGCTGCAGCAGCGCTTACTACCAATCAAATAGACAAGGTGGAAAGCTGCTCAATCAGATTGTAATGTCACTCAGGTGCTAAAAGGGGAGGGGTAATTCTGTGTCGGTATGGGTGGGCTGCTGCAGGTCGGCACACCCTAACACTTTATTAACACTTATTATTTTTCCTATCACTTTGTATATATTATTTTAATCACACCACTTACATAGCACTTCTGTGCTTCTTATTAACCCCTATTAATTTTCACCTGTGTGCTGACCTGGGGTGGCCGACCTGTGCCGACATTGTGGGGTCCTGCACCCCAGGCCCATACCTAGTATTACGGACCCCCAGTGACGGAGAAGCCTTGTCGATCGGCCTGGGGGCTTAACCCTATATCTGCAGATATACGCAACTAAGATCTCCGTATTATCTGACTATTATTATATAGTAATATTATTCACTCGGTGTGCATTAGGGAACACAGTTTTTTTTTTTTCCTACACAGAATTACCCCTCCCCTTTTAGCACCTGAGTGACATTACAATCTGATTGAGCAGCTTTCCACCTTGTGTATTGTATATAGAGAGGCACAAATGGGTCAGCATTAGGAGGGATTGCTGACTCTAGTAGTGCCAAAGGGGAAGCCAGGGGTATCCCCAGGTAAGCTGGCTCTCAGATGCTGTAGGTGCCATTACCATGTGGCCTTACACTGGGAATTTAACCCAGATATATATATATGTAATTATTTATGGGGTGGGTGTGGGGTGCAGTGGCCCCTGTGTCGGTATGGGTGGGCTGCTGCAGGTCGGCACACCCTAACACTTTATTAACACTTATTATTTTTCCTATCACTTTGTATATATTATTTTAATCACACCACTTACATAGCACTTCTGTGCTTCTTATTAACCCCTATTAATTTTCACCTGTGTGCTGACCTGGGGTGGCCGACCTGTGCCGACATTGTGGGGTCCTGCACCCCAGGCCAATACCTAGTATTAGGGACCCCCAGTGACGGAGAAGCCTTGTCGATCGGCCTGGGGGCTTAACCCTATATCTGCAGATATACGCAACTAAGATCTCCGTATTATCTGACTATTATTATATAGTAATATTATTCACTCGGTGTGCATTAGGGAACACAGTTTTTTTTTCCTACACAGAATTACCCCTCCCCTTTTAGCACCTGAGTGACATTACAATCTGATTGAGCAGCTTTCCACCTTGTGTATTGTATATAGAGAGGCACAAATGGGTCAGCATTAGGAGGGATTGCTGACTCTAGTAGTGCCAAAGGGGAAGCCAGGGGTATCCCCAGGTAAGCTGGCTCTCAGATGCTGTAGGTGCCATTACCATGTGGCCTTACACTGGGAATTTTACCCAGATATATATATATGTAATTATTTATGGGGTGGGTGTGGGGTGCAGTGGCCCCTGTGTCGGTATGGGTGGGCTGCTGCAGGTCGGCACACCCTAACACTTTATTAACACTTATTATTTTTCCTATCACTTTGTATATATTATTTTAATCACACCACTTACATAGCACTTCTGTGCTTCTTATTAACCCCTATTAATTTTCACCTGTGTGCTATATAGAGAGGCACAAATGGGTCAGCATTAGGAGGGATTGCTGACTCTAGTAGTGCCAAAGGGGAAGCCAGGGGTATCCCCAGGTAAGCTGGCTCTCAGATGCTGTAGGTGCCATTACCATGTGGCCTTACACTGGGAATTTAACCCAGATATATATATATATATGTAATTATTTATGGGGTGGGTGTGTGGTGCAGTGGCCCCTGTGTCGGTATGGGTGGGCTGCTGCAGGTCGGCACACCCTAACACTTTATTAACACTTATTATTTTTCCTATCACTTTGTATATATTATTTTAATCACACCACTTACATAGCACTTCTGTGCTTCTTATTAACCCCTATTAATTTTCACCTGTGTGCTGACCTGGGGTGGCCGACCTGTGCCGACATTGTGGGGTCCTGCACCCCAGGCCCATACCTAGTATTAGGGACCCCCAGTGACGGAGAAGCCTTGTCGATCGGCCTGGGGGCTTAACCCTATATCTGCAGATATACGCAACTAAGATCTCCGTATTATCTGACTATTATTATATAGTAATATTATTCACTCGGTGTGCATTAGGGAACACAGTTTTTTTTTTCCTACCAATCAAATAGCGCTGCTGCGGCTCTCTGCTCCCCCTCCCTCCTCCTCCTTCTCAACTGACTTCACACTGCACCGAGAGGGAGATGCACGAGGAGCCTGTCAGCGGGGAGAAGGTAAGTATGTCTCTCTCTCTCTCTCTCTCTCTCTCTCTCTCTCCTGCAATGTGTAAAAAGGGGTCCCATCTGCTGCAATGTGTAAAAAGGGGTCCCATCTGCTGCAATGTGTAAAAAGGGGTCCCATCTGCTGCAATGTGTAAAAAGGGGTCCCATCCGCTGCAATGTGTAAAAAGGGGTCCCATCTGCTGCAATGTGTAAAAAGGGGTCCCATCTGCCGCAATGTGTAAAAAGGGGTCCCGTCTGCCGCAATGTGTAAAAAGGGGGACTGGCTGCCGCAATGCGTAAAAAGGGGTCCCGGCTGCCGCAATGCGTAAAAAGGGGTCCCATCTGCCGCAATGCGTAAAAAGGGGTCCCATCTGCCGCAATGTGTAAAAAGGGGTCCCGTCTGCCGCAATGTGTAAAAAGTGGTCCTGGCTGCCGCAATGTGTAAAAAGGGGGACTGGCTGCCGTAATGTGTAAAAAGGGGTCCTGGCTGCCGCAATGTGTAAAAAGGGGGACTGGCTGCCGCAATGTGTAAAAAGGGGGACTGGCTGCCGCAATGCGTAAAAAGGGGTCCCATCTGCCGCAATGCGTAAAAAGGGGTCCCATCTGCCGCAATGTGTAAAAAGGGGTCCCGTCTGCCGCAATGTGTAAAAAGTGGTCCTGGCTGCCGCAATGTGTAAAAAGGGGTCCTGGCTGCCGCAATGTGTAAAAAGGGGGACTGGCTGCCTGTTAGGGTCTCCTGCCCTGTGCTGCCACGTCGTCATGGCAACCGGGAGACAAGTACTAGCGGAGTAACCTGAGCGCAGCTGATACTCCGGTTCGGGTCTTTTGCTGTGCAGTGGTTATAGGCTCTGTGCACGGCAGGGGATCCGGTGCTGGTTTTTGTGCTCACAGTCTGTGAGGTCTGAGTGGGGCGTGGACAGCACCTGCTTTATAAGGCCTCTTTCCAGGTTAAGCAGATGCTGCTGAATCTTTGTTGGTTAGTCAGTTCCTGAAAGTTAGCCAGTACTGTGTAGCTTTGTATTTGTTTGTTGCTTACTGCAAATAGGCCTGGGGATTTGGTATTACACTCTGCCAATCCAGACCTAGCAGTAAGACTGGAGTCAGTCGTTTAGCTTGCTGGGGTTCTGTTACTACTCTGTGAACTTAGCAAGTTTGCGGCTGTATTCTAAGACTTGCCTGTCTAATCCTGTCTCACTGTGCTAGGTGTCAGGGGTCAGTTTAGTGGCAGTAAACTGAACCTGTGCACTGCAAGTGAGAATTAGGATTGTGGAGACTCTCCTTGTGTCTATCATTCCATCTCTGACCAAGGAGTTTACTGCCACACCCGTTGGTAACCCTTTAGGGTTTTGCTGTTGCCCTTAGCAACAGCATTTCGGGTTCTCTATGTATTAAAACACAACATCTTGCTTTTCCCATCTGAGCATTTCTAATACAAGGGAGATACCCAGTTCCTTAGCCTCTGGGCTTCTCTGTTCACTTTGTGTGTATTTTGTTACCCTATCACCTTCTGTGTACGTTATGTCATATTCCCCAGTCTGTCTGTGAGTCCATTTGTTGTGCATAACAGTTCTGACACCAGTACTTTCCTGCAGGCACTGGTGTACATAACATATTCAGCAGCCTAATACTCCTGTTGAAATTTTGTGGGAATATGGAGCCACACACTCTGAAAAATTGTCCTTTTATGTGACTGTCTGTACTTTTGCCCCATTGGTGTTGGGGTTACCCTGGTTAAGGGCCCACAATCCTCAATTTGACTGGGTCTCTGGGGAGATTCTTAGTTGGGGTACTGATTGTTTCAGGAGTTGCTTGAGCCTTCCAGTCAGGCTCTCGCAGCTAAGTTTGCCAGGATTGCCAGGGTGTTATGCAGATTTTGCGGACGTGTTCTCCAAAAAAGTTGCAGAGGTACTACCTCCCCATCGCCCCTATGACTGTGCCATTGATTTGTTGCCAAATGCTAAGCTTCCCAAGAGCAGGTTGTACTCCCTGTCACGTCCTGAGACTCAGGCTATGGCAGAGTACATTCAGGAGAACTTGGCTAAGGGATTTATCAGACCTTCACAGTCTCCAGTTGGGTCGGGGTTCTTCTTCGTGGGTAAAAAGGACGGTTCGTTGCGACCCTGCATCGACTTCAGGGAATTGAACCGTATCACGATTAAAAACTCATACCCACTGCCTCTCATTTCGGTCTTGTTTGACCAGCTTCGTACTGCCACCATTTTTTCTAAGATTGACCTACGCGGTGCGTACAATCTAATCCGAATAAGAGAGGGGGATGAATGGAAGACTGCCTTTAATACCCACTCAGGGCATTATGAATATTTGGTGATGCCTTTTGGGCTCTGTAATGCCCCGGCAGTCTTCCAGGATTTCATGAATGATGTGCTCAGGGAATATTTGGATAGATTCTTAGTTGTATACTTAGATGACATCCTAATCTTCTCCCATTCCCTGGAGGAACATCGGAAGCATGTACGCTTAGTCCTCCAGAAACTCAGAGACCACCGGCTTGGGGCGAAGCTGGAGAAGTGCGAATTTGAAGTTCAGCAAATCGCATTTCTAGGATATATTATCTCCCCAGAAGGTTTCCAAATGGAGGGTTCCAAGGTACAGGCAGTCCTGGATTGGGTGCAACCCACTAGTTTGAAGGCGCTTCAGCGTTTCCTGGGCTTTGCAAATTTTTATAGACGATTTATCGCTGGATTTTCGTCTATAGTGGCGCCCTTGGTGGCACTCACTAAGAAAGGGGCGGATGTTGCTCACTGGTCTTGTGAGGCTAAAGCGGCTTTTGCCCGTCTCAAAAGGGCATTTGTTTCGGCCAAGGTGCTGCGACACCCAGATCCAGAGCGTCCTTTTGTGGTGGAGGTGGATGCCTCTGAGATGGGTATTGGGGCAGTGCTTTCTCAGATGGGAGTGTCTGATAGTCGCCTTCATCCCTGTGCTTACTTTTCCCGTAAATTTTCGCCTGCCGAGATGAATTATGACGTGGGTAACCGGGAATTGTTGGCTATTAAGGATGCACTCGAGGAGTGGAGACACTGGCTTGAGGGGGCTAAGTTTGTGGTCTCAATTCTCACTGACCATAAGAATCTGGCATATTTAGAGTCAGCGAAGCGTCTCAATGCCAGGCAGGCACGATGGGCTTTGTTTTTTGCTCGCTTTAATTTTTTGATAACATATCGCCCTGGGTCAAAAAACATCAAGGCTGATGCGCTCTCGCGGAGTTTTGCTCCAATCCAGGAGACCACCGAGGAGCCGTTGCCCATTGTTTCCCCATCATGTATTAAAGTGGGCATTACCCAGGACCTCTTATCATTAGTCCTTAGAGCACAGGAGCAGGCTCCTCCAGACCTTCCGGTAGGTCTTTTGTTTGTGCCTCCTAGGTTAAGACAGCGAGTGTTCCTGGAATTCCATGCCAAGAAGTCGGCAGGTCACCCGGGTATTGCCAGAACTCGGGAGTTGCTATCTAGGGCGGTGTGGTGGCCCTCGGTGGCTAAGGATGTGGATCAGTGGGTTCGGGCATGTGACATCTGTGCCCGAAATAAGACTCCTAGAGGGGTTCCTGTTGGCCCATTACATCCACTCTCTATCCCATCTAAGCCATGGACCCACATTTCAATGGATTTTGTGGTGGACTTGCCCAAATCCTCGGGGATGACAGCCATCTGGGTTGTCGTTGACAGGTTTTCGAAGATGGCGCACTTCGTTCCACTGGTTGGGCTGCCATCGGCCAGACGCCTGTCTGAATTATTTATGCTGCATGTTGTGCGTCTCCACGGGTTGCCACTTGATGTGGTCTCTGACCGCGGATCCCAGTTTGTGGCCAAATTCTGGAGGGCATTTTGTTCCGATCTCCAGATTTCTGTCAGCTTGTCATCAGGCTACCATCCGCAGTCTAATGGGCAGACTGAAAGGGTGAACCAGTCCTTGGAGCAGTTCCTCAGGTGTTATGTCTCCAAGTGTCAGACTGACTGGGTTGCTCATCTGTCCATGGCGGATTTTGCCTATAACAACGCGGCTCACTCTGTTACAGGGATCTCTCCCTTCCTTTGTGTGTATGGGCATCATCCTAAGGCCAATTCTTTTGACCCCCTGGACTCCACGCCTGGTGGTTCCTCTGTGGTTTCGGTCCTTAGAGGTATTTGGCGGAAAGTGAAGAAAGCCCTTGTGTCTGTGTCATTAGTGACCAAAAGGGTTTTTGATAAGCGGAAAAGACCCTGCAGCTTCAAATTAGGAGACTTTGTCTGGTTGTCTACCAAGAATTTGAAGTTGAGACAGCCATCTCATAAGTTAGGCCCCCGGTTCATCGGCCCTTATAAGATCACCAGGGTTATCAATCCGGTGGCATTTCAGTTAGATCTGCCCCGTTCTTTGGGTATCAATAAAACATTTCATTGTTCCCTTTTAAAACGGGCGATTAGGAATCCTTCTTCCAGTGGAAGACCTTCCCCTCTTCTGATACGTGGCCAGAGGGAGTTTGTTGTTGAAAGGATTCTTGACTCCAAGGTGGTTCGGGGTCGGCTGTCATTTTTGGTGCACTGGAAGGGGTATGGCCCGGAGGAGCGGTCGTGGGTGCGCAGTTGTGATCTTCATGCCCCCTGACTGATACGCTCTTTCTTCTCGCTGTTCCCCGATAAACCCGGTGGTAGGGGTTCTTTGACCCCTCGTCAGAGGGGGGGTACTGTTAGGGTCTCCTGCCCTGTGCTGCCACGTCGTCATGGCAACCGGGAGACAAGTACTAGCGGAGTAACCTGAGCGCAGCTGATACTCCGGTTCGGGTCTTTTGCTGTGCAGTGGTTATAGGCTCTGTGCACGGCAGGGGATCCGGTGCTGGTTTTTGTGCTCACAGTCTGTGAGGTCTGAGTGGGGCGTGGACAGCACCTGCTTTATAAGGCCTCTTTCCAGGTTAAGCAGATGCTGCTGAATCTTTGTTGGTTAGTCAGTTCCTGAAAGTTAGCCAGTACTGTGTAGCTTTGTATTTGTTTGTTGCTTACTGCAAATAGGCCTGGGGATTTGGTATTACACTCTGCCAATCCAGACCTAGCAGTAAGACTGGAGTCAGTCGTTTAGCTTGCTGGGGTTCTGTTACTACTCTGTGAACTTAGCAAGTTTGCGGCTGTATTCTAAGACTTGCCTGTCTAATCCTGTCTCACTGTGCTAGGTGTCAGGGGTCAGTTTAGTGGCAGTAAACTGAACCTGTGCACTGCAAGTGAGAATTAGGATTGTGGAGACTCTCCTTGTGTCTATCATTCCATCTCTGACCAAGGAGTTTACTGCCACACCCGTTGGTAACCCTTTAGGGTTTTGCTGTTGCCCTTAGCAACAGCATTTCGGGTTCTCTATGTATTAAAACACAACATCTTGCTTTTCCCATCTGAGCATTTCTAATACAAGGGAGATACCCAGTTCCTTAGCCTCTGGGCTTCTCTGTTCACTTTGTGTGTATTTTGTTACCCTATCACCTTCTGTGTACGTTATGTCATATTCCCCAGTCTGTCTGTGAGTCCATTTGTTGTGCATAACAGTTCTGACACCAGTACTTTCCTGCAGGCACTGGTGTACATAACACTGCCGTAATGTGTAAAAAGGGGTCCTGGCTGCCGCAATGTGTAAAAAGGGGGACTGGCTGCCGCAATGTGTAAAAAGGGGGACTGGCTGCCGCAATGTGTAAAAAGGGGGATGCTGTCTGCTGTAATGTATAAAAGGGGCTCTACCTGGTGTAGTGGCGCTACTGTGCAGCGTAATTTGAATAATGGAGACTACTGTGCACCGTAGTATGAATTGCTATTATTTTGTTGCCACGCCCCTATATATTTTTCGCGCGCCTACGCCGCGCACTGCGCCTATCTGGTACGGGGGGGCGCCAATGTCAGTTCTTGCACACAGCGCTAAAATGCCTAGTTACGGCACTGGTGGTGTCCACTGCTGCCATATGTCCAGTGCTGCTGTATAAGTCCAGTCCAGTGGTGCTGTGTTGTGCTGCATCAGTTCAGTGGTGTTGTATTGTGCTGCATCAGTCCAGTCACAGTGGTGGTGTCCACTGCTGCCATATGTCCAGTGCTGCTGTATAAGTCCAGTCCAGTGGTGCTGTGTTGTGCTGCATCAGTTCAGTGGTGTTGTATTGTGCTGCATCAGTCCAGTCACAGTGGTGGTGTCCTCTGCTGCCATATGTCCAGTGCTGCTGTATAAGTCTAGTCCATTGCAGTGGTGCTGTGTTATCCTGCATCAGTCCAGTGGTGGTGTCCCTGTGCTGCTGTATATGTCCAGTGGTACTGCCGTATATGTCCAGTGATACTGTCATATATGTCCATTGATACTGCAGTATATATCCAGCGGTACTGCCGTATAAGTCCAGTGGTACTGCCGTATAATTAATTGATCCTGTCATATAATTCCAGAGGTACTGGTGTATAAGTCCAGTGATCCTGCCGTATAATTCCAGTGGTACTGGCGTATAAGTCCAGTCCAGTGATACTGCCATATATGTCCAGTGGTACTGCCGTATAAGACCAGTGGAACTGCCATATAATTCCAGTGATCCTGCCATATAATTCTAGTGGTACTGGCGTATAATTCCAGTGTAAGTCCCGTCCAATGATACTGGTGTATATATCCAGTGGTACTGCCGTATAAGTCCAGTGGTACTGACGTATAATTCCAGTGATCCTGCCGTATAATTCCAGTGGTACTGGAGTATAAATCCAGCGATCCTGCCGTATAATTCCAGTGGTACTGGCGTATAAGTCCAGTCCAGTGATACTGCCGTATATGTCCAGTGGTACTGCCGTATAAGTCCACTGGTACTGCCGTATAATTCCAGTGATACTGCCGTATAATTCCACTGGTACTGCCGTATAAATCCAGTCCAGTGATACTGCCGTATATGTCCAGTGGTACTGCCGTATAAGTCCAGTGGTACTGCCATAAAATTCCAGTGGTACTGGCATAAAAGTCCAGAGATCCTGCCACATAATTCCAGTGGTAGTGGTGTATAAATCCAGTCCAGTGATACTGCCATATATGTGCAGGGACGTGCGGTGAGCTAAATGACTCAGGAGGCACTGGCTAGCACCAGATCCAGATTTACATGCAATATATTAGTCAAATGGTACATCTGGACATTATACACAGGTGCAGCAGTATAAACTCCTGGAAATTTGGTGCGCTTTGATCAGAGATGTGCGGAAAGGTGAGGAAGGTGATGCACTGCCTCACTAGCCACAGACTTTTTACTCAATAATTTTGGCTATAAAAATGATTAGAATAATGCAAAGATGATATTTCAAACAAATTATTTGTATTTTTCACATACTTTATAAAGTCAAAACTCTGGCACAAACGTTAGTATAACAGGAAAGGCTCTATCTCACCTGCCTCACCTCACCGCACGTCACTTGTACAGTGGTACTGCCGTATAAGTCCAGTGGTACTGCCGAATAATTCTAGTGATCCTGTTGTATAATTCCAGTGGTGCTGACGTATAAATCCAATGATCCTGCCGTATAATTCCAGTGGTACTGGCGTATAAATCCAGTCCAGTGATACTGCTGTATATGTCCAGTGATCCTGCCGTATAATTCCAGTGGTACTGGCGTATAAATCCAGTCCAGTGATACTGCCGTAACTGTCCAGTGGTACTGCAGTATAAGTCCAGTGGTACTGCCGTGTAATTCCAGTGATCCTGCCATATCATTCCAGTGATACTGCCGTATAGTTCCAGGGATCCTATCATATAATTCCAGTGGTACTGCTGTATAAGTCCAGTCCATTGGTGCTGTCTTGTGCTGCATCAGTCCAGTGGTGGTGTTTTGTGCTGCCATAAGTCCAGTGGTGGTGTCCTGTGCTGTATATTATTTACTCCAAATAAAAGGCTTATATACATTACTTATATAACGATCCAAATCATTTTTACAGGATTTGCCCTTTGTGGTGGTGTAGGGGTACGCTCGCCTGTGCTACATATTATTTTAATGGCTCCAAATAAAAGGGTTATTATTATCCAAATTAATTTTACAAGCTTTGTCGTTTGTGTGTTATTTAGGGGTACGCTCTCCTGTGCCACCAATAATGTGCATTTATTACATCTGGGCAAATTCCAGCACGTCCCATGTTGTTTGTGCAGCACACTTGTGTCACTTTTCTTAGTCATACAGTTACCTCATTGCACCTCTATTTCTTCTTTGCATGATGTGCTGTTTGGGGCCTAGTTTTTTTTAAGTGCCATCCTGTCTGCAACTGCAGTGCCACTCCTAGATGGGCCAGGTGTTTGTGCTGCACACTTGTGTCGCTTAGCTTAGTCATACAGCAACCTCATTGCACCTCTTTTCTTCTTTGCATGATGTGCTGTTTGGGGCCTAGTTTTTTAAAACTGCTATCCTGTCTGTCACTGCAGTGCCACTACTAGATGGGCCAGGTGTTTGTGCCGCCCACTTGTGTCGCTTAGCTTAGTCATGCAGCGACCTTGGTGCAACCTTTTGGCCTAAAAACAATATTGTGAGGTGTGAGCTGTTCAGAATAGACTGGAAATGAGTGGATGCAATGGGCCAGGTGTTTGTGCTGAACACTTGTTCACTTAGCTTAGTCATACATCTAGCTCATTGCACCTCTTTCATTCTTTGCATGATGTGCTGTTTGGGGACTAGTTTTTTTAAGTGTCATCCTGTCTGCAACTGCAGTGCCACTCCTAGATGGGCCAGGTGTTTGTGCTGCACACTTCTGTCACTTAGCTTAGTCATCCAGCGACCTTGGTGCAACATTTAGGCCTAAAAACAATATTGTGAGGTGTTCAGTGTTCAGAATAGACTGAAAATGAGTGGAAATGTATGTTATTGAGGTTAATAAAACTGTACGTTCAAAATTACCCCCAAATTCACAGGACTGGATTTATACAGCAACACCGGACTGAATTTATACAGCACCACTGGACTTATACGGTAGTACCGCTGGACTTATATGGCAGTACCCCATGACTTATATGGCAGTACCCCTGGACTTATATGGCAGTACCCCAGGACTTATGGCAGCACCACTGGGCTGTACTTATATGGCAGCACAACTGGACTTATGGCAGCACAGGACACTACCACTGGAGTGACTGGACTGATGCAGCACAAGACAGCACCACTGGACTGGATTTATACAGCACCACTGGACTTATATGGCAGTACTGCTGTACTTATACGGCAGTACCCCTGGACTTATACGCCAGTACCCCTGGACTAATTACAGCAGTACTGCTGGACTTATACAGAAGTACCACTGGACTTATATGGCAGTACCGCTGGACTTATATGGCAGTACCCCTGGACTTATGGCAGCACCACTGGACTGGACATATACGGCAGCACGACTGGACTTATACAGCAGCACCACTGGACTTATGGCAGCTCAGGACACCACCACTGGACTAATGACAGCACAGGATACCACCATTGGACGTATGCAGCACAAGACAGCACCATTGGACTGGACTTATACAGCAGCACTGGACTTATGGCAGCACAGGACACCACCACTGGACTTATGGCAGCACAGGACACCACCACTGGAGTGACTGGACTGATGCAGCACAAGACACCACCATTGGACTTTTGCAGCACAAGACAGCACCCCTGGACTGGACTTATACAGCAGCACTGGACTTATGGCAGTAAAGGACACCACCACTGTGACTGGACTGGGGATCCAGCCTTTAGGTCGACAGTAAGGTCGACTGGCTCCTGATTGGCTGCCGGCCCATGAGCTCTGATTGGCTCATGAATTGTCATTTGTGCAATACACGCAGCCGGACTCAAAAGGGGAGAAGCCGCCAGTCACCAGACTGACTGATTGGGCAGGCAGGAGAGGGGCAGGAGAGTAGAGGTGCATGTTGCGCTCCCCTCTCTCCGATGTGGTGTCTTCAAGGTGGCGGCCCAGTCCATCTACAAGTTCACAAAAAGGGGTGGTGATTCTGCACAAGTCAAATATATAAGAGATATGATGAAAATCAAAACCGGAAAATGTAGTTAGTTTATGAACACAGAACAGAGAAAAGAAGACTCTTGTGTGGGCGCTCTCTTATTTAATTGGTAAATACCATAAGATAATTACAGAGAGAATAAACTGTAACTTTTATTACTGTATATCATTAGAATAGATTTGTATCCAAAAGATAAATTACAAGTTTTTTTTTAATTGAACTATGAGACAACATTGAAAAATGAGGGTATGTTCTGGTCAATCTCTATAAAGAGTGGTATGAAGAAATGTAGATACAGTCAGTGCCTATATATATTTCACCCTGACCAGTACAGAAAATTCTGTATTAATGAAACCCTGGTGGCTATATCAACACTTGAGGGAACAAAACTTGGTATTCCTTGGAGGTCTCCCTTCCAAGTACTGACCCAGCCCAACACTGTTGTAGAGACCTAGGGGCAAGCATCACTGCGGGATTCAAACAAAACACTAACAGCAGAATGACCACTTTTCTTCCTTCACCCCACTTTTATTGGCTGTTTTTTTTGCAGTCCTGCGTTCACATAGTCGCCGAGTTTATTTTAGCTGTGCAAGTGTGCGACCGCATGTGCAGCCAAGTAGTGCAAAAAAACATTGTGCAGTTTCTGAGTTGCCCAGTACTTACTCAGCTGCTGCAATCACTTCAGCAGGCCCATGGCCGGAATTGACGTCAGACACCCGCCCTGCAAACGTTTGGACACGCCTGCGTTTTTCCAACCACTCCCTGAAAACGGTCAGTTGCCACCCACAAATGCCTTCTTCCTGTCAATCTCCTTGTGATCGGCTGTGCGAATGGATTCTTCGTAAAACCCATCTCATAGCAATGATCCACTTTGTATCTGTGCGACGCTACTGCACATTGCGGTGTATACGCAGTTCTGACCTGATCACAGAGCTGCAAAAAACGCTAGTGAACGATCAGGTCTGAATGACCCCCTTAGCCACTTGATGTAACGAACTTATCTTTAAATTTCAGCTTCATGGCTACCAAGATGACAACACTCAGTATTGGTGTATAACTTTCCTGAACTTCCCACCAGGGTTTCATTAATACAGAATTTTCTGTACTGGTCAGGGTGAAATAGATGTAGTACTTACTGTGTCTACATCCCTTCATACCACTCTATATAGAGATTGACCAGAATATACCCTCATTTTTAAATGTTGTCTCACAGTTAATGTCAAAAAAATTGTAATTTGTCTGTTGGATACAAATCTATTTTAATAATATAATAAAAGTTACATTATATTCTTTCTGTAAATATCTTATTGTATTTTCCAGTAGAATAAGAATGTGCCCACATAAGAGTCTTCTTTTCTCTGTTCTGTGTCCATCCACAAGTTGTCATTGTGTCCATCCACAATCTGTCACTGTGTCCATCCATCCACAACGCCTCTGACTCAACAGTGTAAACCGAGCTGTGTGTTTAAAAAAAGAAAAAGAAAATTATATATATATATATATATATACACATACGTATATGTATATATATATATATATATATGTATATATATATATATACATATATATATATAAAAAGAGAGAGAGAGAGAGAAGCTGTTGACGGATCACGTTCCGCTTGAGTTGACAATTTTCTCACCAGCAGGTCTTTGAACCTCTGCAGACTTGTGTCTGCCAGAAAGAGAGATACAACGTAGGCTTTAAACCTGCGATCGAGCACGGTGGCCAAAATGTAGTGCTCTGATTTCAACAGATTGACACCCTTCAATCCTGACAATGCGTATGAAGGGCTATATCCACAAGTCCCACATAATTAGCGGAATCATTCAATCTTAGCTCCTTCCCCAATTTCTCCAGCTGTTTCTGGAGAAGACTGAAGAGGGGAATGACCTGACTTAAGCTGGCAGTGTCTGAACTGACTTCACGTGTGACAAGGGTTGGAGAACCTCGCACAAGATGGAAATCATTCACCACTGCGATTGAGTCAGGTGCATTCCCCCTCTTTTACCTATATAGTAGGTGGATGTATAGGCTTGAATGGCCTTTTGCTGATCATCCATCCTCTGAAGCATATAGAGTGTTGAATTTCACCTCGTTACCACCTCTTGCTTCAGGTGATGGCAGGGCAGGTTCAGAAGTGTTTGCTGGCGCTCCAGTCTTCGGCACGCAGTCGCTGAATGTCAAAAGTGGCCAACTATTTTTCGCCCACTGACAGCATCTCCTGCACGCCCCTGTAATATTTCAAAAAATTCTGCACCACCAAATTAATTATATGTGCAAAACATGGGACATGCTGGAATTTGCCCAGATGTAATGCACGAACAATATTGGTGGCATTGTCATATATCACAAATTCCCAGGAAAGTCTGTGTGAGGTAAGCCATTGTGCGATGATGTCCCTCAGTTTCTGTAAGAGGTTGTCAGCGGTGTGCCTCATATGGAAACCAGTGATACACAGCATAGCCTGCCTAGGAACGAGTTGGTGTTTGTGAGATGCTGCTACTGGTGCCACTGCTGTTGTTGCTGCGGGAGGCAATGCATCTACTCAGTGGGCTGTCACAGTCATGTAGTCCTTAGTGTGCCCTGCTCCACTTGTCCACATGTCTGTGGTTAAGTGGACAATGGGTACAACCGCATTTTTCAGGACACTTTTCTTAATGTCTTTGTACAGTCTGGGAATTGCTTGCCAAGTGAATTGGAATCTAGACGGGATTTGGTACTGGGGACACAGTACGTTAATCAACTGTCTAAATCCCACTGCACTAATGGCGGATACCGGATGCACGTCTAACACCAGCATAGTTGTTATGGCCTCAGTAATCCGCTTTGCAGCTGGGTGACTGCTTTCATATTTCATCATCCTCGCAAAGGACTTTTGGACAGTCAATTGCTTAGTTGAAGTAGTACAAGTGGTCTTCCAACTTCCCCTCTGGGATGACGATCAACTCTCAGCAACAACAACAGCAGCGGCAGCAATAGTCGTACCACTCAAGGATCCTCCGGGGGAATCCTGGTTAGGAGAGGACTCGTCAGTCATGCCAGTGACATGGCCTGCAGGACTACTTACATTCCTAACTGAGGAGGAAATTGACATTGAGGGAGTTGGTGGTGTGGCTTACAGGAGCTTGGGTACAACAGGAAGAAGGGATTTAGGTGTCGGTCGACTGCTTACACTCTTGCCCAAAGTTTCTGAACTTGACACTGACTTTTGATGAATGCGCTGCAGGTGACATACAGTATAAGGGAGGATGGTCCTAGGTGCTTAACGTTCTTACCCCTACTTATTATGGATTGACAAAGGCAATACACGGCTTGACACCTGTTGTCCGGATTTGTGGAGAAATAATGCCACACCATAGAGGTGGCTTTTTTGGTATTTTTCCAGGCATCCCAATGAGCTTATTCATCCCACGGACAACAGGTGTCTCCCCCGGTGGCTGATTTAAACAAACCACATCACCATCAGAATCCTCCTTGGCATTTTTGGTACTTTGGCCAGGCATGACAATGGGCTTTCTCATCCCATGGACAACAACTGTCTCCACTGGTGCCTTATTCAAACAAACCACATCACCATCAGAATCCTCATTGTCAACTTCCTCCTCAGCCCCAGCAACACCAATATCCTCCTCATCCTGGTGTACATCTACAGTGACATCTTCAATCTCAATATCAGCAACTGGACTGGCGGTGCTCCTCCCAGCACTTGCAGGGGGCATGCAAATGGTCTTGGGGAGGTCAGGCCTAGACATCGCAACCGCGGACACACTTGTACTCGCCTTGGGGATTTGTGATTATCTCTGAACACACAGTTGTTTTTTCCTGTGCTTTAACAAGCTTATTTTTTTAAAAAATTCGAGAGGGAGGAGAGCTTCTATCCTCATTAAAAGCTGAGCCACCAGTCATGAACATAGGACAAGGCCTTAGCCTTTCCTTGCTACTTCGTGTCATGAATGACATATTGCCAATGTTACATTTCTCAGATCATTTCTTTTGTTTATGATTATTAATTTTGCTTGTTGGATTTTACATGCCCTCTATGACATTGGGCATTGGCCTTAGCAGATTACATTGATGGAATTGCATCATCAATGTCATGACTGGTGGCTTCAGAACTAGCACTAGGAACTGGAAGTGTTTCCTGATCTTCCACAATTTTTTGCTCCAAATTGTTCTCCATTTCACAGGACAGCAACCCTTTATTATTACAGCACACAGAACAGTGCCCCTTTACTGTACAGCACACCAGTATTCTTATAGCATAGAGGACCAGTGTGCTTTTATTTTAACAACTGCACCCCTTAATTTTTACAGCATACATGACCAGTCTGCTTTTGTTCTAACAACAGAAGCACCCCTGAATGTTTACAGCATACAAGACTGGGCCAGCACCCCTTTATTTTCACAGCATGCAAGACCAGTGTTCTTTTAATTTAACAACTGCACCCCTGAATTTTTACAGCATACAGGGCCAGTGTAATATTAGTTTAACAGCAGCATCTCTGTATTTTTACAGCATACAGGACTAGTGTGCTTTTATTTTAACAGCAGCACACCCACATTTTTACAGCATACAAGACTGGGCCAGCACCCCTGTATTTTTACAGCATACAGGACCAGTGCTCTTTTAAGTTAACAACTGCACCCCTGAATTTTTACAGTATACAGGACCAGTGTTCTTTTAATTTAACAACTGCACCCCTGAATTTTTACAGCATACAGGACCAGTGTAATATTATTTTAACAGCAGCACCCCTGTATTTTTACAGCATACAGGACCAGTGTTCTTTTAATTTTACCACTGCACCCCTGCATTTTTACAGCATACAAGACCAGTGTAATATTATTTTAACAGCAGCACCCCTGTATTTTTACAGTATACAGGGCCGGTGTTCTTTTATTTTAAAAACTGCACCCCTGAATTTTTAATGCATACAAGACAGTGCCAGCACCCCTGTATTTTCACAGAATACAGGACTAGTGTGCTTTTATTTTAATAAATGCACCCCTGAATTTTAACAGCATACAGGAGCAATGTGCTTTTATTTTAACAGCAGCACCACTGTATTTTAACAGCATACAATACTGGGCCAGTACCCCTGTATTTTTACAGCATACAGGACCAGTGCTCTTTTAATTTAAGAACTGTACCCCTGAATTTTTACAGTATACAGGACCAGTGTTCTTTTAATTTAACAACTGCACCCCTGAATTTTTACAGCATACAGGACCAGTGTAATATTATTTTAACAGCAGCACCCCAGTATTTTTACAGCATTCAGGACCAGTGTGATTTTATTTTAACAGCAGCACCCCCAAATTTTTACAGCAAACAAGACTGGGCCTGCACCCCTGCATTTTTACAGCATACAGGGCCAGTGTTCTTTTAATTTAACAACTGCACCCCTGAAATTTACAGCATACAGGGCTAGTGTGATTTTATTTTACAAACTGAACCCCTGAATTTTTACTGCATACAAGACAGGACCAGCACCCCTGTATTTTCACAGAATACAGGACCAGTGTGCTTTTATTTTAATAAATGCACCCCTGAATTTTAACAGCATACAGGAGCAATGTGCTTTTATTTTAACAGCAGCACCACTGTATTTTAACAGCATGCAATACTGGGCCAGTACCCCTGTATTTTTACAGCATACAGGACCAGTGCTCTTTTTATTTAAGAACTGCACCCCTGAATTTTTACAGTATACAGGACCAGTGTTCTTTTAATTTAACAACTGCACTCCTGAATTTTTACAGCATACAGGACCAGTGTAATATTATTTTAACAGCAGCACCCCTGTATTTTTACAGCATTCAGGACCAGTGTGATTTTATTTTAACAGCAGCACCCCCAAATTTTTACAGCAAACAAGACTGGGCCTGCACCCCTGCATTTTTACAGCATACAGGGCCAGTGTTCTTTTAATTTAACAACTGCACCCCTGAAATTTACAGCATACAGGGCTAGTGTGCTTTTATTTTAACAACTGCACCCTTGAATTTTTACAGCATACAAGATAGGCCCAGCACCCCTGTATTTTCACAGTATACATGACCAGTGTGCTTTTTTTAACAACTGCACCCCTGAATTTTTACAGCATGCAGGGCCAGTGTGCTTTTATTTTAACAACTGCATCCCTGAATTTTTACAGCATACAGAACCAGTGTGCTTTTATTTTTTTACAACTGCACCCCTGAATTTTTACAGCAAACAAGACTGGGCCAGCACCCCTGTATTTTTAGATCATACAGGACCAGTGTTCTTTTATTTTAACAACTGCACCCCTGAATTTTTACAGCATACAGGGCGGTGTTCTTTTATTTTAACAACTGCACCCCTGAATTTTTACAGCATACAAGACAGGGCCAGCACCCCTGTATTTTCACAGCAATACAGCACAAGTGTGCTTTTATTTTAATAAATGCACCCCTGAATTTTTACAGCATACAGGAGCAATGTGCTTTTATTTTAACAGCAGCACCACTGTATTTTAACAGCATACAATACTGGGCCAGTACCCCTGTATTTTTACAGCATACAGGGCCAGTGTTCTTTTATTTTAACAACTGTACCCCTGAATTTTTACAGCATACAAGACAGGGCCAGCACCCCTGTATTTTCACAGCATACAGGGCCAGTGTGCTTTTATTTTCACAATACCACCCCTGAATGTTTACAGCATACAGGGTCAGTGTAATATTATTTTAACAGCAGCACTCCTGTATTTTTACAGCATACAGGACCAGTGTGCTTTTATTTAACAACTGCACCCCTGAATATTTACAGCATACAAGACCTGTGTGCTTTTATTTTAACAGCAGCACCCTTGAATGTTTACAGCATACAAGACATGGCCAGTAGCCCTTTATTTTGACAGCATACAGGACCAGTGTGCTTTTATTTTAATCCCGCTGAATTCACCGCTGAATTTTTACAGTTTACAGGGCCAGTGGACTTTTATTTTAACAACAGCCCCCCTGAATTTTTACAACATTCAGGGCCAGTGTGCTTTTATTTTAATAACTGCAAACCTGAATTTTTTACAGCATACAGGACCAGTGTTCTTTTAATTTTACCACTGCACCCCTGCATTTTTACAGCATACAAGACCAGTGTAATATTATTTTAACAGCAGCACCCCTGTATTTTTACAGTATACAGGGTCGGTGTTCTTTTATTTTAAAAACTGCACCCCTGAATTTTTAATGCATACAAGACAGTGCCAGCACCCCTGTATTTTCACAGAATACAGGACCAGTGTGCTTTTATTTTAATAAATGCACCCCTGAATTTTAACAGCATACAGGAGCAATGTGCTTTTATTTTAACAGCAGCACCACTGTATTTTAACAGCATACAATACTGGGCCAGTACCCCTGTATTTTTACAGCATACAGGACCAGTGCTCTTTTAATTTAAGAACTGTACCCCTGAATTTTTACAGTATACAGGACCAGTGTTCTTTTAATTTAACAACTGCACCCCTGAATTTTTACAGCATACAGGACCAGTGTAATATTATTTTAACAGCAGCACCCCTGTATTTTTACAGCATTCAGGACCAGTGTGATTTTATTTTAACAGCAGCACCCCCAAATTTTTACAGCAAACAAGACTGGGCCTGCACCCCTGCATTTTTACAGCATACAGGGCCAGTGTTCTTTTAATTTAACAACTGCACCCCTGAAATTTACAGCATACAGGGCTAGTGTGATTTTATTTTACAAACTGAACCCCTGAATTTTTACTGCATACAAGACAGGACCAGCACCCCTGTATTTTCACAGAATACAGGACCAGTGTGCTTTTATTTTAATAAATGCACCCCTGAATTTTAACAGCATACAGGAGCAATGTGCTTTTATTTTAACAGCAGCACCACTGTATTTTAACAGCATACAATACTGGGCCAGTACCCCTGTATTTTTACAGCATACAGGACCAGTACTCTTTTAATTTAAGAACAGCACCCCTGAATTTTTACAGTATACAGGACCAGTGTTCTTTTAATTTAACAACTGCACTCCTGAATTTTTACAGCATACAGGACCAGTGTAATATTATTTTAACAGCAGCACCCCTGTATTTTTACAGCATTCAGGACCAGTGTGATTTTATTTTAACAGCAGCACCCCCACATTTTTACAGCAAACAAGACTGGGCCTGCACCCCTGCATTTTTACAGCATACAGGGCCAGTGTTCTTTTAATTTAACAACTGCACCCCTGAAATTTACAGCATACAGGGCTAGTGTGCTTTTATTTTAGCAACTGCACCCTTGAATTTTTACAGCATACAAGCTAGGCCCAGCACCCCTGTATTTTCACAGTATACATGACCAGTGTGCTTTTTTAACAACTGCACCCCTGAATTTTTACAGCATGCAGGGCCAGTGTGCTTTTATTTTAACAACTGCATCCCTGAATTTTTACAGCATACAGAACCAGTGTGCTTTTATTTTTTTACAACTGCACCCCTGAATTTTTACAGCAAACAAGACTGGGCCAGCACCCCTGTATTTTTAGATCATACAGGACCAGTGTTCTTTTATTTTAACAACTGCACCCCTGAATTTTTACAGCATACAGGGCGGTGTTCTTTTATTTTAACAACTGCACCCCTGAATTTTTACAGCATACAAGACAGGGCCAGCACCCCTGTATTTTCACAGCAATACAGCACAAGTGTGCTTTTATTTTAATAAATGCACCCCTGAATTTTTACAGCATACAGGAGCAATGTGCTTTTATTTTAACAGCAGCACCACTGTATTTTAACAGCATACAATACTGGGCCAGTACCCCTGTATTTTTACAGCATACAGGGCCAGTGTTCTTTTATTTTAACAACTGTACCCCTGAATTTTTACAGCATACAAGACAGGGCCAGCACCCCTGTATTTTCACAGCATACAGGGCCAGTGTGCTTTTATTTTCACAATACCACCCCTGAATGTTTACAGCATACAGGGCCAGTGTAATATTATTTTAACAGCAGCACTCCTGTATTTTTACAGCATACAGGACCAGTGTGCTTTTATTTTAACAACTGCACCCCTGAATATTTACAGCATTCAAGACCTGTGTGCTTTTATTTTAACAGCAGCACCCTTGAATGTTTACAGCATACAAGACAGGGCCAGTAGCCCTTTATTTTGACAGCATACAGGACCAGTGTGCTTTTATTTTAATCCCGCTGGATTCACCCCTGAATTTTTACAGTTTACAGGGCCAGTGGACTTTTATTTTAACAACAGCCCCCCTGAATTTTTACAACATTCAGGGCCAGTGTGCTTTTATTTTAATAACTGCAAACCTGAATTTTTTACAGCATATAGGACCAGTGTGCTTTTATTTTAACAACTGCACCCCTGAAATTTTGCAGCATACAAGACTAGTGTGCTTATATTGACAATGCTAAATTCCCTTGTCGTATAAACAACCCTTTATGAAGTCTAAGAACACTGTACGCTGTTTACTTAAGAAGTACCGTAATGGTACGCTAGTTGCATAACGATCGCTCAGCCGTAGGCGAGACGCTCAAGCGTCACGTTCGCTCACGGCCCAGCGATCACAGGACACGTTATTGGCTATGACTAGAGTAATGATTCGCTATGGCGTAGCGGACGCTCGAGACCACGAGGAGATCACCAGCGGCGCAGACGCTCACAACGCTATACCTTTATGTCTAAACCTTATACCAATAAAATTCACAGAATACCTTAATGTGAGTACAGGGTGTAAGTGCAACCTTGTGTAACCTGACTAACTACAAAGCTGCTTGAGCGTCACCGACGCTCAAGTGAACACTTAACACTATAGGAAATACACAGATACTGGTTTAGGGTCCAAAGCCTATTAACTGTATTATATCTAATGTATTTGTAAAAGGGGATAACAGTACAAATGATACACTACAATATAACAGAGACTTCCTAACCAAAATACAATACTATCTAATACAATACAATACTAGTCTAGGGGAGATACGAGAGAAAGAGAAGGGAAAGAGAGAGAGAGACGGAGAGAGATGAGAGAAATTGGCTCACAGAAAGACAATGATTACGGAGAGAAACTTACGCACAAGGGTAAACGATCGCATGCGCCTGGACATCCAGCACCCGATTTTCAGCAATGAGAACCGTTGAAGAGTGAGAGCTGGATGTGGTCGGCCTGCCTATTTATGCCCCACACACAATGCAATCTCATAGTCCCTACAATCCCATTGTCCATTGGATGAAGGAATTCGACCCTGTATCACAACAAAAGGTCATAGGTTGATTCATACAGGTGGGCTGTGACGATTTCCAACAGCTCAGGTGGGTGGGAAACTAGGTTTCCCGCCGCATACCTGAGTATGAGTAAATAATAGAAATGGACATAAACTTCTTTTGTCCATAACTATTCGCACGAGCGATTAATACGCTCCAAACCAACACCGGAATATTGCTAATTAAATACTCTTCCGATGGGTACCAAACACTGCTGTATGATTCCTGTTAGACCCTTCGTACAATACAAAGAGGGATTACTTTAAACAGGGACCTTCTATATTAACCAAACTTTCAGAAACTATCAAAGGGATCATGATCTATAAACTACATTAATTGTGAAAATATGTAACGAATGAGTCGCACGCTACGACTACATAAACTCTACCGTAAATACGCATACCGCGCCTGCGAGTGCACGCTATTGCGGGTATGCGCCTTCACGGGAGAGCGTACGCATGCGCAGCACGGACCAGTGTGCGGTGCAAATATGGCAACGTGCATGGGGATATTTTTCTGACTTTGACAGTCCACCCTTTGGCAGTCAATAATAACTGCCACCTTCTAAAACATTTCAAAAGGAGAAAAATATATGTCAGGGGTTAATTCATTTCCATGGTTGGGTGAGGGAGGAGAGAGGAGTAGGTGTGAAGAGGGTATGACCTAGTGTGATAGCAGAAGCATGTGTGTATGAGTCCATGTTTGGAGGGTCATGTATCATCGTGCCGTACGTGTTGTAAATCAAGCTTCGAGGTATTGCGAAGTATACATTTGAATTCCTTCTTATCCTGTGGTACAGGTCTGTGGATGGGCTGTCAAACTTTACCGAGCTCTTTTCGGATTTTGAACAAAATGGGGAGCACATTTTAGTTGATGATACATGAATGGGGGAGGTATGTGGTTGCTGATATCTGTGCCTGTATTCCCTATCGTCTATGTGTGTCATTACCTGAGGGTTGTAGAGATGAAGATAAAGAACACTTATGGAAAATGCAATGATATTCTATGTCAGGGAAATGTACATCTGTCGTCGAAGTTGTGTTCGGTATCTGTTGAGAGTCGTCTTCTTTGCGCTGTATTGCTCCTTGGGCATGAGCAAATAGCTTTGTCAGAGCCATCGGATTTACAAAAAAAATGTTGGGCTAGCGTGAGTTTAAAAGTACTAGGGAAACTGGGGATCCATGGCAAAGTTCATCAAATGTCCATTTCTCAAGTGGTCAAAACTTCATCTTTGGTGCTTGTCTGTTGTCTGTATAGCGTCTCGTCAACTTCCTCGTCCAAGGGGGTCTTTGTATCTTGGAGAAAAGCAGAAAAACAGGTGAAAGAAACGGACCGTATAATCGCATTTTCATCACATTCTGGTTTCTATCATTGGGTCATAAATCAAATCCAGGTTAATTACAGTTTCCTCACTCCTCAGGCTCATCACTTTTGTACTTTGTTTGCACCTCATTAAAGCCTGCCCGCATCTAAATATCAATCCAATCGATATAACGACACCCAAGATACATAGTAGAAACTTTCCAACATCCATTATGACTCCTTGAGCCCAGTCTCCTAAACCGGAGAACCAATTTCGCGGGTTCAACCATGACACCCAACCAGTCAGCTCATTACCTACAGCAGCAAGGGTGAGATTGTGTTTTCGACGAAATTCCCACTTTAATTGCAGAATATCGTCCATCTTTTGGTCTATGACCTCTACCGGATCCTCGGTGCTATTCGTGATATAAGTGCAACACTTTATGCCGTACTGTGTTGCCAATGTAACACAATATCCGCCTGTTACTGCTGTAAGATAATTAAGAACCATCCTATGCTGAACTAGTTCCGTTTTGTAAGCTTGAAGTTCTCTTCCAGTGTATCTAAACGTGTCATCATACATTTCAGTGATATTATCTAACAAATTGGCGAGTGCGGAAATGTATCTATAATTCATCACTCCTCGAGCGGTGCGAGTGAAATCTAACGCTACCAGGACCTGAATCCCGGTGGATTCATGGATAAGATCAGAGGCCGGATGCTCTAACCTTTCTGACAGTTGTCTTTTAACTCGGTGCTCGTAATGAGTGTGAGTATAAGGAGCTTGGGCACCACGGTGTATGTCCTTCATTTTGTCATGTGTAACAGTCATCACTTCAGGCAATACTTTTCCAATATAACACAATCCTTCAGAGTTTGGGGCAAGCCACTTGTACGCCTTTCTCCCGCATATGAAATATGCGTCATCGGGGAGAACATATGGGACGGAGAAGGACATGACCATGTTACAAACCTTCCAGGTGAAATCTCCTGACCCTAATTCTTCCATCTGCTTAATGCACGTATCAGTTTGTACGATATGTGCACAGTATCCTGGTGATACCTCTCCAACTCTAGTAATCCTATTTCCTAAGGTATATCGATACCGGAGAGATTTTCCTCTACTGGCTATGTGGCGTACAAGCTCTGTATCTGTAGGCATTCTATCTGCTCTGTGTGAAAAGGTCATGGTAAGGTTGCTCCATGACACTTCCCAATTTCCCGGCTTACGGGGGTTGGAGATATTAAAACATAAGAGGGACCTATCCACATGGTATTGGTGGAGCTTCAAACTAGGAGGGCTGGAGATGTTAAATCTCCGGTCCACCGGTCTCCCACCACTTAGCTCAAGTACCTCCCCTAACGTTAAAGGAAATGGTACTAGCCCTGATTTGCTATGACCCTGAGGTACTTGAGAGCATACCCAACAATCTGTTTTGTTTAACACATTACCCACTAAAGAGTGATAGTCACTCAATGGATGCCGGTCCATATGGATATTAAAACTGGATTGGCATTTCTTTATGCATCCATCTTCAACCAGATTATCACAGAGCCTACAGATACAATTTTCTTCAGCTAACAATCCATCACAATTTCTTCTATCGGATCGTTTTCTGATACTCGCCTTTGCTTGTTGGTTTGGTTGATCTTGGAAAACTACGCCTCCATCATCATAATCGGAACCCATTCCAGATCCTCTCTCGACCTCTATGGTACTCTCGCCGGAACAGACTGCTCTGGTCAACATCACGGTTAACATCAAAATCCGGATCACAGTCTCTTGGGGCAAGTCCATCTTTGAGGAGGAAATAGAGAAGAATGAGAAGGGGGAAAAAAGAAATTTCAAGGAAGAGGGGATGGGAAGTGGAGAAAAACAATAAAAGGGAGAGGGGAGTCGACAACTGCTTTCGGTCTTCAAGGCTCAGGTGCCGCCTCAGTCCTCCTGGAACAGACACTCCAGTGATACAACCTCTACCGTCTGTTCCTTATCACGGGACTTCTCTGGATCAGCAACCTTTTTGCAGTGGGATGAATGGACCCAAGTCTCTCTCTCAGCCACCTTCAATGCTGTGGTGCTAGTCAATAAGACCTGGTATGGTCCTTCCCATCTATCAATAAGACAACCTGAGCGTAGAAAATTTCGTATCATTACATAATCCCCAGGTTCAATGTCATGACAATTACTATCTGGTAAATCAGGAATCACCAACTTCAGATTATCATTTTGATTCCTCAACTGCTTACTCATGTTAATCAAGTACTTTACAGTTACTTCATTGTTACATTTCAAATCATCCTGAGGGTTAATCATGACATGCGGTTGTCGACCAAACAAGATTTCAAAAGGAGACAGATTAAGAGGGGACCTGGGAGTGGTTCTGATGCTATACAAAACAATGGGTAAAGCTTCTGGCCACGTCAATCCTGTCTCTGCCATTACTTTACTCAATTTATTTTTAATAGTGCTGTTCACTCTTTCGACCTTCGCGCTCGCTTGTGGACGGTACGGAGTGTGCAGCTTGCTATCAATTCCCATCAACTTACACATTCCTTGAAAGACATCACCTGTAAAATGGGTACCCCTATCACTTTCAATGATTCTAGGGATACCATATCTACATACAAATTCCTGCACAATTTTCTTAGCTGTAAACATAGCGGTATTTGTAGCTGCTGGGAAAGCTTCGACCCAATTCGAGAAAACATCTATACAAACAAGTACATATTTCAAATTTCGACATGGGGGTAATTGAATGAAGTCGATTTGTATTACCTGGAAAGGGCCGCCGGCAGGTGGGATATGGGATGGTTCTGTAGGTATTGCCTTTCCAATATTCTTTCTCAGACAGGTAAGGCATGACATTGCTCTTTTACTCGCATGAGAGGAGAATCCTGGGGCGCACCAGTATGCTCTTACCAATTTGCACATCCCCTCCTTGCCTAGATGAGTCAGCCCGTGAGCTGCTTCAGCCAGACATGGAAGGTATGCCCTGGGGGCCACTGGTTTACCATGTCCATCCGTCCAGAGCCCTGAGGACTCCTGGCCATATCCCTTTGCCTTCCAGACTGCTCTTTCCTGTGTGGAACACAAATTCTGCATCTCACACAACTTTTGTGTGTTGATGGTATTAAATACCATCAGTTGTGTGGTGTCTGTCTGTATGGGGGTAGCAGCTGCAAGCTTTGCGGCTTCGTCTGCTCGGCTGTTACCAAGGGATACTGGGTCTTGGCTATATGTATGTGCTTTACATTTGATAACAGCCACTCTGTCGGGTTCCTGTATCGCTGTTAGAAGCCTTTTTATATATGCTGCATGCGCTATCGGTGTACCAGCTGCCGTCATGAAATTTCTGAGGCGCCATAGGGCTCCGAAATCATGTACTACCCCGAAGGCGTATCTAGAGTCGGTGTAGATATTGGCTGACTTACCCTTAGCCAATTCACATGCTCTGGTTAGGGCGACCAGTTCAGCAACCTGGGCTGAGTGAGGTGGGCCTAGCGGTTCCGCTTCTATGGTGTCTTGGTCATCTACGACTGCGTATCCAGTACACAAGTCTCCCGAGTCTGACTGTCTATGACAACTACCGTCAGTGTAGAACGTGAGTTCTGCATCTTCCAGTGGATTGTCACTGATGTCAGGCCTTGCGGTGAAATTTTGGGTCAAATATTCCATACAATCATGTGTATCTTCCTTTGCATTAAATCCTCCTTCCCCATCACTCTCACCTTCCACCCTTTGTGCCTGACCAGGCACACCTGGGAGAAAAGTTGCAGGATTTAATGCGCTGCATCTCCTTATGGTGATGTTTACTGGGGCCATTAATGCCAATTCCCATCTTGTAAACCTTGCAGATGAGACGTGTCTGGTTTGGGCAGAATTCAATAAGGCAGATACCGCATGTGGTGTATGGATTGTGAGGTTGTGGCCTAGCACGACATCTTCGCTTTTTGTCACTAGCAATGCTATCGCCGCAACGCTACGCAAGCATGTGGGGAGGGATCGCGCTACCGTGTCTAGCTGGGCGCTGTAGTATGCGACTGGCCTGCTGGCGTCACCGTGTTTTTGGGTTAGTACACCTGCTGCGCACCCAGCACTTTCTGTTCCGTATAGTTCAAAGGGTTTCCCATAGTCTGGCATACCTAGTGCTGGTGCCTGCGTTAGGCACTGTTTGAGTCTCTCAAATGCTGTTTCGGATTCGTCTGTATGCGAAATCCGATCAGGTTTGTTTGAAGAGACCATTTCCTGCAAAGGTAACGCCAATATGGAAAACCCTGGGATCCAATTACGGCAATACCCACACATTCCTAAAAACGTCCTGATCTGTTGCTGGGTTTGTGGCAGTGTCATGTCTCTAATGGCTTGGATTCTATCAGCGGTCAGGTGTCTCAGTCCTTGTGTTAGACAGTGTCCCAAATATTTTACCTTAGTTTGGCATAATTGTAACTTGTCTTTGGAAACCTTGTGACCTGTGTCTGAAAGATGAAACAGGAGCTGTTTCGTATCCTTCAGAGATGCTTCCAGTGAATCTGAACACAGTAATAAATCGTCCACATACTGTATCAATACTGATCCACTGTCTGGTTGGAAAGACTGTAAACAATCATGCAAAGCCTGAGAAAATATACTTGGACTATCTATGAAACCTTGGGGTAACCGAGTCCACGTGTATTGGACTCCTCTGTATGTGAATGCAAACAAATATTGGCTGTCAGGGTGCAGAGGTACCGAAAAGAAAGCGGAGCAGAGGTCAATAACAGTGAAAAATTTGGCAGTGGGAGGAATTTGCATTAGGATGACAGCTGGATTAGGCACTACGGGGAACTGACTTTCAACTATTTTGTTAATCCCCCTTAGATCCTGCACTATCCTGTAACCCCTCCCCCCACTCTTTTTAACAGGGAAGATGGGACTATTTGCTGTGCTGGACGTTCTTACTAGAATGCCCTGTTGTAGCAAGCGCTCTATTACGGGAAAAACTCCTAACTCCACCTCTGGCTTCAGAGGATACTGTGGGATTTTTGGAGCTATCCTACCATCTTTTACTTGTACAATTACTGGAGCTACGTTTGCCATTAATCCAGTGTCCTGTCCATCTTTTGTCCAAAGTGACTCTGGTATCTGAGATATCATCTCTTCTACTTGGGATGGATTCCTATTTGTCATAATGGAATGTGACATTAATTTTGATGGGGAGTCTAACATGTCTCGTACCTCCTGAGCGTGATTCTCAGGAATGTCCAAGAATACACCTTCAGGAGTACAATAAATGACGCAACCCATTTTACATAGTAAGTCTCTACCCAGGAGATTAGTTGGTGCTGATGCAGCCAGCAAAAAGGAATGCTTGGTATGCAAAGGCCCTATTGTAATCTCGGCTGGTTTGCTAACAGGGTAGTGCTGGACTACTCCTGTTACTCCCATGGCTGGAATTGTCCTACCAGTGGTTCTCATGCCCACTGTCGAATTTATCACTGACTTGGCCGCCCCTGTGTCTACAAGAAAGTTTAAAGTTTTACCAGCTACATTGATTGCAATCTCTGGTTCACTTCCAAGACTGGCAATCAACTTAACTGGCTGCAGATTACAGGTATGGCCACACCCCTAGTGGGTATGCTGACCTCCCTGAATCCCGCTGGCAGCGACTACTTGTGAGGGGGTTAGCTGGGAACTACCAGAGGCATGCCAATCTCTGTTCGGGGGATATCTTTTTGTTTCCCCTGTATGTGGCTCAAAACTCCGCCTCTGTGGACCCTGCTCCCAATGTCGTGTGTCGTGTCGTTGTCTAGGGGGTTGAAAAGATCTTTGTACACTCTTTGTTCTACAGTCTCGTGCATAGTGTCCCGGTCTGTTACAAGAAAAACATGTCATTACACTTGCCTTACCCACAGGATTCGGTGGTACATACGCAGGCTGCCTTGTGGTCAGCGCCTGTATACTTACGGACATCAACTTATCACTTTGCGACTCCCTGTGCCTAGTGATGTTTCTGTCGTGATCAATAGCAGCCTCTCTCAATGTGGACACTGACAGACCTCGCCAACATGGTTGTGTGGTCTGTACCCTAGCTTTTAATGTTTCTTTCAAACCATCCATCAGTACAGATACTGCTACTTCTCGATGGTTTGGGTTGGTCTTAATGTCTTCTATACCAGTGTACTTTGCCATTTCTAATAGTGCCCGGTGAAAATATTCTGTTGCCGTTTCGGACTCCTTTTGCTTAATGGAGAATATCTTGTTCCATTTAACAACGGCTGGGAAATACTCCTTTAGCTGTAAATTTATCCTTTTTACATTATCCTTGTTGTACACGTCTGTAAGCGGTACATCTTTATCCAAGGCGCAGTCAACTAAGAATTGAGTTGCGTCGACATTGGAAGGTAAACAAGCTCTTAGCAGTATCTGCCAATCCTTGTTGTTGGGTTCTACAGTGTTACCTAGATCCCTGATGTATTTTTGGCTAGCAACTAAGTCTTTCCTGGGGTCAGGAAATTCGGACACTATTGTTCTTAATTCCATTCGGGAAAATGGAGTGTACATGGCAATGTTCCTTATGGGAGTGGCTCCAGACACATCTGTTTTTCCATTGGGAACTGCTATTACCCTTACAGGAGCAATTCTAACAGCCTCATTCTGCGTAGATTCTACAACTTGTGGTACAATTGTTTCAGTGTAGTGCATGGTGCCGTACTTACCCGTTGACACGACCTCACCTATCCCTCCGCTAGGGGCTTTCACTAATCTCGTGGGTGTCGCTGTGCCTACTGTGGTCTCTGCTATGGTGGCCGCAAGAGAGAGAGCTGAAATTGTCGCCGAATCTTCTTCTTGATCACACTCCTGAGGAAGGTTCAAAACAGGGTACAACTTGCACGGGTTAATAATAGCATGAGTTACTTGGTTAACATCATTTACATTTACAGGGCTACTAAGTGTTTGTGTTTTACAACCCAGTGCGTTTCTCTCCGCAATCAACTTCTCTCCTGCAATGTATGGTGGAGGAGGAGCTGTGGCTATCAGCTTCCTGACTGCCCCAGATCCTGCCGCCAGAGCCAAACCTCTCTGTATCTCACCTTCCTGGTGCCATAACTGTAAATAATCATGATGTTGAATTCGTCTCTTTGTTGATTTTACGAGACATATCCTCCTCCTTAAATTTTGTAACACGTCTGGACTGAAGCTACCTATTCTTGGGAATTTGTCCCTGTCTTGTACAGTCATTCTCTCCCATTCATCACATAAAGATTCTGTGTGACTTCCGTATTTTTCACACATGATGTACCTTGCCGACCCAACGGGTCGGTTCTCTGAATCAACCCGAACCGAGGTTGATCGCCCCCTACCTGAAAAACTGGCCCCCATAATTCTGCAGGTGTTGCTTATTCCTCCTTGGATCTTTATATCAAGGTTTTCAGCGAACCCTTACAGCAAACCAAATTATTCAAAAATAGGCCGGCGGTGGCGGTTTACCGAGTACCCCACTCACTCGCCCACCTCGACCAATACGACCTGATCACACCGACGTGGTGCTGGCGTACTCGATACAGGGCCCTACCAAAAGAACCTTCGGTTTACTGGAACATATGAGGGTTACCCGCAGGACACTTACTCTTTCCAGTAAAGGTGGGGTTGTTAGATAGTTCCTGAGTGACCAGCGAACTTCCCTTTAAAAATAAAAAATTACACAAATCACGTCAGAATGTACAGATAGCGTTTGTGACCACTTTACTCTAATGGTATTAGGTCAGATTACTAACTACTGCACACAATTACGTGCGGTCCAATCGTTCAGTACATAAGCACTACTTGTCATGTACTGAAAGATCAATGGAATCGATGTTTCCGGCCGCGATTCCTTCAGCAAGAGCTTATGGCCTATATGGGTTCTGCACCAACACCCCAGGCGTTGTGCCTCTTGTACCTTTATAGCGGACCTCTTTGTCTATTTTACCTGTTACCTTATGACCTCCTGGTCTGTTACCGTCTGTTAATGACCTCCTGGTCTGTTACCTTATGACCTCCTGGTCTGTTACCTTATGGTCCGCTATACTCTAATGCTCAAATATTATTTAACCAGGGATGCCTCCCTAGCCACCGTATATGTCACTTACACGTGTGTCCCTTGACGAGTACCCGACTTTCCTTTTGGTTCAACCTCTAAGTTATATAAACTTATGTGATAAAAACACACTCACTCAACACATGTACACTTTGTTTCTATATCTATTTCTGCGCAGAAATTGTCTTCAGTCCAACTGTGTTACCAATTAGGAGCAGGATCTGTTAAACTAAATTTCAGATTTTTCCAAAAATAGATTTGCGTTATTTACCGCGTCGCGTTATTTACCGCTGTGCGTTACTTATCGCCTTTGCGCTAATTATCGCTTTGCGCTAATTCAACTTTTCGTGACTTGAGCTACGTTGCGTAACCAGACGCTGCGTTGCGTAATGTACGCTGCGTGCGTCTGCCGTTTGGATTGCGTACGCAAGTCTTTTGTTAGGGACACGTGTACGCAAAACAAAGATCCACCGTAACACAATTTCTACCTTTATCAATGTAGATGATCCCTGATCATCTACCGCACACCACACTGACTGCCTTATCTCCCAGACAAGCCGTGTGTTGGTCTATACTTTAACTATTACCTCTACTATGAAATAACAGCAAATCTCTTTTAGCACTTTCTATCAACTATAAAACTTGGCAAACAGGAATAGTGATATACGAAATTTGAAAAAGAAATGCAGATAAATGTATGCGTGCGTGTATACGCAAGACAGAAGAGAAATAAAACAGTTTTTTTTTAAAAGACACAAGCGTTTTGTTCTTACTTCCGGTTCCCGGATTCCTTCAGCACTCTTTATCTAAGCGAAGCAGACGCTTATCCCGTCAGCACAGCGAGACAACCTCCCACCCTTTGCTGGGGGGATAATGTCTGCTGATCTACCTAGTGCAGATATGAGAAGGATAGGACGAGTCCCCAATTGACAATGCTAAATTCCCTTGTCGTATAAACAACCCTTTATGAAGTCTAAGAACACTGTACGCTGTTTACTTAAGAAGTACCGTAATGGTACGCTAGTTGCATAACGATCGCTCAGCCGTAGGCGAGACGCTCAAGCGTCACGTTCGCTCACGGCCCAGCGATCACAGGACACGTTATTGGCTATGACTAGAGTAATGATTCGCTATGGCGTAGCGGACGCTCGAGACCACGAGGAGATCACCAGCGGCGCAGACGCTCACAACGCTATACCTTTATGTCTAAACCTTATACCAATAAAATTCACAGAATACCTTAATGTGAGTACAGGGTGTAAGTGCAACCTTGTGTAACCTGACTAACTACAAAGCTGCTTGAGCGTCACCGACGCTCAAGTGAACACTTAACACTATAGGAAATACACAGATACTGGTTTAGGGTCCAAAGCCTATTAACTGTATTATATCTAATGTATTTGTAAAAGGGGATAACAGTACAAATGATACACTACAATATAACAGAGACTTCCTAACCAAAATACAATACTATCTAATACAATACAATACTAGTCTAGGGGAGATACGAGAGAAAGAGAAGGGAAAGAGAGAGAGAGACGGAGAGAGATGAGAGAAATTGGCTCACAGAAAGACAATGATTACGGAGAGAAACTTACGCACAAGGGTAAACGATCGCATGCGCCTGGACATCCAGCACCCGATTTTCAGCAATGAGAACCGTTGAAGAGTGAGAGCTGGATGTGGTCGGCCTGCCTATTTATGCCCCACACACAATGCAATCTCATAGTCCCTACAATCCCATTGTCCATTGGATGAAGGAATTCGACCCTGTATCACAACAAAAGGTCATAGGTTGATTCATACAGGTGGGCTGTGACGATTTCCAACAGCTCAGGTGGGTGGGAAACTAGGTTTCCCGCCGCATACCTGAGTATGAGTAAATAATAGAAATGGACATAAACTTCTTATGTCCATAACTATTCGCACGAGCGATTAATACGCTCCAAACCAACACCGGAATATTGCTAATTAAATACTCTTCCGATGGGTACCAAACACTGCTGTATGATTCCTGTTAGACCCTTCGTACAATACAAAGAGGGATTACTTTAAACAGGGACCTTCTATATTAACCAAACTTTCAGAAACTATCAAAGGGATCATGATCTATAAACTACATTAATTGTGAAAATATGTAACGAATGAGTCGCACGCTACGACTACATAAACTCTACCGTAAATACGCATACCGCGCCTGCGAGTGCACGCTATTGCGGGTATGCGCCTTCACGGGAGAGCGTACGCATGCGCAGCACGGACCAGTGTGCGGTGCAAATATGGCAACGTGCATGGGGATATTTTTCTGACTTTGACAATATTTTAACAGTGCCCCTGCCTCCTGTACAATACCGTGACAGCCAGGACAGCAACACCCATGTACAGCTGAAGCACCCCTAACAGCACATGACACACCAGTGACAGCCAGGACAGCATTTCTAACAGCACAAATACACCACAGTGACAGGCAAGGCTTTATGATGTATAAATGCCCCAGTGTGAGCTGAGCTGCCAGTTAAAAAAAAAATTAAAATATATATTATTGTATAAGTTTTCTGGTCAGGTCTAAAATAATTGCTTAAAATTAGTGACAACACTACCGTAACCCCATTTGATATGGTCACTATCCAAAAAATGCTGCAGGATTATTTTCATGACACCATACCAATAGACATATCGCAGAGTCCCTTTGACTATTGGAAAGAAAAAAAGGCAATTTGGTGGCCCTTGTACAAACTGGCTTTGCATTACTTAAGCTGCCCAGCTTACAGTGTGTACTCAGAAAGAGTTTTCAGCACAGCTAGGAACCTTATCAGCAATCAGTGTAGGAGGCTACTCCCTCAAAATGCGGAAAAAAATAGTTTCATCAAAATGAACAGGAAATTACATGAGGAAGACTTTAACTAGCAATTATGTCAAAGTACAGAGACTTTTGTAATGGTAGATTCGAGCAGGGATGAATTAATAGTGTGTGAGGATGATGTACACACTGATGATGATAATGACAATGACATTTTGGCACTGTAGAGCTGTTAGTATCGCTGTCTTAAGTCAATGGAAGTCTTGTTTTCTGGGGGCCTAAACAAACCAAGCACTTAAGTCACAAGAGTGGCAGTCCCTGTCACCGAAGAGCTTGGTTTGTTAAACTGTTCATTTCCTTTTTAATATACAACATAAGGGTGGGTCGGAGGGCAATTCCACCTTGCACTACTTTTAATTTTTATCACTGCTGTGTGGCAATGTTTCATACTGTATATCTGCGATAAACTGTCGTGTGTTTGTGCCACTGTTCTTTTGCTTAGTAACCAGCCAGCTCGCTGCAGCATTTGTCCTAAAACTGATGAAAACAATATTGTGAGCTGTGAGGTGGTCAAATTGACTGGAAATTAGTGGAAAGTAATGTTAATGAGGTTAATAATACTCTAGGAACAAAAATAGTCCCAAATTATGTGATTTTAGCTTTTTTGAAAATTTTTGGAAAAAATACAAAACCAGTCAAGGATGAAATCCAAAACGGAATCCAAAACCAAAACTGGATGATGAATTAGAACCATAAGCAAAAACAGCAAAAATGGTCTGGCGCACATCTCTAATATACAGTATATGGTCATGATACATTTGACAATATGTCATTAGTAGGGATTAGGGCATATTGTATTCATTGAGCATGCACCACTCATTGCTTCATATAATTCACAGATTCTTCTGTTATTCTGTGCATTATGTACAGTGGGCATGGATAGACAACAAATGTCTACAACATATGTATTCCAATGATGAGCAGCTGTATTTAGGAAGACAGGGGGTCTGATAGCATAAGGAGTATACAAACCCACATGGCCCTGGCCACACCTACAGTGCACTGGTCACTACTCCTCTCCTTTCCAGTATAAGCAGTAAATGTTTTCAACCCCAGGCTCATGTGGTCCTTAATCCGGTCCTGGTGGAAACACAAAATGGTGAATTGTGACAAACAAGACATGTAAGGTAGAATACTGTATAAGAGAAAAGTTGGATAGAAAGGACACAAGCAAGGAACAATTAAGACAACATATACAGAGAATAGATATTATAGAAGCAGAGATATAAAATAGGCATGATGATAAAGAGGGTTGAGATAATATGAATGCCAAGGGTGTTAATATACATAATATACTGTACATTATGCAGAACGTTAAAAGGGTGGAATGATGTTCTGTGGCTGAGTAACATGCTGGGTGCTGGAGACTATATGAAAGGAAAAATTGTTTTTTATTATTATTATTATTATTATTATTATTAGATTTGTGATTAATAATTCTAAACAAATTTAAACAGCAAAAATACAAGTAAGACTGGTGCAATCAGGACGGCATTATCATTAAGCTAAGTTAGTTGGTTGCATCTGGTGCCAGTGGTTAATGGGTGCCTAAAATGCTGGATGAGATACACAATAAGGTGCCCCACGTGACATGCTGCCCCTGATATAAAGGGGAGTACCCAGCACCTTGTTTTTATGAAATCATAGCACTCCACCACACTCCCAATGTGAGGATAAGAGAATGCCACTGCAACCATCTTCCCAATAAGGAAAGCAGCAGTGGGCTGTGGTGGAACACCTGATTAGGGGGTGTGCTACATTAGAGTGGGAGGCATGGGAAAAGCTATAGTGGATGCAGGGGATGCCACTGCTATTGGGTCCAGAGGTTTAGAAGTTCCCTGACCAGGGCATATAGTTGTCTACAAAGTTCCAGGAAGTGCCTGCTAAGTAATTGGGTCTGGCCTGTTGCCTGGCTTGAATGGGGTAACATTTCATTTTCAGTGAGTGGTGTGTGTAGTGGATGTTATAATGGTAAAAGGGCATTGTAATATGGCAAAAAAGTAACTGGGCCTTGTAATATATGAAATGGAGGCACTGTCTGTAATGTTACATATTATGAACTGAATACACTAATATTGCACAGTATGAACTGTGAGCACTACAGTGTGGCATAAATATGAACCGGGGCCTCTAAAATGTGTAAATTTTTGAACTGGGGCACTTCTGTGTGGCATAATTTGTTCTGGGGACACTATGGCATAATATGAATTGGGGGCACTGTGTGGCATAATGTATATTGGCGCTGGCAGCACTACATTGTGGCATATTGTGAACTATGACACTACTTTGGCTCATATAATTATCAACTGCTGTGGAGAGAGGTGTCTTGCTAGAAATATGGAACTTGCATTACAAGTGCAACAGGCTGCATGTTAGTGATCAATTACCTTACCTTACTATACCATTAATTTTACTCTGACTACTCCCAAAAGCGGATGATTAAGCAAACAGTGTTCACATGGAAATATAAATAAGCATCTCTTACCTCCAAATGTACAGTAATATAGACCTCTTAGTGACTTTGAAAGGCCTTATTCTCACAACTACTGGTCCTGTACACAAATGACTGTGCATTTAACAGAATGTAATCAGACAGATTATTTTTATTTGTAAATGCATGTACCGTATCTGTGTCACTCTGATTTTTAGAAGAATACAACTTTAAACTCTTGGGCCAAAATTTACTAAGAATTCGAGTTTGTCCGATTTGTGGTTTTTTTTCTAAGTCCCAATCCGGGAATTCACTAAGCACCAATCTCGGCAGTGTTTTGACTATTCGTAATGGTTTGATTAGCAAAGTTCAGAAATACGAATGAATAGACCATCGGTCAAATGCGGCTGTTATTTCATACAATACGGGAATTCACTATTCATTCGTATTTGGGTGTTAGTCTCTGAGTGGTCAAATGCTGTCGTATTTTTTTGCGATTCGTTAAAAAAATCTGCAAAAAAATAGACCTGCTTTTTTTTAGCCGTGTTTACATGTGCTGACACTTACAAATCATTCACACCTGACTTATCATGCCTATAAAAGGGACACAAACTTGTCTCATCCAAAATAATTTATTGCCTCATGTTTGCTGGAGTAAATTTGGAGTTTTAAAAGTCAATACACATTTTTCAACATATATCCATTATTACACACATTAGTGTTAAAAGTTAAAATCTTTTTTATTTTGTGGGTTGTGCCTCAGGTTTTTAAATATGATTCCTCATTTTTTACACACACAAACATGCCACAACAATAATGTCATTCATTTTGGTTATGAAAAATTATAAATGTACACAAACATATTAGGACACTTTTACACAACTCTATTGTGTTTTTCTTGTAAAGTCATCTACAGAAGAAATGTAAATCAGTTTTAATTCACATTGTAAGTTGCATTGGTCATGGATGATTATGCCTGGCTGCCAATTATTGTGTGTGCAGGATCTGAGATTGATTGGAATCTAGAAAGAGTAATGATTAGAAAAAAATCAAGTGGTCTGGTTACTTCCTGCTAAAGACATTCTTGCTGGCTGCCAATGATTGTGTGTGCAGGATCTGAGATTGATTGGAATCTAGAAAGAGTAATGATTAGAAAAAAATCAAGTGGTCTGGTTACTTCCTGCTAACATGTATGTGGCTGCCTGGCAATGATTGTGTGTGCAGGATCGGAGAATGATTAGAATCTAGAAAGAGTAATGATTAGAAAAAAAACAAGTGGTCTGGTTACTTCCTGCTAACATCTATGTGCATCACAAACATTTCCCTCCTCCAAAAAAATGGCAAAATGGTAAAGAATAAATGTGCATACAAATTTCCTGTTGCTGTTTGTACCACTTCTAATTAATGATGTTGTTCAAATTGTCAAGGAGCTAAGTGTTATATCTTTTTTAACAAACATACACTTACTAAGTATTTTGATTTACTTCTCTGAAATAAAAAATGTGAGTTTTCAATGTTAATTGATTTTGGTTGGCTGCTTGTCCTGCCCTTTGCCTTTACCACTGTCATGTTGGCGTGCTCTGGTGGAGCATCTTGGTGGTGATGACATTGGCGTGATATTTGGAGTAGTCGTACCAGAACTGCTGCTTGTTTGCTGATGTTGCAGAGGGATGCTGTTACCAGGACTAGAAGCAGAAATTATAAAAAAAAGCCATTAGCTAGCCATATGTTTGATCATTTCTAACAAATCACTACACATGGAACACATGTCATTGACTGTTGCTTCCAGATATCCTGCATAGCAACATCATCACTCATAACTTAAATACATACATATGCCTGTTTGTGGCAAATGGGTCTGGTTACTTCATTGTAAAAGCAAACACATTAGTTTTCTTGTAGATCACACATACTCCACCATAAAAACACTTTGAAATCCATAATGTGTTACCTTATATTTGTATTTAAACAAACATAGTAATGTTTTTATATGTATTTGGCCATGTTAGTTCAAACACACATGTGTTAAATTGTAAAATTTCCTTACTATTTTCACAAAATAAACATGAGTTTCTGTTGCAGCATCTTACACACAATGTGCTACTGTATGGCTGAAGTGGACATACATATATTTACAGGATGTGGACAAGGCCATTTTTCTCGGATTCCATTTCATCTTTTACTGACTTCGGTAAGTATATCATATTTTGATGTGTTTGGACTTAATGCGTTTAAGTAAAAGTTTGATTAATATATTTTAATTTAAATTTTTACAGTTTCATACTCACAATCAAGCTGAGGGGAGTGTGGTTCACGTCTTGGAGGTGTGTCCAAAATTTGGAGTGTGGAGCCCGAACATACTGTCGATAATCTTTGTGGCAGGGTAGCCTGCTGTGGTTGGCCCTGGACATCAGACCTTGCTTTCTTTGCTGCCCCATTTTTTTTTTGGCTGTTGTGTTACTGAAGTCCAACTTCTGCTGCTCCAGACTTCTTTTGATGGACCTAGTATTGAAAGTGAAATGTTGTTATGGCCATTCCTTTACAAACATACCCTATACTACAATGGAGACTTTACCTGCTTCCGCCACGTCAACATCATCAAATGTAATGGGAGTTACTGTAGGACAACCAGTACTGCTTTTTTCCAACACTGTAAAACCAAAATAAGAAATCATGTAATCATGCTATTGTGGATACATCCACCCATTATGCTTATAAACATTAATTAAATTAAAAGAGCATGTTTTGGATTTTTAAAAAACATAAGAACCGTAAACCAAGAAACCACTACATAAAACAATAAAGATTGTCCAATAGCCATATGCACTATGGAAAGTGCAACACAGGAAAACATGTACAGGACACAGACATAGGACACAAGTCAAAATACAGGCAATAACAACCAAAAGCACACACATCTTAATTTGGTAATGAAAGGTCAAATATTACATATAGAAAGAAACGTGGGCGCTGTTTAAAAATAAATAATTAAATAAGGTAATTATTATTTTCTACTTAATAATGTTGTTCCACTCCTCTAGCTGCCCACAATTGGGGATCTGGATATCCACCAAAGCTAGAATACAACCAAAATATACACAATAATGTGGGCGCTCAGAAAAGATATATTAACAACAGCTGCTGGTTTTGTAAAATATGGATTTTATTAATATTACTCCCGAATAATTTCTAAGTCACTTAGATCTTATATATATCACAATAAAAACAATTATCGGATTAATAAAACATTTAAAAGGACTATTGTCCAAGCGCTCAAAACTTGCTGACAGTCCTACAGATAAGCTGGTGATTAATATGATTAGTATGCATATGCCGGCTGTTAATAGTCATTAGTGCTTATCACACAATTTTGAGCTCAATAGCAAATTAGTAGAAGCAGTTCATTGCTTTGTATAGCCTGTTATACTTCACCAAGTCCGGACTGGTTATATAAATCCGATGGTATATAGCATGTACTGCAGACAGGTCCGCATCTGTATTGTATCTGGAAATGGATCTCGCTCACTCTTGCTGGCTCACGGACAGGAAACGGTGTGTTTGGGCGCGATCATCTGATGAAACCGCCCCTTGAAGAGGCGGAGAAACGCGTCAGATGACTGATTTTTGATCGTGGAACGCAGGTGGAACGCAACCGGAAGCCGAAAGCCCCGAACCCGGAAGCCGGTGATCGCGGCCAAACACAGCGTCTCCTGCAGCTCAGGGCTTGCTGCCCGTACCGCTCCTCTCGACAGCTAAGCGGCACAAGAAGGTGCAGGCCACCATCAATTTTTAAAAAACCTCCAGCATTGGGGAACCACCGCCGAGTGGCCTGTCCGTGAGCCAGCAAGAGTGAGCGAGATCCATTTCCAGATACAATACAGATGCGGACCTGTCTGCAGTACATGCTATATACCATCGGATTTATATAACCAGTCCGGACTTGGTGAAGTATAACAGGCTATACAAAGCAATGAACTGCTTCTACTAATTTGCTATTGAGCTCAAAATTGTGTGATAAGCACTAATGACTATTAACAGCCGGCATATGCATACTAATCATATTAATCACCAGCTTATCTGTAGGACTGTCAGCAAGTTTTGAGCGCTTGGACAATAGTCCTTTTAAATGTTTTATTAATCCGATAATTGTTTTTATTGTGATATATATAAGATCTAAGTGACTTAGAAATTATTCGGGAGTAATATTAATAAAATCCATATTTTACAAAACCAGCAGCTGTTGTTAATATATCTTTTCTGAGCGCCCACATTATTGTGTAAATATTACATATGCAATATAGAAATTGCTCTGTGATGTGGCACTCCAAACACACATTACCACTTTATAAGGCAACCAAAAATACAACACCAAAAAAAAAAAAAACAACAGTGTTGTGTCTGGGTACAAATACAGCCTCAAATTGAACAAACAAATAGTGTTTTTTTGTTAAAAAAGAAAACATTCAGTAATAAGGACATTACACATGTAAGTGGTTTTCAAACCACTTTCCACTACTCCAGCCTCTAACATGACAACCACTGTTTTAACAACATTGCACATGGATAACATATATCTCAAACCTAGTCAAAATTTAAACTATCAAAATGTGCAAAAGGAATACATTATTGCAGGACAATTCTATGACACACCAAGTCCAAACTACACATGGAAAATATAGGGGGAAAAAAACATGACATACAATAAAGTAAGATGTTACATTGGCTTTTGTAGAAAACATAACCAAAAACAAGGTATTTGCTGACACACACTTGAAGATGGGAGTAATATGCAACGTCACATGACACACATTAGAATTAAATAAAAAAAAAACATAGAATGTTATTGCAAATACACATGCTCACCATTCTTCCTGGGCCTATCTGAATCCCGGACATGGGTTGCAGAGACTACTTCAGGAGGTATTACACTCCGCATGAGCTCCTCATACTCCAGATATCTTGCAAAATAGGAATGGCCACCACCGGCTTTTCGAGCCAACTTCGCCTCCTTGGCCATTTTGGACTTGACACATCGCTTTATGTCATAGTACCGTTTGCGGCACGTGTCCTCCGTCCGCTTGACCACCCCCTCACTATAGACAGCAGTAACAACTTTCGCACACAACACCGTCTTTTTCCGTGTTGGCACCTTGGCGGACTCAGGGCCAAATAGCTGCCGCTGAAACTTCATCAGCTCCCGCACCAATGCCACATTTTCTGCATAAGTAAACTTGACATTCCGCCCAGTCTTAGTAGTGGTGCGTGGCTGTGGAGCACTCTGACTGTCACTATCACTGTCACTTGAGGCTGCTGCAGCAACCTCACCCACCCCCTACACCTCACTAACCTCACTCACACTCACCTCCTCCACCTGACCGACCTCCTCCCCCTCACTCACACCCTCCACCTCACCCACCTGTGAGTCACACATAATTGTGTGTCTAAACACTTAACACAGAAAAATAAAAAGACAAACAACACACTCCGCAACTACCACTGCACAAATCACACACACACACACACACACACACACACACACACACACACACACACACACACACACACACACACACACACACACAGTGACAAGGGACTATAAAAAAAAACTTGGACCAAAAATGAGACAAAACCACAAAAAACAAGACTACAAGAATGACAAGACTACTTTCAAACACAATACTACACTCAGAGATCGCCCAAAAAACTCCTCACCAAACCAACTACTCACCAACCTCCACAGCACAACCTCCCTCCTCACCACTAACTAAACCCACGAGGTGCGGATGGTTTGGGGCGTATTTATATGGTTGCGCACAGACACTCCTACCATCTGAAACACAACCAATCACAAACGGGGAGGAAAAACGAAACTAAAAGTGAAAATGCGACCGCGGGGAAAAAAAAAACCTGCCGCGTTTAACTTAGAAAAAAAAACACCAAAAACAACAAAAACACGTACGCAAACAACAATGACAGCCGTAAATGTGCCAAAAAAACCCGACTGACATCGACATCGGAAAACACGAAAAGCATAAAGTCGACTGCTTCGTAACTTGGCGTATATAGTTTCAAAAAGTTGCATGAAAATGCACCCGATACAAGACGAGTTTAAACACTACACAATCTGACACAAACACGAATATTAGTAAATATTGATAAAATAGCAGAAACCTAGGCGCTTCAGTACAGATGTGCAGTGTTAAATTGTTCTGAGTAACACTCCTTAGCTCTTTTAAGAGTAGCTGCTCATAACACAGAATAAATGTAAGGTGTACACTTAAAAACAAAGATAAGTAGTGGAGAAAATAAGCGCTTGGGAGTGCACAAAAGACGGCTCCTTTAGTGGAAGACATAGCTGAACAAGGCATATTCAACTTATCCAACCATAAATTGGGGAAGGAGGAAATTTCGCTTTTAAGTAAAGGCCTCAAATTTGCACCATCTAAACAGATGAACAAAATCTAAACTTTCATCGACTTAAATAAATTCGCCAGATCACTAACTCTAAAAAGACATTTCGCGAAAAAAGAATTGGACCTAGATCACCTAGAACCTTCAAAATCAGGCCTCAAAAGAAAGTCCAAATTCTACCCTTTAGAATCAAAGGGCAATCACATTAATGTCTTCCAGGAACTTGTGAAAAAGGATTTATGCGATATAGACCCAACACCACATCACTACTCCAACTTAAGAAATAAAGAAAAAGAAGCCTTGAAAACATTACAAGAAAATCCCAATATTGTCATAAAGCAAGCAGACAAAGGAGGAGGTATTGTCATCCTGGATAGGGAAGCCTATGAACAAGAAGCATACCGCCTTTTGAATGATACGTCATCGTATAAGAAGCTTACAAAGGACCCCACAAATACTTTCATCGAGGAATTAAGACCAATCCTACTTCACTACTTCCATAACAACACTCTGGATAAGAATGAATATCAGTTCCTTTTGATGACAACTCCAGTGATACCTACATTTTACTATTTACCAAAGATACACAAATCCTTAACCAAACCACCAGGAAGACCCATAATTTCAGGTATCGACTCACTCACAAGTCACATCTCTGAATATATAGATATTTTTTTACAAAAATACGTCATTTCATTACCTTCATTTCTGAAAGATACCAGCAGTGTAATTAACATCGTATCCAACATTGAATGGAAAGAATCGTACTTATGGATCACTATCGATGTACAAAGTTTGTACACCTGCATTAAACATGACAAAGGCATAGAAGCATGCAGAAGATTTATGGATAGAGATTCTGAAATTTCAACTCTCCATAAAAATGCAATCTGTGACTTGATGAAATTCACACTCAGTCATAATTATTTCATCTTCCAGAAATAATTTTTTTCTACAAATCTGCGGAACCGCAATGGGGACTACTTTCGCGCCCAGTGTTGCCAACTTGCTGATGGGATCATGGGAGGAAGATTTTATTTACAATAATAATGAATATCTTAAAAATCTCATAGTCTATAAAAGATATATAGACGATATATTAATCATCTGGGAAGGAGGCATTGACCTATTTAAAGAATTCCTTGGTAAATTGGAATGCAACAATTATAACCTAAAATTCACACATGAAGTTAATGGTGAAAAAAATCAACTATCTAGATCTAACACTGTCAAACAACGGATCACAGATCGTTACCAGTAACCACATTAAAAATGTTAATACCAACAGTTACCTCCATTTCAAAAGCTGCCACGCGAGAAACTGGAAAACTAATATACCATATTCACAATTTTACCTCATCAAACGGAATTGTAGCGACAAACAAGATTGTGATAAGCAGCTAGCTACATATGCTGGCAGATTCAAGGAGAGAAAATACCCTGAAGCTGTGATTGAAAAAGCACTTGTAAAAACAGCCACTACAACACGACAAGAACTATTCACCAAAAAGAGTAAAGCAAAAGACCAAAACTTCATTCCATTCATTACCACCTTCAGCAATCAAGAACAAAAAATTAAACAATCAATCAGGAAACATTGGGACATCCTTTTACTTGATCCAATTCTCAAAGAAATTCTTCCCCCAAAACCAGATATAGTGTTCCGCAAAACCAACAACCTGAAGGACATTCTGGCTCCTAGTCACCTGCCAACCAAAACATCAAACACCAGAAACACCATTGGAAGCTGTAAGGGATGTTACAAATGCGGCAACTGCAATATCTGTAAATTCCTTCATCCGAACAGGAAAAAGTTCTTCAATCACAATAACACAAAGGAATACTTAATAAAAGATTTTCTGAATTGCAACTCCACTATGATAATCTATCTACTAGAATGCACATGTGGTTTGAAATATGTTGGCAAAATGAAGCGGATCCTTAAGTTACGAATACAGGAACACATCAGAAATATCAAAAACAAAGTCGACAACCATACAATATCCAGACACTTCACAGAAAAACACAAATCAAATCCTGAAGAAATTACTTTTAAAGCAATCGAATGTGTCAAACTCAACGACAGAGGTGGAGATATACTTAACAAGCTCTCCAAAAGAGAGATGTTTTGGATCTACGAACTTCAAACATTGTCACCATATGGACTTAATGAAGCTTTTGAAATCGCTCCATTCCTTTAATGCTCACTATGTCCCTCGGCTCTACACACATATTAGAAAGTACAATCACTCTTTCACTTTCTATATATATATTTTTTATGATCTATGCCGTTGTTATTGGATTAATTTACAGTGTTCTGTTTCCCCCCCCCTCTCTCTCTTCTCTCGTTTTTTCAGTTGCTCCATGTATATCGAAATCTACAAATGAGTAACCATGTCATAAGACATCTGAAGTTCTGTATTTAAATAGAAATTATCCCTGTATAGAAATTCTGGTTTTAAATATCCTCTTGATAAATTTTATGATTCTATAGATATTTTCACTTTATTATTTATCTCAGGTGTCAATTCCCAATCACTGCCCCACCTTTGTCACCTATATAACTTTATTCAATTTTCATTCATCATTTTTTATCACTTCTTTATCAAATGTTAATCGGGTCACCATTATTCCTCTTTTCCCCTAATCTGCACCTCATTCCCTTAGTGCAATCTCCTTTTTCCCATTTCCAAAATGGTGGTGCATCACACCTTCAGTGATTAAAAATTGCGATGCGTTCCACTAGTATTAACCTTATTTCACATCTCAACACCTAAATACTTTTAAAGCGTGTTCTTAGTATTCACCTTTTTAATCTTTTTTAATATGGATTCATCCTCCCGCTGGCGATATCTTTTATATTCGGACACTTCCGCATACAAAATGGCGGTGCGTTCCACCCATTATTTCTAGCGGTGGAAGTGACGCATCAAAGATGGCGATGCGTTCCACACGTCAATTTGACGGTGGTGCGTTCCAAATTGCGTTCCACCGCCGCCGGACCACTTAGAAACAGTCTGCTATCTATTTCTAACCATTTGCACCTTACTCTGCACTAGTGCACACCTTACCTCCCTCTCTATTACTAATATAGCTTGTAGCTACTTAGCTATTACATCTTTTTTGTCTCAAACATTGTGACCATTGTACACATCACAACAGGAAGTGATGTCAGAGACTAACCATGTGCTACTTCCACTTGAATGGTATAAATGGAGCATTATGGACACACTGGTCATATCCCCTTGAAGAAGTCCAGACTTTTGAACGGACGAAACGCGTTGGGACTACTCTGCTGCTGTAACTCCTCTAATGGACAGATAAGCGATTGAACTTTTAAACTCCTGTACGCATGAATTCTGGCTATTTTATATATATCGGGACAGTCTGCTGCTGAGTCCTTTTTAGATGGACAGATAAGCCTCAATATACCTTTTTATCTTGTACGTTTTTAGTGTAGCCATTTGTATGTCTTTTATATTAAATTGTTATTTTGTTTACCTTTAAAAATGTCTGGGCTATCAAATTGATATAATTGGGAATAAGCACGTTCCCTAATTCATTGCCCTTTACTGCTAAATGACATTTATTTGTGAAAACAGTACACACTATGCTTTGCTATGTTTTTTCTTTACATGTGAATCTCAAATGATCAACAATCATTGGAAATCCTTATAAAACCAGATAAGTGCTCTTGGTTTTAATTATACCCACCTGATTTTGTTTCCCCTTTTAAAACTCGTTATTGCACTCCCAAGCGCTTATTTTCTCCACTACTTATATTAGTAAATATTGGCCTTGATTCCAAATCTATTTTTTTTTGTAAAGAACACTAGTTTACAGTAGAGATGAGCGGGTTCGGTTTCTCTGAATCCGAACCCGCACGAACTTCATGTTTTTTTTCACGGGTCCGAGCGACTCGGATCTTCCCGCCTTGCTCGGTTAACCCGAGCGCGCCCGAACGTCATCATGACGCTGTCGGATTCTCGCGAGACTCGGATTCTATATAAGGAGCCGCGCGTCGTCGCCATTTTCACACGTGCATTGAGATTGATAGGGAGAGGACGTGGCTGGCGTCCTCTCCATTTAGATTAGAAGAGAGAGAGAGAGATTGACCTGATTTACTGGAGCTTAGGAGTACTGTAGAACTGTAGAGAGTGCAGAGTTTACTAGTGACTGACCACAGTGACCACCAGACAGTGCAGTTTTATTTAATATATCCGTTCTCTGCCTGAAAAAAATGATACACAGTGACTCAGTCACATACCATATCTGTGTGCACTGCTCAGCCCAGTGTGCTGCATCATCTATGTATATATCTGACTGTGCTCAGCTCACACATCTTATAATTGTGGGGGAGACTGGGGAGCACTGCAGTGCCAGTTATAGGTTATAGCAGGAGCCAGGAGTACATATTATTATTAAAATTAAACAGTGCACACTTTTGCTGCAGGAGTGCCACTGCCAGTGTGACTGACCAGTGACCTGACCACACTGACCACCAGTATAGTTAGTAGTATAGTATACTATATTGTGATTGCCTGAAAAAGTTAAACACTCGTATCTGACTGTGCTCAGCTCACACATCTTATAATTGTGGGGGAGACTGGGGAGCACTGCAGTGCCAGTTATAGGTTATAGCAGGAGCCAGGAGTACATATTATTATTAAAATTAAACAGTGCACACTTTTGCTGCAGGAGTGCCACTGCCAGTGTGACTGACCAGTGACCACCTGACCACACTGACCACCAGTATAGTTAGTAGTATAGTATACTATATTGTGATTGCCTGAAAAAGTTAAACACTCGTCGTGTGACTTCACTTGTGTGGTGTTTTTTTTTTATTCTATAAAAAACTCATTCTGCTGACAGACAGTGTCCAGCAGGTCCGTCATTATATAATATATACCTGTCCGGCTGCAGTAGTGATATATATATATTTTTTATATCATTATTTATCATCCAGTCGCAGCAGACACAGTACGGTAGTTCACGGCTGTAGCTACCTCTGTGTCGGCACTCGGCAGTCCATCCATAATTGTATACCACCTACCCGTGGTTTTTTTTTCTTTCTTCTTTATACATACATACTACTACTACATCTCTTTATCAACCAGTCTATATTAGCAGCAGACACAGTACAGTACGGTAGTCCACGGCTGTAGCTACCTCTGTGTCGGCACTTCGCAGTCCGTCCATAATTGTATACCACCTACCCGTGGTTTTTTTTTCTTTCTTCTTTATACATACATACTACTACTACTACATCTCTTTATCAACCAGTCTATATTAGCAGCAGACACAGTACAGTATGGTAGTCCACGGCTGTAGCTACCTCTGTGTCGGCACTGGGCAGTCCGTCCATAATTGTATACCACCTACCCGTGGTTTTTTTTTCATTCTTCTTTATACATACATACTACTACTACATCTCTTTATCAACCAGTCTATATTAGCAGCAGACACAGTACAGTACGGTAGTCCACGGCTGTAGCTACCTCTGTGTCGGCACTGGGCAGTCCGTCCATAATTGTATACCACCTACCCGTGGTTTTTTTTTTTCTTCTTTATACATACATACTACTACTACTACATCTCTTTATCAACCAATCTATATTAGCAGCAGACACAGTACAGTACGGTAGTCCACGGCTGTAGCTACCTCTGTGTCAGCACTGGGCAGTCCGTCCATAATTGTATACCACCTACCCGTGGTTTTTTTTTCTTTCTTCTTTATACATTCATACTACTACTACATCTCTTTATCAACCAGTCTATATTAGCAGCAGACACAGTACAGTACGGTAGTCCACGGCTGTAGCTACCTCTGTGTCGGCACTGGGCAGTCCGTCCATAATTGTATACCACCTACCCGTGGTTTTTATTTCTTTCTTCTTTATACATACATACTACTGCTACTACATCTCTTTATCAACCAGTCTATATTAGCAGCAGACACAGTACAGTACGGTAGTCCACGGCTGTAGCTACCTCTGTGTCGGCACTGGGCAGTCCGTCCATAATTGTATACCACCTACCCGTGGTTTTTTTTTCTTTCTTCTTTATACATACATACTACTACTACATCTCTTTATCAACCAGTCTATATTAGCAGCAGACACAGTACAGTACGGTAGTCCACGGCTGTAGCTACCTCTGTGTCGGCACTGGGCAGTCCGTCCATAATTGTATACCACCTACCCGTGGTTTTTTTTTCTTTCTTCTTTATACATACATACTACTACTACATCTCTTTATCAACCAGTCTATATTAGCAGCAGACACAGTACAGTACGGTAGTCCACGGCTGTAGCTACCTCTGTGTCGGCACTCGGCAGTCCGTCCATAATTGTATACCACCTACCCGTGGTTTTTTTTTCTTTCTTCTTTATACATACATACTACTACTACATCTCTTTATCAACCAGTCTATATTAGCAGCAGACACAGTACAGTACGGTAGTCCACGGCTGTAGCTACCTCTGTGTCGGCACTGGGCAGTCCGTCCATAATTGTATACCACCTACCCGTGTTTTTTTTTTCTTTCTTCTTTATACATACATACTACTACTACATCTCTTTATCAACCAGTCTATATTAGCAGCAGACACAGTACAGTACGGTAGTCCACGGCTGTAGCTACCTCTGTGTCGGCACTGGGCAGTCCGTCCATAATTGTATACCACCTACCCGTGGTTTTTTTTTTCTTTCTTCTTTATACATACATACTACTACTACATCTCTTTATCAACCAGTCTATATTAGCAGCAGACACAGTACAGTACGGTAGTCCACGGCTGTAGCTACCTCTGTGTCGGCACTCGGCAGTCCATCCATAATTGTATACTAGTATCCATCCATCTCCATTGTTTACCTGATGTGCCTTTTAGTTGTGCCTATTAAAATATGGAGAACAAAAATGTTGAGGTTCCAAAATTAGGGAAAGATCAAGATCCACTTCCACCTCGTGCTGAAGCTGCTGCCACTAGTCATGGCCGAGACGATGAAATGCCAGCAACGTCGTCTGCCAAGGCCGATGCCCAATGTCATAGTACAGAGCATGTCAAATCCAAAACACCAAATATCAGTAAAAAAAGGACTCCAAAACCTAAAATAAAATTGTCGGAGGAGAAGCGTAAACTTGCCAATATGCCATTTACCACACGGAGTGGCAAGGAACGGCTGAGGCCCTGGCCTATGTTCATGGCTAGTGGTTCAGCTTCACATGAGGATGGAGGCACTCAGCCTCTCGCTAGAAAAATGAAAAGACTCAAGCTGGCAAAAGCAGTAGCACCGCAAAGAACTGTGCGTTCTTCGAAATCCCAAATCCACAAGGAGAGTCCAATTGTGTCGGTTGCGATGCCTGACCTTCCCAACACTGGACGTGAAGAGCATGCGCCTTCCACCATTTGCACGCCCCCTGCAAGTGCTGGAAGGAGCACCCGCAGTCCAGTTCCTGATAGTCAGATTGAAGATGTCAGTGTTGAAGTACACCAGGATGAGGAGGATATGGGTGTTGCTGGCGCTGGGGAGGAAATTGACCAGGAGGATTCTGATGGTGAGGTGGTTTGTTTAAGTCAGGCACCCGGGGAGACACCTGTTGTCCGTGGGAGGAATAGGGCCGTTGACATGCCTGGTGAAAATACCAAAAAAATCAGCTCTTCGGTGTGGAAGTATTTCACCAGAAATGCGGACAACAGGTGTCAAGCCGTGTGTTCCCTTTGTCAAGCTGTAATAAGTAGGGGTAAGGACGTTAACCACCTCGGAACATCCTCCCTTATACGTCACCTGCAGCGCATTCATAATAAGTCATTGACAAGTTCAAAAACTTGGGCCGACAGCGGAAGCAGTCCACTGACCAGTAAATCCCTTCCTCTTGTAACCAAGCTCACGCAAACCACCCCACCAACTCCCTCAGTGTCAATTTCCTCCTTCCCCAGGAATGCCAATAGTCCTGCAGGCCATGTCACTGGCAATTCTGACGAGTCCTCTCCTGCCTGGGATTCCTCCGATGCATCCTTGCGTGTAACGCCTACTGCTGCTGGCGCTGCTGTTGTTGCTGCTGGGAGTCGATGGTCATCCCAGAGGGGAAGTCGTAAGCCCACTTGTACTACTTCCAGTAAGCAATTGACTGTCCAACAGTCCTTTGCGAGGAAGATGAAATATCACAGCAGTCATCCTGTTGCAAAGCGGATAACTGAGTCCTTGACAACTATGTTGGTGTTAGACGTGCGTCCGGTATCCGCCGTTAGTTCACAGGGAACTAGACAATTTATTGAGGCAGTGTGCCCCCGTTACCAAATACCATCTAGGTTCCACTTCTGTAGGCAGGCGATACCGAGAATGTACACGGACGTCAGAAAAAGACTCACCAGTGTCCCAAAAAATGCAGTTGTACCCAATGTCCACTTAACCACGGACATGTGGACAAGTGGAGCAGGGCAGGGTCAGGACTATATGACTGTGACAGCCCACTGGGTAGATGTATGGACTCCCGCCGAAAGAACAGCAGCGGCGGCACCAGTAGCAGCATCTCGCAAACGCCAACTCTTTCCTAGGCAGGCTACGCTTTGTATCACCGCTTTCCAGAATACGCACACAGCTGAAAACCTCTTACGGCAACTGAGTAAGATCATCGCAGAATGGCTTACCCCAATTGGACTCTCCTGTGGATTTGTGGCATCGGACAACGCCAGCAATATTGTGTGTGCATTAAATATGGGCAAATTCCAGCACGTCCCATGTTTTGCACATACCTTGAATTTGGTGGTGCAGAATTTTTTAAAAAACGACAGGGGCGTGCAAGAGATGCTGTCGGTGGCCAGAAGAATTGCGGGACACTTTCGGCGTACAGGCACCACGTACAGAAGACTGGAGCACCACCAAAAACTACTGAACCTGCCCTGCCATCATCTGAAGCAAGAAGTGGTAACGAGGTGGAATTCAACCCTCTATATGCTTCAGAGGTTGGAGGAGCAGCAAAAGGCCATTCAAGCCTATACAATTGAGCACGATATAGGAGGTGGAATGCACCTGTCTCAAGTGCAGTGGAGAATGATTTCAACGTTGTGCAAGGTTCTGATGCCCTTTGAACTTGCCACACGTGAAGTCAGTTCAGACACTGCCAGCCTGAGTCAGGTCATTCCCCTCATCAGGCTTTTGCAGAAGAAGCTGGAGGCATTGAAGAAGGAGCTAAAAGGGAGCGATTCCGCTAGGCATGTGGGACTTGTGGATGCAGCCCTTAATTCGCTTAACAAGGATTCACGGGTGGTCAATCTGTTGAAATCAGAGCACTACATTTTGGCCACCGTGCTCGATCCTAGATTTAAAACCTACCTTGGATCTCTCTTTCCGGCAGACACAAGTCTGCTGGGGTGCAAAGACCTGCTGGTGACAAAATTGTCAAGTCAAGCGGAACGCGACCTGTCAACATCTCCTCCTTCACATTCTCCCGCAACTGGGGGTGCGAGGAAAAGGCTCAGAATTCCGAGCCCACCCGCTGGCGGTGATGCAGGGCAGTCTGGAGCGACTGCTGATGCTGACATCTGGTCCGGACTGAAGGACCTGACAACGATTACGGACATGTCGTCTACTGTCACTGCATATGATTCTCTCAACATTGAAAGAATGGTGGAGGATTATATGAGTGACCGCATCCAAGTAGGCACGTCACACAGTCCGTACTTATACTGGCAGGAAAAAGAGGCAATTTGGAGGCCCTTGCACAAACTGGCTTTATTCTACCTAAGTTGCCCTCCCACAAGTGTGTACTCCGAAAGAGTGTTTAGTGCCGCCGCTCACCTTGTCAGCAATCGGCGTACGAGGTTACATCCAGAAAATGTGGAGAAGATGATGTTCATTAAAATGAATTATAATCAATTCCTCCGCGGAGACATTGACCAGCAGCAATTGCCTCCACAAAGTACACAGGGAGCTGAGATGGTGGATTCCAGTGGGGACGAATTGATAATCTGTGAGGAGGGGGATGTACACGGTGATATATCGGAGGATGATGATGAGGTGGACATCTTGCCTCTGTAGAGCCAGTTTGTGCAAGGAGAGATTAATTGCTTCTTTTTTGGTGGGGGTCCAAACCAACCCGTCATATCAGTCACAGTCGTGTGGCAGACCCTGTCACTGAAATGATGGGTTGGTTAAAGTGTGCATGTCCTGTTTATACAACATAAGGGTGGGTGGGAGGGCCCAAGGACAATTCCATCTTGCACCTCTTTTTTCTTTTCTTTTTCTTTGCGTCATGTGCTGTTTGGGGAGGGTTTTTTGGAAGGGACATCCTGCGTGACACTGCAGTGCCACTCCTAGATGGGCCCGGTGTTTGTGTCGGCCACTAGGGTCGCTAATCTTACTCACACAGCTACCTCATTGCGCCTCTTTTTTTCTTTGCGTCATGTGCTGTTTGGGGAGGGTTTTTTGGAAGGGACATCCTGCGTGACACTGCAGTGCCACTCCTAGATGGGCCAGGTGTTTGTGTCGGGCACTTGGGTCGCTGAGCTTAGTCACACAGCTACCTCATTGCACCTCTTTTTTTCTTTGCGTCATGTGCTGTTTGGGGAGTGTTTTTTGGAAGGGCCATCCTGCGTGACACTGCAGTGCCACTCCTAGATGGGCCAGGTGTTTGTGTCGGCCACTAGGGTCGCTTAGCTTAGTCATCCAGCGACCTCGGTGCAAATTTTAGGACTAAAAATAATATTGTGAGGTGTGAGGTATTCAGAATAGACTGAAAATGAGTGGAAATTATGGTTTTTGAGGTTAATAATAATATGGGATCAAAATGACCCCCAAATTCTATGATTTAAGCTGTTTTTTAGGGTTTTTTGAAAAAAACACCCGAATCCAAAACACACCCGAATCCGACAAAAAAAATTCGGTGAGGTTTTGCCAAAACGCGGTCGAACCCAAAACACGGCCGCGGAACCAAACCCAAAACCAAAACACAAAACCCGAAAAATTTCAGGCGCTCATCTCTAGTTTACAGATGCCTTGAAGTGGTTGCAACTTACTCAAATGTAATAGGAATAATATAAAAAAAAACCTTGCTTGTATTCATGGATATACAAGTTATTGGTTGTAAGAGGGCATGTTTTGAACAAAACAGACATTTTTAAATCCCCTCTAAATCATTTCTTTGTAAATCCAGATCTGTAAAGCATTCGGGGAACAAAGAAAATGCTCTTTTGGCGTCATGTGACTCCTTTCGGTTATTTATTGTTCTGTGTTCTCTAGATGGACAGAACTGTGGGATTTCTAGATGGAAATGATTTAGTAAACATATCAAATGGTCAGATCATATCTTAAACGTAGCATTTGAACACTTACATCCTGTACAATGATAAGATGATGTAATCGGTGCTATCTTTGTTTTATTTTACACCAGTTAGAGAAGAACGTTTGTACGAGACATGAAATTATGATTGCAATTTTAATATCACTTATGCGATTTCTGCAGCCAATCAGATAGCACTGTAGTGACTCCCTGCACTCAGCGCCTTTACAACCATGCAACATAATGCACACCCTGCCATGCCTAATTACTTAAATAGCTTCCATTTCCATAAGATAATTGATAGACTAGAACAGTCCACAATCATAAAACTATGGCTGCCTGAAGCTTAGCTGTTAGATCTTAGAACCAATCTTTTTATAATCGTACTTAATTGTGTTATTAGAGAATTAAATCATTATAGATATATATATTAAAAAAACATACATAGATCAATTTAACATGAAGTAGCTGCGGAATTATGGTTTTACTGACTGTCTATAATATTCGGTCAAAGGCAGCAATCTGTTTGTAATCTTTATAAGCTTCCTTTTTAAACTGTCTCATTAGGATTTAGCAGAAATGACTCAGATGCATTTCATTTGACATTAGAAAAAATACCATAGAGGTTACTTATACCTGTATAGCAGAGTGTAGTAGAGCATTGTCATTTTTCATTCCGATGTGACATGACATGCTTACCGCTGTAGCACTGCGCTCTGTAGTGTATTGTGTAAGGTGATGCTCTATAGTGACCTATTCTATATGTGCCTGGTGTGGAGAAAATCTGGGAGGACGGATCTTTTCAAATGTAAATTAACTGTAAGGGGTGCAAATCATACGTTCAATTGCTGGGCCATATATGTGGAGTTTGTATGTTCTCCCCATGTTAGTTAGGGTTACATCCAAGTACTCTGGTTTCCTCCCACACTCCAAAAACATATTGGTCGGTATAGTAGGTTAATTGGCTTCTGACAAAAAAATTAATCCTTATGTATACAGTATGTACGTCCATTTGATAGGGAATATGGATTGTAAGCTCCCCTGGGACAGGGGCTGATTTGAATGACTGAATATAGTCTCTGTAAAGCGCTGCAGAATATGTGTTCGCCATATAAATAGCTGTTAGTAAATAAATAAGTGTTCCTCAGCAATTCACTTGGAGTCAGATGAGCTGCTGTTAAGAATCTTACAGTATAAATAACATAAATGTCTTTCTGGTGCAATGTTTTGCTTGAGTGCTATGTGTACGTAAGGATGTTACTACTCAGAGAAATTACCATGGTATTGATATTAAGCCAAAAATGTGAAGGGGGAGGGTGGGGTGGGGGTAGGATGGGTGGGGGTTCTAGTCATCAAAATTATTTTAAAAATAAGGTAATAAAGTATACTATAAATACGTGTTGCATTTTCCAGAAACACACACTCACTTAATTTTACAGAAATGATTTACAGGAACACAGGTTTGTGATGAATAAAAAATATTCTGGAGTTTGCATAGTGCAATATTTATGCTAGTTAGAGGTAACATGTTGGAGTTATAAATTATTGGTACCTCGCAGGTGGGAGCCTTCTAAAACAAATAATGTAGTTAATCAAAGCTCAGGATTTACTAATGTTGTTTTGTGTTCTGAGAGGAATTCCGCTAAGCTGGGAGCAGATATTTTGCGTTGCCAAGGCAATCTGTACTTCCTGCAGGGCTGTAACCTCCAGTCACTACAGTGGAAAGCTAGGGGGGGGGGGGGGGGGAAGGATTATTTGGAGATTAGAAAATACATGCATACTTATATCGAAAATATCACAAATCCCACAAAGCGAGACCCTCAAGTCGTATTTCCATAGGAACTTCACATTGCTCTTTCTAAGGATATTAAAAATACCATAGAAGTACTATCCCCACATAAATACCAAATCATAATGATTTGATTTGTTATATGGACATCATCCCCTTAATGATTTATATAGTGCATGGTGAAAAAAAAAAATGTTTTCCTTCTTTATTGGATTAATTAAGTGGGTGCTACTGCTACCGTTTTGTCTCTATAGGTTAAAGACCTTACAGCAGATAGAAAAAAAAATCAGGCAATATCCAGCAAGAGGATCAAAGGAGACGCAATGCTAAAGTGTGCACTATGATGTATTGTTGTTATATTAAAACACGTAAAATATATTGGAGTATAATTTGATTAACACAGTATAGACATAGAGATTACTTTGTTTACAAACACATTATTTCTCTCTTCACATTCTATACAGACTTCTATCTTATTTCACTGGCACAAGTCTTTTTGCAATTTATATTTTAATATATTTGCATAAAAGTTATGTTTTAAATTAACAATAAGTTATAGCACTGTGTCTCCTTCGATCCTGTCACTGGATTTTTCCCTTTTTTCCCCTGTAATAGTTTAAATGTAAGCTGTTTCAGTGCTATGCTAATTATAAATGTATATATAATAATCATCATCATCATCATTATCATCATCATCACTATTACCATGTAAGAGTACATCATATTTCTGCAAATATACGTAGAACTCCAAAAAATATAATACAGCAAATGTAGAACACATCAGGATTTTCAACATGTGGAAAGTGAGCCATTTACTCCTTATAATTTATTAGATAACAGTTTCCCTAATAAATGGACTAGATTTGATGGATTATACAGTGTGAGGTATTTATTACTATGTCACATCAAGCGTTTAAGAATGTGAGACTTTTTTTTTTAAGCAAAAGTGGTAGAGATAGGCATACGGATGAATGTTCTCATGAATGAAGAATTTGGGGAACAGGGCAAGGGAAATCTTTGCATTCTGCAATACAACAGAATACAAGGGATTAATGGACTAGGGGGCATATTTATCACAATCTGCATTTTTAATGTGGATGAGATAAATAGTTTTTGCGAAAATGTGCAAAATGAAAATAAATATTTTCACATAAATTTACCAATGTTCTCACCAGGAGCCTTATAAGAGCCTGTCCTGGCAAAGAGCTGGAAGCTGCTTCCTAGTTTAGGTCCAGGCAGCCCATGCACATGTGTGAACGTTGGCCAGCACATGCATCACGTGGAATTGACGTGGAATTATCTGTAATCATAGTATGAAGATGGCATTATTCAATTGAGGCCAAGCTCCAGAATGGCTTTGTAAACTTGACAGCTTGCAGCCACTATGGGGATTGTGGCTGTTGTCGGAGACCGCAGCAGATATCTCCAACATTTGCTGCAGTCCCCCCCATAGTACATTCTGGGGATATTTATTATTTGCAGGTATCCCCCCGAAACTTTTTTTTCAGGGTATATCCCACAAATATTATTTAATATATAAACCCTTGACTCACACCAGGATGGTTTCCTTACACATTTATTGCATATGCAAACCACTTTCTCATTGTTTTGCACTTGCATTGTGGTGCACTGTTTAATTGGTGCCTTTATGCCACACTTACCTACTAGGGCAGAATGCGGGAGGGATGCCCACTCTTCCGGTGGTGCGGGGGACTACCCCAAAAATCATGAGTCTCCCGCGGGATCGGGGAGAGTAGGCAAGTATGATTTATACACTTTTTATCCTCTTTGTATTTACTACTAAAGAGTCCTGCACAGCTGATCATCTGATACTTTATGGCAGGCTGGCAGTTTTTCATGTAACAACAACTTATATTAAATAAAAACAACAAAAATACTTAAACAATGAGGGGGATAGCTTTAATAAATGTTTTTGAAATGTTTGGACAATAAGATATTGTTTACCAAAAAGTACCTGTTAATTAGCTATGCTTTTAGCTACCTGTTAAGACAATGAACCCCTTCTCATTACTGCCATTCTATAGATTGTTCACAGCAGAGGCAAAAACAATCACGTTTCCCTGTTTATTTACCAAGCAACCCTCTGTTATTACATGCATTCATATCTAGTATTGCAAGTGTCTCTTTTTGAAGCCCGAACTGACAGAAAATCATTTAGATAATGGCATATATGTAAATAATTTCCTCTAGAACCTCCTGGGGAGCAAACTCTATCTTCTGACAATAGTGATGCTTCAGAAATAGCTATGCACCGCTAATGACTTTTCATACCCACAAATTCTGTACACCTTGGCATTAATAAACCTAAAAGGCTTGAAATAAAGGTTTACTTATCACAGAATTTGCTCATTGTGGAGCACAAATGTCACACATTTAGAATAAAAATATATGTCTGGCAGGGTCTTTTCTAGTAGCAAAGTTGACACAATTTAAATACTGCACTCAAGAAATGGTGTCACTTTAACTGCATTTGGATGCAATAAAGAGCATTTCCGAAAGATAAATGCATTTATAAGGTGAACATACATTTAAAGACATTAAGGAAATGTAGAACAATTAAAGCCAGCGGGATGTACTAAACTCCAAAATGCGGTCAAACCTCAGAAAACTGCCATTTTCAGAGGTCTGCCACAATCCCCTTATGCATTAAAGATATCTGCTGTAAACAGCTGGCACTACAGTCCTCATAGAATGTTATGGGGCTGAGATGTGCCAGTATACCAAGATTATGCAAAAAAACTCTATTTAATTATAAAATGTATTCCAATTCCAATTAGTAATGTTTGAGTAGAGCCCCTGCATTCTTTTTCTTTGTGTGTAGCACTAAAGGTTTCAGCAGGGTAGCACCTCTCATTATATGTTCAGTATACCCGCCCTCCATATATCCTATATTGCGTATTTGCATATACACTTGAAGGCCAGAGACCCTTTCGAGCATGGAGTAGCACCCCGCCTACCTGACCCTGATTTCGAAGTAAGTATTCTAGCATTTGCTGACTGCACATTGAATAAGGCACAGTTATAGGTAAGCCCTGTATACATTTTTATAGTATGTCAGTTGTGGGGTGGGTCTTGGGGCGTGGAGCCTCCTGAAGCTGGGCTGCTGCAAGGCAACACAATGTTAAACTTATATCAGCACTTTATAGCACTCTAATTTTTTTTTTAAATTTATGTAACATTTTTCACATATTTATTTTTTTCCCCTGTAACACTCTTGACACATAGCATCTGCTCTGACTTATCTAACACTCTTTAACACTTCACTTGCTATTTCTCACTAATGTGTTGCCTTGGGGTGGTTTGGTTGGGCTAGTTTGGGGTTGTCCCATGCCCTAGACTTGAACCCTTGAACCCTTAATCCCATTATGAGGTTATCTAGACGTGACTGGTAGGCCTATAGCCTTGGCTAAGATTATGCAAAAAAAAAAAAAAAAAACAACCTATTTTTAATTGCAAAACAAATATTTAAAAATCTATTACACTTCTAATTATTAAAGTTTGAATAGTGCACCTGCATTCTTTTTCATTGTGCGTGGCACTAAAGGTCTCACCAGGGTAGCACCACCCTCTTCGCAAGGTGCAGCCCTGGTGTAATTATTCATACATACGGCATTAATAAATGCCGGTTTGCATGCAATTGGGGGCTGGGTGTTTGGGGGCTGGGTGTATTGCATTGAATATGCCATTATACATCCTGCCCCCAGTCTTATAGGCAATTTTATCTGGCATGTTGTTTTTTTATTGGTTGAAATATTATACCTTTTTTTTCTAGTATCTCACATGCTGGCCACCCATGGTCCCACTGAAAGCTACTGATTCCACGAGGACTTCTTCATGATTGGTTAAAAGCAAACAATGCTGACTTGCCAATTGGATTTTAAGTATACTATACCTTAAACTTTGCAATGAATGGTATCATTTTAGGTGTTTAACTAGTTTTTGGCCACTTGTGTTCTGTATCATGGTTATTCTGTGTCGGACTGGGGCATGAAGGGCCCACTGGGGGAATGCAGTGGTAGGGGCCCATGAGCAGGGGTGTGGCCAGTCACCACAGAGGCTTGGCTAATCATTAGAGAGTGTATGGTCTAAGTCCCTTGATAAATATATATAGTAAATACTGCTAGTGCATGTATGATAATGTACCAGATTAATAACAGCAATGCACTGTAGAGAATGCACCATATTCCTGTGCAGTATACGGTAACGTATGAATAATGTATAATTTCTGCAGAGTCTAGAATCAGATCCCAAGAGGAGGAGGAGGCAGTGGGGCCCACCAGGGGTTTCCCTTGTGTCACTGTGGGCCAGTCCAACCCTGTGGTTATTTTATGATATTCCCAAATTAATGCCACAGGCAAGGCCAGATTAAATTACGAGTTAGTCATCCAATGCTAGGTGGCAGAAGGCAGTAAAGAACCATCAGTATCATTTATATTATTTCAGTTCCTTCCTATAGTCTTTGCTAGTACTTTGGTTAAGTGGACAACACAAATGCACACTTTGGTGTACATGTTATACATATACAGAAGCAGTCTTGGCAGGAATACAAAAAATCAAATATGAGTATACTGATTTTTTCAGTGCATCAGATAAAGCTGTAATCATACAAAGAGCTGTAATTTCATTGTGAAAAGGTTAGTCGTCTACTCATGCAGCAATGTAGGGGCAGATAAACATTTGCATGGTAAAAACAAAGACTAAAACATACTTTCAAAGTCCTGCCTAAGAACACTTTTGAACAACCCTATTTTATTAATTGAAACTCTCTTTTTACCAATCAAAATAACGCTATTTGAAAGTGTTAGGAGACATTGGAACAGCGGTTATCACATGTGACACTTCTCTGTGTTTGATTGATTTTAATATTATCCTTAATTTATAAAGCCCCAGCACATTACATAGCGCCCAAATGAGTTTACAACCTAAGAGATGTAGGGAACAGTTTATACTGTACATTAGTTAGTGGATTAAAAAAATAAGGCAGCAAAATTAGCATCCTTCAATATTAAAACAGCCATTGGAGACTGAGTTTTCTGTGTCTCTGCCGGTGGTGTTGAGTGATTGGAATGAGGACAAGGAATCAGAAAGCGTGGGATTTCCCCTTGCTCCGTGTCCCCTTCCACGCCTGAATAACGCTCCAGGTTAGAAAGAGAAAAATCTGGTAACGTCAGAATTAGTGTCTGCACTGTATAGACTATAATCAGCAGTCTAAAATTAGTTTTTATGTGAATCTGCTTTTTTTGACTTCAACAAAATGGCCATCACTATTGTTATAGGTTTTTAGCATTTTTCTCTGACTTTAGGAAAAATAAAACATATTTAGTATAGCAAGCTACAGTACCAGTGTTTCTACAGTTTCTTCACTGCGGAGAGTGATGAGAGGCATTAGGCGAGTAACTGTAACATTAAATTAATGTTATTATTTTATTTTAATTGCAATAAGAGTGAACTCCTTTTTTATAGCTGTATTAATTTACAAAGTATTATAGTCATTTGGCAAGATGGATGTATTTAAAGGAGGTTAATAGAAATGTGCAACTCTACAGTAATGAGCAGCTGATAAGGTTATGTGGGCGGATGGCACAGAGCTGATAAAATTGCATCAGTCTTTAGTTGTTTTTACTATTTGTTTTTTTTTTGTGTGCATAATTAAATACTTTAACCTGCATCAAATGTAGAGATGTGCGGCGGGCACTTTTCGTGTTTTGTGTTTTGGTTTTAGTTCTGGCTCCATGCTCATGTTTTGGATCTGGATTGGTTTTGCCAAAACCACCCTTTTGCGTTTTTGTTTTGGTTTTGGATCTGGATGATTTTTGAAAAAAACATAAAAACAGCTAAAATCACATACAGTAATTTGGGGGTAATTTTGATCCTATGGTATTATTAATCTCAATAACATTCATTTCCACTCATTTCCAGTCTATTCTGAACACCTCCCACCTCACAGTATTGTTTTTAGGCCAAAAGGTTGCACAGATGTGGCTGGATGACTAAGATGTAATACACGCACAATATTGGTGGCACAGGAGAGCGTACTCCTAAACCACACACACACACGGCAAAGCCTGTAAACTTAATTTGGATAATAATAACCATTTTATTTGGAGCTATTATAATAATATGCAGCACAGGCGAACGTACCCCTACACCACCACAAAGGGCAAACCCTGTAAAAATGATTTGGATAATAATATAAGTAATGTATATAACCCTTTTATTTGGAGTAAATAATATACAGCACAGGGCATCACCACTGGACTTATGGGAGCACAAGACACCACCACTGGACTGATGCAGCACAAGACAGCACCACTGGACTGGACTTATACAGCAGTACCCCTGGACTTATATGGCAGTACCCCTGAACTTGTACGGCAGTGTCTGACAGGATGGCACTTTAAAAAACGAATCCCCAAACAGCTCATGATGCAAAGGAGAAAAAGAGGTGACCTCCCACCCTTATGTTGTATAAACAGGACATGCACACTTTAACAAACCAATAACTTCAGTGACAGGGTCTGCCACACGACTGTGGTTGAAATTACTGGTTTGTTTGGGCCCCCACCAAAAAAAAAGCAATCAATCTCTCCTTGCACAAACTGGCTCTACAGAAGCAAGATGTCGACTTCATCCTCCGATTCCTCACCCCTTTCAGTGTGTACATCCTCCTCCTCCTCACAGAGTATTAATTCGTCCACATTGGAATCCACCATCACAGGTCCCTGTATACTTTCTGAAGGCAATTGCTGGTAAAGGTCTTCCCGGAGGAATTTATCATTCATTTTGATGAACACCATCCTCCACACATTTTGTGGAAGTAACCTCCTACGCCGATCGCTGACAAGGTGACCGGCTGCACTAAACACTCTTTCAGAGTACACACTGGAGGGTGGGGGGGGGGGGGGGGGAAGGGGGCAACTTAGGTAAAATAAAGCCAGTTTGTGCAAAGGCATCCAAATTGCCTCTTTTTCCTGCCAGTATACATACGGACTGTCTGACATGCCTACTTGGATACTGTCACTCATATAATCCTCCACCATTCTTTCAATGGTGACAGAATCATATGCAGTGACAGTAGGCATGTCAGTAATCGTTGACAGGTCCTTCAGTCTGGACCAGATGTCAGCACTCGCTCCTGACTGCCCTGCATCACTGCCAGTGGGTGGGCTAGGAAATCGTATCCTTTTCCTGGCAGCCCCAGTTGTGGGAGAGAATGATGGAGGAGCTGTTGAAGGGTCACATTCCGCTTGAGTTGAAAATTTTCTCATTGGCAGGTCTTTGAACCTCTGCAGACTTGTGTCTGCCGGAAAGAGAGATACAACGTAGGCTTTAAACCTAGGATCGACTTCACGTGTGGCAAGTTCGAAGGGTTGGAGAACCTTGCACAAGACAGAAATAATTCTCCACTGCACTTGAGTCAGGTGCATTCCCCCTCCTTTGCCTATATCATAGGTGGATGTATAGGCTTGAATGGCCTTTTGCTGCTCCTCCATCCTCTGAAGCATATAGTGTTGAATTCCACCTCATTACCACCTCTTGCTTCAGCTGATGGCAGGGCAGGTCCAGGAGTGTTTACTGGTGCTCCAGTCTTTGGCACACAGTGGCTGAAAGTCGAAAGTGACCCGCAATTTTTCGGGCCACCGACAGCATCTCCTGCATGCCCCTGTAATTTAAAAAAAAATTCTGCACCACCAAATTAATTGTATGTGCAAAACATGGCACGTGCTGGAATTTGCCCAGATGTAATGCACGCACAATATTGGTAGCATTGTTCGATATCACAAATCCCCAGGAGAGTCTAAGTGGGGTAAGCCATTGTGCCATTATGTCCCTCAGTTTCTGTAAGAGGTTGTCAGCTGTGTGCCTCTTTTGGAAAGCGGTGATACATAGCGTAGCCTGCCTAGGAACGAGTTGACGTTTGCGAGATGCTGCTATTGGTACCGCTGCTGTTGTTGCTGCGGGAGGCCATACATCTACCCAGTGGGCTGTCACAGTCATATAGTCCTTAGTCTGCCCTGTTCCACTTGTCCACATGTCCGTGGTTAAGTGGACAGTGGGTACAACTGCATATTTTAGGACACTGAGAACACTTTTTCTGACGTCTCTGTACATTCGTGGTATCGCCTGCCTAGTGAAGTGGAACCTAGATGGGATTTAGTACCGGGGACACACTACCTCCATCAATTCTCTGAACTAATGGTGGATACTGGATGCACGTCTAACATCAACATAACTGTCAAGGCCTCAGTTATCCGTTTTGCAACAGGATGACTGCTGTCATATTTCATCTTCCTCACAAAGGACTGTTGGACAGTCAATTGCTTAGTTGAAGTAGGAAAAAAACAGTTTGCGATCCCTAATGCACACTGAGTGAGAAATAGCACTACATAATAATCACACCTAGTATTAGGGACCCCCAGTGACGGAGACGCCTTGCCGATCGGCCTGGGGGCTTAACTCTATATCTGCAGATATACGCAACTAAGATCTCCGTATTATCTGTTTATTATGTAGTGCTATTTCTCACTCAGTGTGCATTAGGGATCACAAACTGTTTTTTTCTTACCCAGAATTACCCCTCCCTTTTAGCACCTGAGTTACATCACAAACTGATTGAGCAGCTTGCCAATAAATGTATATTGTATTTCAGAGAGGCATGGATGGGTCAGCATTAGGAGGGATTGCTGATTCCAGAGTTCCATTGGAGAAGCTAGGGGTGTCTCCAGGTAAGCTGGCTCTCAGATGCTGTAGGAGCCATTCTCATGTGGCCTTACACTGGGCCATTACACCTAGACATATTTGTTATTATTTATGGGGTGGGTCTGGGGTGCGATTTTTCCCTGTGTTGGTATGGCTGGTCTGCTTCAGGTTGGCACACCCTAACACTTTATTAACACTTATGTTTTTTCCCTATCACATTGTATATATTTTTGTATTATTTTGATCACACCTCACTTACATAGCACTTATGTGCTTCTTATTAACCCTTACTAATTTTCACTTGTGTGCAGCCCTGGGGTAGCCGGCCTGTGCCGACATGATGGAGTCTCACACCCTGGACCCACACCAAGTATTAGGGACCCCCAGTGATGGAGACGCCTTGCCGATCGGCCTGGGGGCTTAACCCAATATCTGCAGATATACGCAACTAAGATCTCCGTATTGTCTGATTATTATGTAGTGCTATTTCTCACTCAGTGTGCATTAGGGATCACAAACTGTTTTTTTCTTACGCAGAATAACCCCTCCCTTTTAGCACCTGAGTGACATCACAATCTGATTGAGCAGCTTGCCAATAAATGTATGTTAGTTGAAGTAGTACAAGTGGTCTTCCGACTTCCCTTCTGGGATGACAATCGACTCCCAGCAGCAACAACAGCAGTGGCAGCAACAGCAGCAGTAGGTGTACCACTCAAGGATCCTCCGGATAAATCCCGGTTAGGAGAGGACTCGTCAGTCTTGCCAGTGACATGGGCTGCAGGACTACTGACGTTCCTGGCTGAGGAGTAAGTTGATGTTGAGGGAGTTGGTGGTGTGGCTTGAAGGAGCTTGGGTACAAGAGGAAGAAGGGATTTAGGTGTCAGTAGACTGCTTACGCTCTTACCCAAAGTTTCACAATTTGACACTGATTTCTGATAAATGCGCTGCAGGTGACGTATAAAGGAGGATGTTCCAAGGTGGTTAACGTCCTTACCCATACTTATTACAGCTTGACAGAGGTAACACATGGCTTGACACCTGTTGTCCGGATTTGTGGAGAAATAATTCCACACAGAAGAGGTGGCTTTTTTTGTATTTTGCCCAGGCATCACAATGGGCTTATTCATCCCATGGACAACAGGTGTCTCCCCCGGTGTCTGATTTAAACAAACCACATCACCATCAGAATCCTCATCGTCAACTCCTCCTCATCGTCAACTCCTCCTCAGCACCAGCAACACCCATATCCTCATCCTGGTGTACTTCAACAGTGATATCTTCAATTTGAATATCAGAAACTGGACAGTGGGTGCTACTTGCAGCACTTGCAGAGGGCATGCAAATGGTGGAAGGAGCCACCTCTTCCCGTCCAGTGTTGGGAAGGTCAGGCATCGTAACCGCCGACACACTTGGACTCTCCTTGGGGATTTCTGATATTTTCTTAGAACGTTCTTTGCTGTGCTTTTGCCAGCTTAACTCTTATCATTTTTCTAGCGGGAGGATGAGGGCTTCCATCGTCATGTGAAGCTGAACCACTAGTCATGAACATAGGCCAGGGCCTTAGCCGTTCCTTACAACTCCGTATCGTAAATTGCATATTGGCAAGTTTACGTTTCTCCTCAGACCATTTAAATTAATTTTTTGGGGTCTTTTTACTGAACTTTGGCTTTTTGGATTTTACATGCCCTCTACTTTGACATTGGACATTGGCCTTGGCAGACGACGTTGATGGCATTTCATTGTCTATGTCATGACTAGTGGCTGCATCTTCAACACTAGGAGGAAGTGGTTCTTGATCTTACCCTATTTTATCCTCCAAATTTTTGTTCTCCATTATTATTCTGGAGTTATATAGCAATGGCCCTCATTCTGACCGGATCGCATGCTGCACTTCCTCGCAGCAGTGCAATCGGGTCTGGAATGCGCATGCACGGCATGCGCATTGCGCACACACGTCAATGCCCAGTGACGGCTGTCACCGGGCAATGACACTGACAGTGGAGAAAGCAGTCGCAGCGGCGACCGCAAGAAGATTGACTGCAGGAAGGCGTTACAGGGCGTCAACTGAACGTTGGAGACCGTTTTTGGGGAGTGGTAAAAAAAACACAGGTGTGTCCAGGCGAACAGAGGGTGGATGTCTGACGTCAAAGCCGAGTCCATTATCGCTGGATCCATCGCACAGGGTAAGTATGTCCAGGGCTGGTCTTGATTTGTGAGAAACTTTTTTAGCATAGCAGGGCCACAAAAGCGTTCACAGTCCTGCTATGCTAAAATACACTCCCCCATAGGCGGAGATTAGTTGATCATACCAGCAGCAAAAAGTTGCTTGGTGCGATCAACTCAGAATGAGGGCCACTATGCTGTACAGGAGAGCATACCTCTACACCTCACAGGGCAAACCCAGTGAAAATTATTTGGATTAAATATTAGTAACCCCTTTATTTGGAGTAAATAATATACAGCACAGGATAGCACCACTGAACTTATATGGCAGCACCACCAGACTGGACTTATACGTCAGTACCACTGGACTGAATTTATACAGCAGTATCACTGGATTTATACGCCAGTACCACTGGAATTATACGGCAGTATCACTGGAATTATACGGCAATACCACTGGACTTATACGGCAGTACCACTGGACTGGATTTATACGGCAATACCCCTGGACTTATACGCCAGTACCACTGGAATTATATGGCAGTATTACAGGAATTATACGGCAGTAACACTGGATTTATCTGGCACTATTACTGGAATTATATGGCAGTATCACTGGAATTATATGGCAGTACCACTGGACTTATGTGGCAGTACCACTGGACTGGATTTATATGGCAGTATCACTGGATTTAGAATCCAGTACCACTGGAATTATACGTCAGTATCACTGGAATTCTATGGCAGTATCACCAGATTTATACGCCAGTACCACTGGATTTATACGGCAGTACCATTGGACATATATGGCAGTATCACTGGATTTATACGGCAGTACTACTGGACATATGCGGCAGTATCACTGGAATTATATGGCAGTACCACTGGACATATACGGCAGTATCACTGGATTTATACGGCAGTACCACTGGACATATACGGCAGTATCACTGGACATATATGGCAGTATCACTGGACATATACGGCAGTACCACTAGACATATACAGTAGCAAAGGGACACCACCACTGGACTGATGCAGGACAACACAGCACCACTGCAATGGACTGGACTTATACAGCAGCACTGGACATATAGCTGCAGAGAACACCACCACTCTGACTGAACTGATGCAACACAAGACACTACCACTGTACTGATGCAGGACAACACAGCACCACTGCAATGGACTGGACTTATACAGCAGCACTGGACATAGGTAGCAGAGGACACCACCACTGTGACTGGACTGATGCAGCACTAGACACTACCACTGTACTGATGCAGGACAACACAGCATCACTGCAATGGACTGGACTTATACACCAGCACTGGACATATGGCAGCAGAGGACACCACCACTGTGACTGGACTGATGCAGCACAATACACCATCACTGAACTGATGCAGCACAACACAGCACCGCTGGACTGGACTTATACAGCAGCACCGGACATATGGCAGCAGAATACACCACCACTGTGACTGGACTGATGCAGCACAAGACACTACCACTGTACTGATGCAGGACACCGAGGACGGAGACACGTCCTCTTGCTACACTCTCCAATGCCAGAGTGAAAATGGTGGTGACGCGTGGCTCCTTATATGGAATCCAAACCCCACGAGAATACGACAGCGGGATGATGACATTTTGCCTCGTTCTGGTTTCTGAGTCAGTCAGGAAATCCTGAGCCTGACTCAGATCCGGGCTCGGGTGTTGAAGTTCGGTGGGGTTTGGTTCTCAGGGAACCGAACCCGCTCATCTCTAATCAAATGCACCTATGTTGTATAATAGCTTAATCATTGAAATCCCCTGCATCTTCTGTACAAAAAAGTAATTTTGTGTGGGGAAGAGGCTCTACAACCATCCATTTACAGATGCCACTGTAAGCGTATCCTTCTTTTCTGAGCCTTATCTGCCCAGCTACTCCCATCTTTCCTGGTCCTCCCATGTCTCCAACTTCTTCCATCTCTCCAGGTCCTCCCATGTCTCCAGCTCCTTCCATCTCTCCAGGTCCTCTCATCTCTCCAGCTCCTCCCATCTCTCCAGCTCCTCCCATCTCTTCAATTGCATCCATCTCTCCAGCTCCTCCCATGTCTCCAGCACATTCCATCTCTCCAGCTCCTCCCATCTCTCCAGCTGCATCCATCTCTCTAACTACTGCCATATCTGCTGCTACTGCCATCTCTTGAAATCTTCCCATTAAAAAATGGAACATTTTGCAACTCTATAGACATCATCTTAATACCAAAATATATGTACTTACCATTTGAAGCTGCATTGCACATATATGACACTAGTACTAATACTTGGAGAATGATAAAGTGGAGACAGATAAAGTACAAACCAATCAGCTCCTAACTGCCATGTAATTGGCTGGTACTTCATCTCCGTCCACTTTATCTCTCGCCAAGGCTTTGTACATCTGCCTCATAGGCACTGAATGGAATACTGTATGTTGTGTGGATGCATTTTTTGCATGTTCGTAAACTGCCCGTACAGTAATGATGCAAAAATGTTATATAACGTTATTCTGCTGGGTTGCAATTGTTTCTAATCAAGTAAGGTTATCCAGCAATTAGAGACAGAATAAAACTCAATGGGGACCTAGGCAATATGCTGGTTTGGGCCCCCTTCTTATCAGGGTCTGGCACTCCCAAGTCCTGCGCAGTAAAGCCTACTGAATCACTCGCAGGAGCGTGAAGTAGGGTACTATCCCTCACATTATGGGCGCTTTCCCTGTGGGCATCCCCCTCAGCCCTGGCGCCCACAGTTGTTATTTGGGCCTGGGCTTCCCCCTCGCTACCAACCGTCTCACTAGGCCACATTATTCGCCACCTTCTGCCAGGCACTCCTATCAAAATGTTAGCCGGGATCAAGGAGGGATCTAGACATTCCTGGTTAGTTAGTAAAGCTTCGGACTTGGAAGTGCCAGACCCTGGAGAGAGAGAGAGAGAGAGAGAGAGAGAGAGAGAGAGAGAGCAAAGACATATGCCGGCACTCCAATAATGAAACATGCTACTCGCCACAGTGCTATCCCGGGAGAAACAAGCCCAAATGTATCCAGTGTGGTGGGCGGCACTCGCTTTTATCAAGGACGCATGTTATAATATATCCAGGGTCTGGCACTCCCAAGTCCGAAGCTTTACTGCGCCGGTGCCTTCCCTATGAAACAGTGTATAACGAGCAAAGGTGCGGCACTCAGGCTTTTCTTCAATGAAAAACAGCTACCAAATTTAGAGTATCAATGATTCAATATTTCAGGTCATATTGTCATCAGGACATATATACTGATGACAATATGACCAGAAATATTGAAATTTTGATACACTAAATTTGGTAGCTGTGTTTCATTGAGAAAAAGCCTGAGTGCCGCACCTTTGCTCGTTTTATAAATAAATATATATATATATAAACACACATAAACAATCACAGATAGATAATGATATATATATATATATATATATATATACATACACTGCTCAAAAAAATAAAGGGAACACTAAAATAACACATCCTAGATCTGAATGAATGAAATATTCTTATTAAATACTTTGTTCTTTACATAGTTGAATGTGCTGACAACAAAATCACACAAAAATTATCAATGGAAATCAAATTTATTAACCCATGGAGGTCTGGATTTGGAGTCACACTCAAAATTAAAGTGGAAAAACACACTACAGGCTGATCCAACTTTGATGTAATGTTCTTAAAACAAGTCAAAATGAGGCTCAGTAGTGTCTGTGGCCTCCTCGTGCCTGTATGACCTCCCTACAATGCCTGGGCATGCTCCTGATGAGGTGGCGGATGGTCTCCTGAGGGATCTCCTCTCAGACCTGGACTAAAGCATCCGCCAACTCCTGGACAGTCTGTGGTGCAATGTGGCGTTGGTGGATGGAGCGAGACATGATGCCCCAGATGTGCTCAATTGGATTCAGGTCTGGGGAACGGGCGGGCCAGTCCATAGCATCAATGCCTTCGTCTTGCAGGAACTGCTGACACACTCCAGCCACATGAGGTCTAGCATTGTCTTGCATTAGGAGGAACCCAGGGCCAACCGCACCAGCATATGGTCTCACAAGGGGTCTGAGGATCTCATCTTGGTACCTAATGGCACTCAGGCTACCTCTGGCGAGCACATGGAGGGCTGTGCGGCCCCCCAAAGAAATGCCACCCCACACCATATTGACCCACTGCCAAACCGGTCATGCTGGAGGATGTTGCAGGCAGCAGAACGTTCTCCTTGGCGTCTCCAGACTCTGTCACGTCTGTCACATGTGCTCAGTGAGAACCTGCTTTCATCTGTGAAAAGCACAGGGAGCCAGTGGCGAATTTGCCAATCTTGGTGTTCTCTGGCAAATGCCAAATGTCCTGCACGGTGTTGGGCTGTAAGCACAACCCCCACTGTGGACGTCGGGCCCTCATACCACCCTCATGGAGTCTGTTTCTGATCGTTTGAGTAGACACATGCACATTTGTGGCTTGCTGGAGGTCATTTTGCAGGGCTCTGGCAGTGCTCCTCCTGTTCCTCCTTGCACAAAGGCGGAGGTAGTGGTCCTGCTGCTGGGTTGTTGCCCTCCTACAGCCTCCTCCACGTCTCCTGATGTACTGGCCTGTTTCCTGGTAGCGCCTCCATGCTCTGGACACTACGCTGACAGACACAGCAAACCTTCTTGCCACAGCTCACATTGATGTGCCATCCTGGATGAGCTGCACTACCTGAGCCACTTGTGTGGGTTGTAGACTCCGTCTCATGCTACCACTAGAGTGAAAGCACCGCCAGCTTTCAAAAGTGACCAAAACATCAGCCAGAAAGCATAGGAGCTGAGAAGTGGTCTGTGGTCACGACCTGCAGAACAACTCCTTTATTGGGGGTGTCTTGCTAATTGCCTAGAATTTCCACCTGTTGTCTATTCCATTTGCACAACAGCATGTGAAATTGATTGTCAATCAGTGTTGCTTCCTAAGTGGACAGTTTGATTTCACAGAAGTGTGATTGACTTGGAGTTACATTGTGTTGTTTAAGTGATCCCTTTATTTTTTTGAGCAGTGTATATATATATATATATATATATATATATATATGTACACAAATGCATATGTCCCCACTGTTTCGTCCAAACCCCCTCCCTCTTGCTATGTTATGCCACTGACCCGCCCCTATACTTACCCCGGTAGCCAGTCCTCATCTCCTAAGTCTGTAACGGCTCCCTCGCAGTGGCCAGGCATTGGTGTGAGCGCCCAGATTTCCGCTGTGTGTGCATTAATATACTGAATGTCAATGATAGCATGAATACAGTTGTTGAAGAGAAAACAAGCATACATGTTGCTAACAAAAACATGGTAAACCCAAAGTGTCAGTTAATAAGTGAATGTAAACTGATTTGTTTTTGTTTTTTTTTGTGAGACACAAAACAACATATATTTTCATTACAAAATTAAATTCACATTTACAAATAATATCAAAATATCACAACTTCATCTAAATTATTAAAATCCACCTTGGTGATGAGGCATTTAATTTTTTAAAGAGGAGCAGAAAAACAAAAAAATATATTGTTTTGTTAACATTGACACTGTGCAACAACAAGAAAATAGTAGTAGTATGTAATGCAAAATATAACTGCAATTAAGAATGTGATCAAATAACTCATACAACTTAATAAAAAGAAACCAAAACACACAAAAATGTAACAGAATTTCTGTGTATTTAATAAGTGCAATGTTTGTATTGAATTATGTAAATTATAAATGCTTCTAAATAATCCTAGTTGAAGTAATGTTATATCAGAAGGGTTAAATTGCATGATACATATATTCCATTATGTAGCTATTATTCTGATAAATACTGTAGTTGCACTATTCTCTTTTCTGCTAATTTGTCCTACTCTCACTCAATAAAATAAAATGACCTTACTATAGAACTTTTTGTCTTTTAAAGAATACCGTGACAGAAAATCATTCAGATATTTTCCTTCTATGTAAATAGAATTCTCCCAAACCTCCCGGTGAGTATATATATACGGAACTCTGACAATAATGATGTCTCAGAGAATAGCTGTGCACCTCTAATGATTTTTCAGCAAACCAATGCCTAGTTAAAACCTAATGATTTCTAGATGGCTTTATATTAATAATGTCCAAGTATTGCAATTTATAAACAAAGAATTTATGACCACTGTGAATCCCTGATTTTAATCCACTGCATATAGTCTGTCACAGCTGATTTTGTGTTTAATCTTGCCTATTATTAAACAAGACAGTTACACGTTGATGTAATCTTATCAGGGTACACTAATCAGATAATTTAATAATTTATGTTACAAAAATAATTATTACAGTAGTGAAATTGTTACTATAAAATGCATTTTAAAAATAAGAATAATATATAATAGGACAAATAGAACATAAGGGGTTTTGAAACAATATGATTAACAAATGGAACTGGATATCTCAGTACATCCTAGTAAATTACATTTGTGATATATAGGATTCATATGGACACAAATGATTATATTTACTCCACTATATTCAGTACAATCGTATATAATACAGCATGTAAACCATGTATTACCTTCAGATGCTGGAGGATTAAAAAGGGTAAGAATGTGTTAGAATGGGATTTTTTCTTACTTATATTGTACAAAAGCATACAAATAATATTTCTTACAATTCTGGTTGTATTTTTATACTTTCCACTTGACTTAACATGCAAATTGACAAACACTGAAACTTAGCTTAGTTTCAGTGTTTATGGAATTTTAAATTCACAGTCATACGATTCCTAATCACAGTTTGATTTGGATGACTGCAAATTTAAAATTCTATAAAATAACCTGCAGTCATGCAATCAGAAAGTCCATTTACTATCATCCCAACTGTTTATTTATTTTAGAGTAATTATTTTTTTATCTTTATCTTCCAGAATTTTTTTTTTTATACAACTTTATTGTCTATCAGTCTATAACTCTTTTAATACATTTTAAAGGCATATTATACTAAAATATTAATGCATAATATAAGTATCAAAATTCTTTTTTTTTTCTTAACACAAAACATTTGGATCAGGGCTTTCTGCGTGTATTTTGTTAATTTTAAGTTCTGGAGAAATATATTAATGTTGTAACACAGGAAATCTCACACTGATCTCCTACTTTACTAAAGTAACTTTCTCGTCTATATTCTTAAATGTATCAAGCTCCAAAGAATGACTTTCTTGTTTGTTGTCATGTACTAACACAATCTTTAGATGGCATTAGCTTTCATATGAGCCGTCACTGTTGTATTTAAGCATTGGAAATATAAATTTCCAAAAGTAAGTGATGCAAAACTGAAAGACTGAATTTTTATAGGGCCACATATAAGATCAGTAATAGATGATGAAAATTTTCAGGAACTGTTATATATACTCGAAAATTTTGTAGAAATCATAAAACTATCAAAATCATGTGATATAGGGGCTTTTACGATGCATGCGCAGCGCCCATCCTGCGCATGCGCCCGCACTTTCTGCGGGGGGCCGCAGAAAAAGCGATCGCCTCTGCCTGTCAATCAGTAACCAGTAACTACTAAATATTTCCACTTTACCATACACTATCTTGAAGAGTAGAAACAGATATAAAAAGAGGTTGGCAATTACCTCAGTAGGGGGAAGCAGCAACATTCACTAATGAGAAACAATGAAATATAAAAAGATACAATTCCACCAGCAGGTTAGCGCATACCATATTTGTTTGTTTCTTTGTGCTTACAGATAGGACATGCAGAGTCTGCCCCTATAACAGTGGTTTTCAACCACTGTGCCGCCAGTGGCTTTCAGATGTACCGCCAGAGATGAGCTGCCCGTCATCACGCCGGTGAACTTTACAATGCAGCATGACATATCGCCTGCCCGCCGAGCCGCCCGCCGCAAGCCCGGCTGCTCGCCCGCCGCCACCGCCTGCCAAGTGCTGCTCCTTACTACTCGTGGCTGCATTACTGCCCGCCTGCCATCCGCCAGCAAAGTGCTACTCCCTGCTGCACCTCACTGCTCATGGCTGCATTAACTCCTGCCGGTTGACGCTGAGGGGTATGTGTATTTACTGTGTGTAAGGGGCCAATGTGAATAATTGCCTGGGGGGACAATATGTCTAATTACTGTGGGAGGACAATATGTGCAATTAATGTGGGGGGCAATATGTATAATTACTGTGGGGGTGTAATTGCTGTGGGGGGACAATATGTGCAATTAATGTAGGGGGACAATATGTGTAATTACTGTGGGGGTTAATTGCTGTGGGGGGACAATATGTGCAATTACTGTGGGGAGCCATTGTGTTTAATTACTGTGGGAGCCAGTGCATTTTTTTTTATTACTGTGGGGACCAATGTGTGTTTTAATTTCCCATGTGGGCCAAAGTGTGTGTTTTAGTGGGTGGGGGGTGGGTTGTTTGTGGGGTACTGATGGTGTGCCTTGGCAATTTTAGAATTTTGATCGGCATGCCCCGAATTGAAAAAGGTTGAAAATCACTGCCCTATAAGTTGTCATACTAAGTAAATATTTGTACATATTTAAAAAATAAAACAAAATGTCATAGTTCGTGTCTTTTTTTATTAATAAATTAAGTTGCCATTCATTAAATAAGCTATATCCAATGAAAATAATAAAATTGGGCAGATGAGGTGGCCATTAGTGTTGTTCCTAGGGGTGCCCTGACCCCTAAATCTGCCCCTGTTGATTTAGTGAATACATACAAAGCTATCGGATGCAACATTTCTTTGAAACTTCACTTCTTATACTCTCACCTAGACTTCTTCCAAGAAAATCAGTATCGGATGAAAGGTTGACAGTCAAAAGGTCGACACCAAATGGTCGACATGCATATGAGCTGTGGTCGATGGGGTGAAATGGTCGACATGACAGTGGTCAACACAACATATGATCAATATGAGTTTTTTGGAATTTGTTTCATTTTTTTTACTTTTTCATACTTTACCATCCATGTGGACTACACCTATAGTGGTTTCGCCAAGACTTCCTCAGAGGTGCATATGCTGTATATCATGGACGTGCGAGGAGCTAAATGGCTCAGGAGGCACTGGTTAGTGCCAGAGCCTGATTTACACACAATATATGAGCCAAAGGGGACATGTGGGCATTATACACAGGTGCAGCATTATAAACTCCAGGAAATCTGGTGAGTTTTGATCAGAGATGTGCGGAAAAGATAGGCAGTGGGAGTCACTGCCTCACAAGCCATGGGCTTTTACTCCAGAGTTTTGACTATAAAAATTATTAGAATAATACATAGGTAGATATTTCTAACATATTCTTCGTATTTTTCATATACTTTATACAGTCAAAACTCTGGCGCAAACGTTAGTATGACAGGAAAGGCTCTGCCTCCCCTGTCTCTCCCCACCGCACCTCACTGCTGTATACTATGAACACTGCAAACTACATTCTATATAAAATCAATGGATGTTAGTTCTAAATATTGCAGCATCGGTTAAGATGACCAACTACACCAAAGTCTTTAGAATATTAAACATGCTACCACTTACATTTTAAACATAAGATTTGCATTCTGGTTTGAGGCTTACCTGCACACAGACTTTTAATAGTAAAAACTCCATTAATTATATCATCTACTTTGTTACGCCTGGGGAATAACGTGACACAAGTTTTAACAAATGGAATAAATGAGGCATTATTTATGCTGACTGGTTTACAAAATACAATTACTGAGTTTCTCGGAGATCTCCTGCTGCTATGGAGCAAGAAGTAAATAGTGAGCCACAAAAGTAGACCAGCTTCTTCTACTAGTAATCTTATTTATTAAAGCACTATTAGAGGTCCTCTTGATTGGCTAATGCTACTGTACCACTACATTCCAGTTTTCTTTAGTGTCTTCATTTATCAGTTGTTGTTTTTTTTCAATCTGTTGAACCTTCATTATGAATTGGGTGGTGTCTGTGTTAACAGTGTTTCTCAGGGATGATGTCTGTTCACTGAGTACACACCAGCCGTTAGAGATTTAGATAGTAAATAGTTGTCTACCAAGTTTCCGTAAGTGTCCGCTAATCAATGAGATCTGGCTCATGCCTGATTTGAATGGGGTGACATTCCTGTTTCAGTGTGTGGAGTGGATAGTGAATGTTATATTGGGAAAGGGGCACTGTAATGTGCCATAATCTGAATTGGAACTGACATAATATGACATAATATGAACTGGGGGTACTCAGGGTCATCTTAACATATAGGCACACTGGCATACTGTACCTACCTCCCAGCCTGCAGCCAAACAGTGAATGGCTGTCAGCAAGCTGAGTGGTGGATGACTGGAGCCATCCACCAATCAGAGTGCTGACAGCCATTCACTGTATGGAAGCATTTGGAGAGACAACGTGGGACTGCAGGATGGGCATGTTAATAATATTTTTAATTAATTCCCATGAATGGGTGTGTAGGGGTCTCAGTGCAATGCTTTGCACTCAGGGCCTACAATGCTGTTAAGACAGCACTGGGGGTACTACAATGTGGCATAATATGAACTGGGGGCACTACAATGAGACATAATATGAACTGGTGCCAAAACAATTTGGCATATTATGAACTGCGGGCACTTTACAGTAAATTAATATGCTCTGGGGTCACTATGGCATAATGTTAATTGGGTGCACTGTGTGGCATAATGTGTACTGGCAGCACTACAATGTGGCATATTGTGAGCTACAGCAGTACTATGAGTCATAATAGAGATAAGCGGATTCAGTTTCCTGGAAATCGAGCATACCTGAACTCACCAATTACAGGTGGATCTGAGTCCTGGCTCGGGTCTTCCCTCCAGACTTGGAGCCAAAAACTAGGCAAAACATCATCTTGTCAGCGTCAGATTTTGGATTGCATAAAAGTCCCTCCCTAGTGATTCGGGTGCCATTTCACAGAGGACACCAGAGGGATAGGGTGTGTGTGGGGCTGTGGGCTGCAGCAAGTCTTTGATTGACTAAAGAAACTTTATATTTATATGGTAGAACTGACAAAACGGAGTAGGGGAGGCATAGTCACATCATTAAAATAATTTAAAAAACTAAATGCCTGAAGTTAGGAGTCAGGAATGGAGTAGGAGCACTATCTTAAGACAAAGCCAGATAAAGGGGCACTGTGTCAACCATATTATAACCTGTGGTGAGCGCAACGAGCCACTGTGCCTGCAGCATGGCGAGAGCAACAAGCCAGTAAGGGGCTTTCTAGCGCTCGCCCCACTGCCGGAATCCCGCTGTTGGTATACTGATGGCCGGGATCCTGGTAGCCGGTATTTCATACTGAACCCATATACCTGTATACAGTGGTATATACTCCTTGGCACTGACTTAATAAAGCAGCATATTATTAGATAATATGGGCCACCTTACCCAATACAAATGATTCATAACAAAAATCTAATAAACAATTGCGCTTCAATAAATGTTTAGACAACAATTAGAATATAATTGGATACTTATCAGACAGCAGTTTCCGGCGTGGTCATATATTCAATACTCAGCTCCCAATATAAAATGGAAACAGAAAAAACACACAATAGTGTAATATTGCACAAATAATCTGTGTTTAACACCATCCAGTGTTTCAAAAGAGTGAATATTGTGCCACTCAGATGTAAGGTTCAGCCACCAGACTTGTGTCCCGTAGTATCACTGGAGTGAAATTCACCATGAGTATTTAGAGATGAAAACAAAGGCTTACATGATGCTTACATGTAAACCTGCTGTGTAAATGCCCATAAGGAAAAAGAAACATTTATATATGATAATGCAAGGAACTGCTATCTATCTGATAAGTATCCCATTATATTCTGATTGTTGTCTTAACATATATTGAAGCGCAACAGATATTTGTTCTATAAAATATCTACCACACCTATCGTAATACGCTGGACACTGCCAAACAAACATTTTTCCAATCTCTCATCTCTGCTCATGCCTCTAACCCCAAGTGATGTTTTTAATACATTTAAATCACTTCTTACCCCTCCTTCACCCAACCAACCACTGCGACCAGCCACTATCAATGCACAAGATTTTGCTTCCTACATCAAGGACAGATTGATAAGATTCAAAATGAAATGGTATGGTATGGTCTTCCTCCGCCCGTGACCTGCGCAATTCCCTATCTGAACCTTCTGCCACCTTCTTTCATTTGAAGATGAAGTATCAAAACTCTTCTCATCCTCATACTCTAATACCTATCCTCTTCACTGTGTACTGTCACAAATCAGTAAAGTCTTAGGCCCTCTACTTTTCTCAATCTATACCACATCTCTTGGCAAACTAAACAACTCTTTTGAACTTCAGTATAATCTGTATGTGGATGATACTCAAATCTAAGTATGCTCCCCAGATTTGTAACCACATCACTGAATGCCTTTCTGCCGTTTCATCTTGGATGTCATCTCTCCACCAAAACAGAGTTAATTATATTTCCACCGGCCAATGGTAGTTACCAACCTGATATTTCTATCACGGTTGATAAATTAACAATCATCCTACCCAGCAATCTCGCTGCTTAGAACTGTCCTTTGTTCCTCACATTCAATCTATCTCAAAAGCATGTTATATAATCTAAAAAACATATCCAAAATACGACCATACATTACACAAAACACTGCAAAAACTCTGATCCATGCTCTCATTATGTCCTGCATTAATTATTGCAATTGTCTCCTTAATGGTCTTACTAAAAAGAGACTCTCACCACTACAATCAACTTTGAATGCAGCTGCGAGGCTAATCTTCATTGCTAAATGTTCATTGTCTGCAGATCCGCTCTGTCAGTCCCTCGATTGGTTATCTGTATGCTATCGTCTTCAATATAAAAATTCTTTAACTCACACACAAGGCATTAACCAAACTGCATATAAATCTCTTTGCTGATCTCAAAATATCTTCCAACCCAACCTCTCCGCTCTGCACAAGTTTTGTGTCTCTCCTCCTCACTCATTACTTGCTCCCACTCATGATTACAGGACTTTATTTGGGCTGCACCTCCTTTTTAGAATGCCATCCCATGCACAATAAGACTATACTCTATTCTCCAAACCTGCAAGCATACCCTGAAAACTCACCTCTTCAGTCTAGCTTATCAAATTCCAGAACTGCACACATAACCTTCAAAAGCTTTATATCTAATTACACCCCCTCTGTATGCTTTTATATATATATATATATATATATATATATATATATATATATATATTCTTTTTCTTCACTTTCACATCCTCCTGACCACTGGCCAACATTGCTGTGTGACTATATAATAAATCCCACCAATTGCCTTTGCAGTCTGGCTGGACCTACCGCTGTGCATGTCTGGTATTACCTAGTTTTGTTCTATCACTGATGTTTCCAATTGTAAAGTACAACAGAATATACTGCGCTATATGAGAAGCTGTTAATAAATAAATAACTAAAAATAATTAGGTGTCACCATTACTAGAAGCACTGTGAGTCGCAGTGTGTAAAAAAAGAAGAAGCAGCAACCCAGTACTGGTGCTGTGGGAACTGGAAGTCATATCACTACTTCAATATCTACTGAAGGTGGTCCAGGAAACTCAAAGTTTAAGAAAGGGCACCTGAAATGTAGACAATATTGCACAATGTTAAAGAGACATCACATCTAATAATAAATGGGACATTTACTCCTGAAAAATGCAAAAAGCATAAAATTGTCAACATGTCATACACCACACGCAGAGGAAATGAAAGGCTTAGGTCATGGCCTTTGTATGTGAGTGATGGTCCTGCTAGTGGTGCTGCTGTTTCATGCTTTAGAATGCCCACTGTGGATGCTGGCGCCAAACACAGTCAGGCATCTTCTTCTGTAACCTTATATGATAAAGAAATGCCTTCTTATTCTGAATATAGCAGAGGTGTCATCTTTAAAATGAACAAATCAATGACCAAAAAGAACACTAAAGCTGAAGGACAAACTGTGAGTTCACAAATCCCTGAGTAGAGTCTAGTTGTGTCTGAGTAAGCTATGTGTGAGTCTGACATTTCTGACACTGTGGTCATAGAAAAGCCTGCTTCTGAACATGTGGGGATGAGCAGTACAAGTAAAGATGGTGACATAGAAATTGAGGATGCTTGTATGGAAGTGCAACAGGATGAGTGTGGAATTATTTTTACCCAAATCCTGTCAACATTTGTGAAGGCATCTGTACCATATGTGAGGCTACAGTTAGTAGATGTAGGGACGTTAACCATCTAGGCACCTCCTCCTTGTTACATAATTTATTCATGTAAAATTTATCAAAATCTGAAAAAATACTGTAAAATAATAACAAGCAGTCCAGTATCAGCTACCATAAGTTTGGGCCAGCACATGCAATCTCCACCACCAACACCCTCATCATCAACCTTCTCATTAATGAGGTAGTCCTTCCAGAAACTTTGTTTGTTGGGGACCAAACAAACCAAGCACTTCAACCACAAAAGTGTCAGTCCCTGTTGCTGAAGTTCTTGGTTTTTTAAACATGACATTTATAATATACAACATAATGATTGGCTTGGAGAGCCCAAGGTCATTTCCATCTTGCACCACTTCTATTTTTATTATGGGCTGTACTTTTGGGTGGCATTGGTGATGGCCTTTTTTTGCATAGACAAACATTTTTATTGGTTATTGCTAATACATTACTAATTTCCAACAAACGGAAATAACTGTTGTGTGTTTCTGCTGCTGCTCTGTTGCTTAGTTTAGTTTAGCCAGCCATCCTTTGGCCAATATTGTTGAACAATATTGAAAGCTGTGAGGTGGTAAAAATTGACTGGAAATTACTGGAAATGAATGTTGTTGATGTTAATACTACTGTAGGAACAAAAACGAACTCAAATGATATGATTTTATTTGTTTTTATCATTTAAAAATAATCCAGATCTAAAAGCATAGCGAAAGACGTGAGGGTTTGTTTTAACAAAACCGGAAAACAAAACCAAAGCACAGACAGCATTTTTGGCAAAACCAAAACATGGGGTTTAGAGCACATCTCTAGTTCATAAAATGAACAACTGCTGCGGAGAGAAATGTCTGACTATATATATTTGGATATGAGCCCCTTCAAAATGAGGCCCATGAATTCTGGCTACACCCCTTTCATGCCTAAACACCGTCATGTTGTTGCCATACTTTCTGTACTACAGTGTATATGGTCATGCAGGTCTTTGAGGTTTGAATGCACTTCATGATGATTTTCTATAGCTCTTTACACTAAAAAGCCCTCTAATTATTTTATTTTCAAAGGTTTTTATTAAAGCCTCACTTCAGCCATAAATCAAACAATACAGCAAGACAATAGCAGTAGAGAATGTCAAAGCATATCCGCAAAGACAATGACATTCACAAACATAACAGAGTCTTATAGCAGGAAATAGTCAAGTACAATAATAAAATAAAGTATAAGCAAAGAAGAGTGTCTAACAAAGAGATGATCATAATATATTAAGATCATAGAAATACATTCGCACACACACCCTTCAGGGGAGCTCCCCAAATGCTAGTATTAAAAGCTTCATCTCAAACTCAAAATAAAATAGGAGGATCATCTGCTATCTCACAAGTTAAATTCCAAGAACTATATCATAAAATGTTATGTATTTGATCTGTTAAATATATTAGTTGAAACTTTTTGACAGACAACAAAAATTGGACATTGGAGGAATTATGTGCATGTATCATGTCATATTTACAAGTGCTTGTTACTCCAATGACCAGCATATTTTGTCCATAAAACCGTGAGTCTGTAGTCAGGGACACTATTTGCAAAGAACAAATAGGAGGGCATTTAACAGTACTTGCGGTCTCCAATCCCTGTTTCGAAAAAATACTGTGCATGCTCTGTACACTAATTTGTATGGCATTTGCTGTAATTTATAATCTGTAGACAGCATACTAATTAGTTCATAGGCAACCATATGCACAGCTTGTGGGCAGACACTGCTCTTGTCTTGATTTTAGACTATATTGTCTGGATAAGTTATATGTTGGTAAGGGGAAATTTTTACTATTTGTGGACTTGAGTCAAAGTGTATCAGTGTGGATAACCAGGTATAGGGTTATGAATATTACTATGAAACACTGGGCTAAATGAATGACTGGATTTATCACTACTTGGGATACTGCACATGGAGCTGAGTTTATGTATGGTCACCTGATATATATAAATAAAATATAATAGAACGATGCTAGAGAAAACCTTACAAATAGAACACAAAAGAGAGAGAAAACTATATACTGTATACATGCTTAATACATTACTATTCTGATAAAGGATATTTCTACCATCATAGAGGGCACCCATGCACAACAATATATGAAGGGGTGAGTGCCGGGTGCCGGTCTAGTTATTTATTTATTAACATTTTCTTATAATGCCCAGCATATTCCTTTGCGCTTTACAATTAGAACAGTAAAAGAACAAAACTGGGTAAAAACAGACATACATAGAGGTAGGAAGGCCCTGCTCGCAAGCTTACAAACTATGGGGAAATAGGCATAGATATACAAGGATAGATGCTATCTATTGCATAATGGTCCACCAGATTGTTAGGTTCTTAATGGGTTGTAAGATGATACCACGCAAATGTTGGCCAAGTGTTAGGAGGGTGTAAGAGTAAAGAAAGACAAAATATGTGATGTTATGTATACTGTACAGAGAGGATGTAATTAGATAGGGAAGCACTGAAGGTTATGTGGGTGGGTCTGGAATTTGATAGGCTTGTCTGAAGAGGTGAGTTTTCAGGGAACGTTTAAAGGTTTGGAGACTAGAGGCCAGTCTTATTGTGCGTGTGAGGGCATTCCACAGAGTGGGTGAAGCCTGGAATAAGTCCTGTAATTTTGAGTGTGAACAAGTGATGCGTGTGGATGAGAGACGTAGATCCTCTGCAGAGCGGAGAGGTTGGGTAGGGAGATATTTTGAGATGAGTGAAGAGATGTATGTTGGTGCAGTTTGGTTAATAGCCTTGTATGTCAGTAAAAGTATTTTATATTTAATACGGTAGAATACCGGTAACCAATGGAGGGACTGACAGAGTGGATCTGCAGACGATGAACGTCTAGCGAGGAAGATTAGCCTTGCAGATGCATTCAAAATGGATTGTAGTGGTGAGAGCCTATGTTTGGGAAGACCGGTCAGGAGACTATTACAATAATCAATGCAGGAGATAATGAGAGTATGGATTAGAGTTTTTGCTGTGTCTTGTGTAAGGTATGGTCATATTTTGGATATGTTTCTTAGATGTTTCTTCATGATCTTGAGACAGATTGAATGTGGGGAACAAAGGACAGTTCTAAGCAGCGAGCTTGTGGGGTAGGGATGATTGACAGTGATAGAGATATCAGGTTGGAAACTACTATTGGCCGGTGGAAATATAATTAATTCTGTTTTGGAAATATTAAGTTTGAGGTGGCGAGATGTCATCCAAGATGAAATGGCAGAAAGGCATTCAGTGACACGGCCCAATACAGATGGTGACAAATCAGGGGAGGATAGGTAGATTTGAGTATCATCCGCATACAGATGGTACTGAAATCTGAAAGAGTTGATTAGTTTGCCAAGAGATCTGGTATAGATATAGAAAAGCAGAGGACCTAAGACTGAGCCTTGCGGTACTCCAACTGAGAGAGGTAGCAAAGAGGAGGTGGAAACAGAGAAACGAACACTGAAGGAGCGATTAGATAGTAATAGAACCGAGAAAGGGCTGTGTCCTGAATCCATAGGGATTGTAGTGTTTGTATGAGAAGAGAGTGGTCAACAGTGTCAAAAGCAGCAGAGAATAAGTAGAGAGTAATGGCCTTTAGATTTAGCAGTGACCAAATCATTCACTAACTTAGTGCTGTCTCTGTGGAGTGTTGGGCACAAAATCCTGACTGAAGTGGGTCCAGTAGGCTGTGTGAGTTAAGAAAGTGTGTGAGGCGAGTGTAGGCAAGTCTCTCAAGTAGCTTGGAGGGGCATGGGAGCTGAGAGATGGGACAGTAGTTTAAGAGAGAATTAGGGTCAGAGTTTTGTTTTTTCAGAATGGGAGTAATCACTACATGCTTGTATAGAGAAGGAAAGATACCAGTAGACAGAGAGAGATTACAGATTTTAATTAAGGTTGGGATGAGCCCAGCAGACAGAGTTTTACTAATTTGTGAGGGTATAGAGTCAAGGGGAAAGGTATTAGAGTAGGCAGATAAAAAGAGTGCAGATACTTCATCTTCATTTGTAGGATCAAAGGAAGAGAAGGTGTTAGAGGGTTCAGGCAGGGAACTGAGCAGGTCACTGGCTGTGGAAGAGCATACCATTTCATTTCAGATCTTGTCAATCTTGCCCTTGAAATAGGAAACAAGATCTTGCGCACTGACAGTGGCTGGTGGGATGGGTGAGGAAGGGACAAGAAGTGATTTAAATGTATTAAAAAGTCGCTTGGGGTTAGAGGCTTGAGCAGAGACGAGAGGATGAAAATATATTTGTTTGCAAGGTATATATAAACAACACATGCAAGGTGTACCTTACATGTGTTATATATATATATATATATATATATATATATATATATATATATATAGCAGACCAAGAGACCGGCACTCCGTGTAAACTAAACACAGTCCCTGGGTGCCATCTGAGAATCTTGAATGCAGTCAGGAGAGGGGGAGCAGTGGCACTCACAGGACTTCAATGACACAGTTCATGCAGTTCACCGTCTTCATCAATAACAGGGACTATCCAATGTAGTGCAGCATATCAACGTTTAATTTCCATGTCCTAATTAAAATGAAATGTTGATATGCTGCACTACATTGGATAGTCCCTGTTATTGATGGGGATGGTGAGCTGAATGAACTGTGTCATTGAAGTCCTGTGAGTGCCGCTGCTCCCCCTCTTCTGACTATATATATATATATATATATATATATATATATATATATATATAATGTACATACATACAGATACACACACACACACACACACACACGATATATATATATATATATATATATATATATATCCCTGTCTGATGAGCAGAGCATCAGACCGGGTAGAGGAAGGGTCACTGTTCCGGGGCTGCAGTCCGGGTCCCGGGTGTCTGTGGGGCACACATGCCAGTATAGGGTACTCAGGTGCGGTCCAGTCTCCCCAGCAGCAGCATCTGCTCCCAGCTCTCAGGAGTAGAGACGGGGAGGGATCTGAAAAGTAGACGTTGGAAGCCGTGGGTGGAACTTGCTGTGGGAGAAACCACTGATCCTCTCTGTGCCAGTGGGCAGTGAGGAGGCTGTGCCCCCCTCTGGGCTATGCATTCCTGCCAGGTACATCCCCCCCCGCCTTATTATTATCTGTGTGTTCCCCAGCAGAGGGGGGCTCCACCAGCACCTACACGGCTCACTCGCCCCACTGTTCCACCATTGCACCCACCAATGCCGGAACTCTGACCATACTCCACGCCCTCCACCATCGTGTCCCCGCCGAACTGTCCTCCCACCCTCCACCATGCCTGCTTGCTGCTGAGCACCGGACCTCACACACAATTCCTGACAGCTCTCAGTTCCTAGCTCCCGGCACCCAGATGGTAAGGGGTGTGTGTATGTGTGTGTGTGGGGGGGGGGAATCGGAGAGGTAACACAGTGATTGGATTAGAAAGGGAGGAGGTGACACACAAGAGAGGCTTAGAAGTGTGTGTGTGTGTGCGCGCGTGTGTGTGTGTGTGTGTGAGGCGGAAAGACACACAGGTAAATTTACTAAGGAGGGAGTTTTTTTTATAACTGGTGATGTTGCTCATAGCAAGATTCTACTTAGCAATTATCTAGTTGCTTCTAGAAAATAATACATAAAATCTTATTGGCTGCTATTGGCAACATCAACAGTTCTAAAAAAAAAAACCTCCCACCATAGTAAATTAACCCCACAGAGAGACTTAGAATGAAGGGGGAGAGACACACATAGTGACATAGAATGTGGAGGTGTGCTGAGAGACTTTGCATGGAGAGGAGATGATGTGAGGATAGATGACACAGGAGGAGGTGATGGTGTGCTGATTGATGATGTAGTGGGTAGGTGATGGTGTGCAGAGAGACAATATAAGGAAAGGTGATGGCGTGCTGAGAGATGACGCAGGAGGAGGTGATGGTGTGCAGAGAGACGACATAGGGGGAGGTGATGGTGTACTGAGAGACGACGCAGGGGGTGGGTGATGGTGTACTGAGAGACGATACAGGGGGAAGGTGATGGTGTGACTGAGATGATGGCGTGGCTGAGAGATGCATGGGGTATGGTGTGGCTGAGAGACACAAAGGGGGATGGTGTGGCTGAGAGATGCAGGGGGAAGGATGTGACACAAGGTGGCAGGATGTGAGTGTGGTTGAACTGCTGTTGTATGATGCTGACCTTGTTAATATTTCTACACAAACAGGCATCATCTGGACAATGCAGGGGGAGGTGATGGTGTGCTGAGAGATGATGCAGTGGATAGGTGATAGTGTGGCTGAGAGACGCAGGGGGGAGATGGTGTGGCTGAGAGACGTAAGGGGGGTATGGTGTTACTAAGAGATGTAGGGGACAGGATGTGACACAGTGGCGAGGAGTGGAGTCTGGTTGAACTGCTGTTGTATGATGCTGACCTTGTTAATATTACTACACAAACAGGCATCCGGACGATGTGATCTCCTATATGAATAATGAATACCGACTAAAGATACTGTATGACTAAAGCCCCCTACACATTAGGCGATCCTCCGCCGAGGTGCCCAACGGCCGGCGGTCGACCCGGCGGCACAGGATGGAGTGACGGGGGGAGTGAAGTTTCTTCACTCCCCACGTCACCCAGCTCCATAGCAGAGCATGCTAATATGGACAATCTCTTCCATATTGGCCTGCATGCATAAGCTACAGGGCATCAACAATTAACGAGCGCAGGGCCGCGCATCGTTCATCGTTGGTACATACACACTTAACGATATGAACGAGTTCTCGTTCATTAATGAACGAGAACGTTCATATCGTTGTGTGTTATCTGCCAGTGTGTAGGGTCCTTTACTGTAGAGGATACATTTTCTTCAGAGGTTACACAGAGAGAAACCATTATAAAGGTAAGGTGCATGTGGAATTGAAAAGAATGTGATGTGAAACAGGTGGTGTGTCATGTTGGCACGCCCCATTTTCAGTGACCACGCCTCTTCTGGTATGTGACCATGTCCATTTTTTCACATAAAATACTTTGTAAAAATGTTTCTTTTTCTTTGGGGTGGGGGTGGGAGGGTGCCATTCTGAATAATGCACTGGGCTACGAAAACCCTAGTTACACCTCTACATGGCATACTCCTGCTGTGCTTAACTGGCTTACTGTGTTCCATTGTTGGACCTGGTTGTTTGCTCTTAAACCTGTACCTTGGAAAAAATATTTTTTTTTACCTACCAGCCCACCGACTACCACTGCATTAGAGGTTTATGGGCATATTTATTACAGTCCGCATCACAGATGCTAAAGAATATGATAAATTTGGCCAAATCCGCAATACAATAATTGAATACATGGCAGGGATCAATTATTGCATGCAGGGACAGAGCTTTCGACAAATCTCTGCCCCTGTGAATCTACGCGCCAAACTACACAGGATATTTTTTGCAAAAATATCCTAAGAAGTGTAACCACTAACCTCGCCCCTGCATACCACCCAAAAACACATTAAAGGGACCCTCACCAGCACCCAGAAACGGTGATCGTGATCTCCGGTCATCTGTTCTCCTGTGTTGCTGCTGTGACCCCTGCATTTTGCAGCTTCTCAGGTCACTATGCTGATCAAATGACCGGGGTCACCACAGGAGCACAGGAACAGATGAACGGAGCTCACTGATCACCAAACCCTAGGTGCAGGTAAGTGGGATTTTTGGGGGGGTTGTTTTTTTCTATGTATACTTACAGATGAAGCCATGCTTATATTACTATGATGCGGCATATTGCATCACAGCATGCTAACTGGCATGCCAGGCTGAGACTATTCGCAGCCAGCGATCGCAGCCTTACATGCCGTGCAGCAAACCGTGTTACAGCGTGCTGCATCGCAGCAAACATGAGCATAGCTTCATCTGTACTTCATCTGTTTAGATAGAGCTGGACATTTGAGGTAAAGTGTCACCTGTTTTTATTAAAAACACTTGGGACAGATGCAGGGGCTTAATTTCATACCAGCAATAAGGGAATGAAATAAAGAATGGTGCCCCAGTAGCGCACGCAGAGGTGGTTTCTGGTTACCCAGAAACCCCCCCTGATGGACCAAATTCTTTTTTTGAGAGACGGAGACACCTGTGTCTCTGTCTCAATACAAACCGCAATCGCAATCGCAATCGCAGCTACTGCTACTGCAGGGAGCTCTGATCATCAGACCTCCCTGCACATCAAGGAGCTCCATCGGCTTCCTGACAGTACCGTGGCCACCAGTCTCCCCTTTATGGCCTGGGTATGTTTGTATGACATTTATAGGATGTAAGCAGAATATTAAGTATGTATGCATGTATGTGGAATGTGTGTGTGATATCTAGTGGTAAAGAAAAATATATATATACTGATATGCCCTGAGGACGGGGAGTTCCCCGAAACATGTCGGATTAAAACTAACCGCTTTTTTGACTATACGACTTGAGTCTGCTTGAGTGCCGCCGCCTTCTACAGCTTATATATATATATATATATATATATATACTGTATATGTATGTGTTAAAAAGCAAATAAAGGATGTGCTCCTTAGTGTCACACAGTTTTTTAATAATAAAAGATTTTTTGTATCGTATCAGGACTCTGCCCTGACGCTGTTGAGTCTCTGATCCCTGGGGTCCTGAACACTTGATGTTCAGCGGCTGCGATCCTACCTGTGACGGTATCCGAGGCCGGTAAAGGGGTTGAGGAATCCTGTCCCGCTGAAAGGAGTGTTCCAGTATTAGCCTGGGTTTATGTGTGGAATCGTGTGGTAACCAGCCCACACTGGTTACCTGTTGGTACTGGCAATATTATTTGCTTTCATTTGTATCCGTATACAAAAAATCTTTTATTATTAAAAAAACAGTTTTACACTATGGAGAGCATCCTCTATTTGCTTTTTTAACAGTTAAAATACCTGGAGGATTACGGATTGGATAAAGAGAGGAGAGCAGCGGCCCTGATATTTAAAAGGGTCTGGTGTTATTACACTAAAAACTGTGTGTTTTTTTCCACTTCTCAGAGCCATATATAAGTTATCAATAGGTTACTGTGTCTGTATTATTATTAAGCGTGGTTTCTGTTATTTTATGTATATATATATATATATATATAATTATATATATATATATATATATATAATTATATATATATATATATATATATATATATACAGTACCAGTAAATAGTTTGGACCCACCTTCTCATTCAATGGTTTTTATTTATTTTAATTATATTCTACATTGTAGATTAATACTGAAGACATCAAAACTATGAAAGAACACATATGGAATTTTGGGGGTCATTCCGAGTTGTTCGCTCGGTAAATTTCTTCGCATCGCAGCGATTTTCCGCTTAGTGCGCATGCGCAATGTCCGCACTGCGACTGCGCCAAGTAAATTTGCTATGCAGTTAGGAATTTTACTCACGTTTTTTTCTTCGTTCTGGTGATCGTAATGTGATTGACAGGAAGTGGGTGTTTCTGGGCGGAAACTGTCTGTTTTATGGAAGTGTGTGAAAAAACGCTACCGTTTCTGGGAAAAACGCGGGAGTGGCTAGAGAAACGGAGGAGTGTCTGGGCGAACGCTGGGTGTGTTTGTGACGTCAAACCAGGAACGACAAGCACTGAACTGATCGCACTGGCAGAGTAAGTCTCGAGTTACTCAGAAACTGCACAGAGATGTCTTATCGCAATATTGCGAATCTTTCGTTCGCAATTTTAAGAAGCTAAGATTCACTCCCAGTAGGCGGCAGCTTAGCGTGTGCAAAGCTGCTAAAAGCAGCTTGCGAGCGAACAACTCGGAATGACCCCCTATGTTGTAAAAAAAAGTGTTAAACAAATCAAAATATGTTTTATATTTTAGATTCCTCAAAGTAGCCCCCTTTTGCTTTGATGACAGCTTTGCACACTCTTGGCATTCTCTCAATCAGCTTCAGGAGGTATTCTCCTGGTTTTCCAACAGTCTTGAAGGAGTTCCCAGAGGTTATGAGCACTTGTTGGCTGCTTTTCCTTCGCTCTGCAGTCCTACTCATCCCAAACCATTTCAGTTGGGTTTAGGTCAGGTGATTGTGGAGGCCAGTTCATCTGACGTAGCACTCCATCACTTTCCTTCTTGGTCAAGTAGCCCTTACATAGCCTGGAGGTGTGTTTGGGGTAATTGTCTTGTTGAAAAACAAATTATGAAAATAATTAAAATAAATAAAGACCATTGAATGAGAAGGTGTGTCCAAACTTTTGACTGGTACTGTACATATATATATGTATATATATATATATATATATATATACATATACGTAGGTAGAGGGCCACTCGTGATGATGCTCAGCTGCCGGGGTGCCGTTCCAGTGAAAAGTGTGCAACAAAAATCCCATAGAAGTGGGAAGGATGGCACTGCACGGCCTTCTTAAATAATGTAAAAGTTTATTACCGACGTTTCTAGACCTAAACGGTCTTTTTCTTAAAGTGCTGGAAAACAGTACATACAAACGTGCACATTTGTTTGTACTGTTTTCCAGCATCTTGAGAAAAAGACCGTTTAGGTCTTGAAACGTCAGTAATAAACATCTACATTATTTAAGAAGGCCGTGGAGTGCCATCCTTCCCACTTCTATGGGATTTTTGTTGTGTGTATATATATATATATATATATATATATATATATATTCCACATTCCGCCGTGAGGTCTGAACAGGACCCCAAATCCCTTTAAAACCGGGCCAGGATCCAGCTGGTCCACCTTGTCTTGGTTTTATCTGCCTTGGTTTCATCAGTGCATGGGGGAAGGGGTACCAGGATTTGTGTTTGTTTATCTGCAGGGTCTGAATGCAGATAAACAAAACAGACCAGTGAATTTTTATATATAACAAATATATATATATATATATATGTACATAAATAATATATATATATATATACAGAGGAAAAACCACAGCACTCACCACACCAGAAGCGGGGCACAGCTATGCACTTACCACTCACAGGGTGGGGTGCATGTAACACTGCACTCTCCACCACAGAAGCGGGGTACACAGCTGTACTTACCACTCACAGGGTGGGGTGCATGTAGCCCATGACCACATCGCTCTAATAAATACAAACAGAGAACCCAGCACTCACCAAAGTAAACTCACTTATCCTCAACAATTCAATAAATAAATGATGGGGGTTTAGTTGGTGGATTGGCCAATGCACGGAAGCCTGCATACCGATTTTCAAGGTACCCCACCTTCATGCAGGTCCTACACTATCACAGAGTCTTAAAACCTGACTACCACACTGCTGCATCATCTGCCTGCTAGATGTAATGTGTACCTGCCACAGACTTTATGGCTTTTAAAGGCACACTAGTCACCTATTGCACTGGCTCAAAGATGATTGCTAAAAAACAGCTGAGACAGGTTCAGGATAATAAAGTCCACACAGGGGTGCATGAGAAAGCTAGTGGCCACGGTTAATAAGAGCTAACGATAGATTAACCCCTTCATATACATACAGAGGAAAAACCACAGCACTCACCACACCAGAAGCGGGGCACAGCTATGCACTTACCACTCACAGGGTGGGGTGCATGTACCACTGCACTCTCCACCACAGAAGCGGGGTACACAGCTGTACTTACCACTCACAGGGCGGGGTGCATGTAGCCCATGACCACATCGCTCTAATAAATACAAACAGAGAACCCAGCACTCACCAAAGTAAACTCACTTATCCTCAACAATTCAATAAATAAATGATGGGGGTTTAGTTGGTGGATTGGCCAATGCACGGAAGCCTGCATACCGATTTTCAAGGTACCCCACCTTCATGCTGGTCCTACACTATCACAGAGTCTTAAAACCTGACTACCACACTGCTGCATCATCTGCCTGCTAGATGTAATGTGTACCTGCCACAGACTTTATGGCTTTTAAAGGCACACTAGTCACCTATTGCACTGGCTCAAAAATGATTGCTAAAAAACAGCTGAGACTGGTTCAGGATAATAAAGTCCACACAGGGGTGCATGAGAAAGCTAGTGGCCACGGTTAATAAGAGCTAACCATAGATTAACCCCTTCATATACATGGGACGCGCAGTGAGGTAAATTGTTGCTGCACTGGCTAGTACCAGTGCCAGATTTACACACAATATATGAGCCAAAGGCTTCAGGTGGACATTATACACAGGTGCAGCAGTATATACTGCTGGTAATTTGATTAATTTTGATAAGAGATGTGTGGAAAAGTCAGTGCCTCACCTTACATAGACTTTTTACTCCAGAGATTTGACTAAAAAAAATTATTAGAATAATACAAAGAAGATATTTCTAACATATTCTTTGTATTTTTCATATACTTTATATAGTTAAAACCCTGTTGCACACGTTAGTATGACAGAAAAGGCTCTGCCTCACCTGCCTCACCCCACCGCAAGTCACTGATATATAGTTATATATTATACACTTGCATGATTCTTTCCCAGTGAGGATGTTTAGTACTCCTGTATCAGGGTCCAGCACAGCAGCCTCAGCAGGACAGGTGTGACTCTTAACTGCAGATCACTTCATGGATGCAAAAGGCATAGCAAGGGATTACTGAGCAACGCCAGCAGTGACTGCAGAAAATTATTTATGAAATGTGAGGAGAGAGCTCTCTGTCGTTGCTCACTGGCCTCCTGGTGGTCCGCCACTGCAGCTTCTTCCCTCCTCAATGCCCCCTGATAACTGGTGCCTGGAGGCCACTTCGCCCATTGCCTCCAGGAGTTATGACACTGGACTGATGAATTGTTATGGGAGTTCAACGGAACATAGGTCAAGAGTTGGATAGTTGTATTTTTTCTAAAGTGCTCAAATTTATTCTAGGGACTCCTTTTTGTCTAGTGTACAATTCAAAAGTCTAGAGGACTGAGTTAAATCAGAAATTAATTTATTTTAATTAGAGATTTGCGATTGGGTTCTCTAGAAATCTATACCCACCTGATTTTTTTGTTTTGAACTGAACCAAATTCCAGTTTGGATCTCCTGAGTTAATCCAATCCCGCAGCTCGGAATTCGGATTTTAAATCTGAATTTCAGCTTTTGGATTGAAAAAACGACATGATTTTAGCTATTTTTTGAAATTTTCAAGAAATACAAAACCCAAGATTCTGAATTAAGGGGGTCATTCCGAGTTGATCGCTAGCTGTTTTCGGTCGCTGCGCAGCGATCAGGAAAAAAAAGTCACTTCTGCGCATGCGGCGCAATGCGCACACGCATCATACTATTACAACGAACGATGTAGTTTCACACAAGGTCTAGCGAAGCATTTCAGTCGCACTGCTGGCCGCAGAGTGATTGACAGGAAGTGGGCGTTTCTGGTTGTCAACTGACCGTTTTCAGGGAGTGTTCGAAGAAACGCAGGCATGCCAGGAAAAACGCAGGCATGGCTGGGCGAACGCAGGGCGTGTTCGTGACGTCAAAACAGGAACTGAATAGTATGAAGTCATCGCAAGCGCTGAGTAGGTCTGAAGCTACTCTGAATCTGCACAAACTTTTTTCGTAGCCGCTCTGCGATCCTTTCGTTCGCACTTCTGGTAAGCTAAAATACACTCCCAGTGGGCGGCGGTATAACGCTTGCAGGGCTGCTAAAAACTACTAGTGAGCGATCAACTCGGAATGACCCCCTAAATACTAATTCCAAACCGAAACACTTGAGGGTGGTTTTGCAAAACCAACACATGATAATGAATTAGAACCAAAATAAAAAACATGAGATTCTGTGCACACCTCTAATCTCAATACATGTTGCACATGGATTGGAAGACCTAAATTAATCTTTGCTGTTTACTGATGCCAGTAAATAAGATATGCTGTATCACATGACAGCTAGGGAGGGTTTACAAAGCCTTTCATTATATATATATTTGATATAACCATGCAGTTTGTTCACTAAAGAATTTGTGTGTATCTACAAAGTCTCTGAGTGCCGCCTTCTTTTTATGGTATATATATATATATATATATATATATATATATATATATGGAAAAATATAACTCAATTTGTATTTACAGCATGTGTTATGTTTGGATATACAGTTTCCTGGCTCAGTGTAAACACAGAGGTAGCTGCTCCTGCAGGTAATTATACATTGCATGCATTATACATTACATTTTTGTTAAACAGTAAGTGGATGGTGTTCATCTGTGGGCATCCTATGAATGCCATTTTTAGATTTCTCACAAATATTTAAGATGCCCGCTCTAATATATATATATATTGTAAATCCCTGCACATCTTATTACCAAAATCCCATAAATGTGCACTTGCATCGCACAACACCTCATAAGCATACCACAGCATCCCATAAGAGAAAACGATACACCCACACATTATCTGAGTTCCAAAGCTCAGTGAAGTATATATTTCTTGTTAAAAGGATATGGATACAATATATATTACAAAGTACAGTATATCTATAATTACATGGTTACACACACACACACACACACACACACACACACACACACACACACACACACACACACACACACACACACAGAAAACAGTTAGAACATAGTTAAAACACAGTTACATATAGTTATAGTTAAATGCCTGCGATACATTTACCAGATCCTTCTCATTATTAGTTTATCTCTCCATATGACTCTGTCTTTCTCTCTTTCCTCTTTAAAATCATGCAAAACCTCCATCTTCCTCTGAGTCCACCAGCAACTGCCCTCCTCTCTCCCTAGCCAGCAACAACTTTCCTGTTTTTCCTAGTTCCTGGGGGAGGGGTCTCTACTACACAATTCTCTTATGTATATGCTGATCAGGTTCAGCCCTGAAACTGCCAAAAGGGTTGGCTTGAGTTCCCTGTTCACTGTATCATTTATTGTTCTAACAAAGTGATTTTAGCTTTTATACATTCAATCATAACTATCCGCTGCAATGTCCTACAACTTAATAACAAGTATCAAATTAATCTACGCATTGAGCTGGTTGTTTTAATAGTAAATATGACCGGTGTATCTGGTTCCGTTCCAATAATACACATTCATGACATTAATTCATTAGCTAATTTTAAATCTCCATGATGTCTGGTGCTTGATATTATTATAAATATGTACTGTATGAAATAAGTGTCGAATCCATCTCTGTGCCATGTCCGAGTAAATGCGTGTGTTACCATATATTGCTGTGCTCGCTGCGCATATTTGCAAGTATAGCGACTTAAATGTGTGCAGTTTGTATGTTCTCTCTATGTAATATTTTTGACTTTGACAGTCCACCCTTTGGCAGTCACCAATAACTGCCACTTCCTAAAACATTTCAAAAAGAGAAAAATATATGTCATATGTAAATACATTTCTATGATTGGGTAAGGGAGGAGAGAAGAAGGTGGGAAAAGGGTATGACCTAGTGAGATAGCGGAAGCATGTGTGTATGAATCCATGTTTGGGGGGGTCGTGTATCATCGTGCCGTACGTGTTGTACATCAAGCTTCGTGGTATTGCGAAGTATACATTTGAATTCCTTCTTATCCCGTGGTACGGGTCTGTGGATGGGCTGTCAAACTTTACCGAGCTCTTTTCGGCTGTGGTTGTAACAAAATGGGGAGCACATTTTAGTTGATGATACATGAATGGGGGAATATGTGATTGCTGATATCTGTGCCTGTATTCCCTATCGACTATGTGTGTAATTACCTGAAGGTTGTAGAGATGAAGAAAAGACATAATTACGGTAAATGCAGTGGTATTCTATGTCAGGTTAATGTACATTTGTCGGTTGAGGTCTTGTTCGGTGTCTGTTGATTGCAGTCTTCTTTGTGCTTTTGCCCATAAGGTGCGAGCAAAAACTTTGTCAATGTCCATAGATTTACAAAAGTGTTGGGCTAGCGTAATTTTAAAATTTCTAGGGAAACTGGGGATCTATGGCATAGTTCATCAAAAATCTGTGTATAAGGTTGTCAAAACTTCTTCTTTAATCCATCTGTTGTCTGTATATCGGCTCATCAAATTCCTCGTCCAAGTGGGTCTTTTTACCTTGGAGAAAACGGAAAAACAGGTGAAAGAAACGGACCGTAGAAATCGCATTTTCATCACATCATTGTTTCTACATTTGGGTCATAAATCAAATCCATTGGAATTACAATTTCCTCACTCCTTAAACTCATCACCCTAGTACCTCGTTTGCACTTCATTAAAGCCTGACCGCATCTAAATATCAAGCCAATCGTTATGATAACACCTAAGATACATAGGAGAAACTTCCCTACATCCATTATGACTCCGTGAGCCCATTCTCCTAAACCAGAGAACCAATTTCGCGGGTTCAACCATGACACCCAACCAGTCAGCTCATTACCTACAGCAGCAAGAGTGAGATTGTGTCTCCTGCGAAATTCCCACTTCAGTTGGAGAATATCGTCCATCTTTTGGTCTATGACCTCGACCGGGTCCTCGGTACTATTTGTAATATATGTGCAACATTTCACGCCGTACTGCGTTGCCAGTGTGACACAATATCCACCTGTTACTGCCGTGAGATAATTGAGAATCATTCTATGCTGAACCAGTTCTGTTTTATAAGCTTGAAGTTCTCTTCCAGTATACCTAAATGTGTCATCATGCATTTCTGTGATATTATCTAACAAATTTGCGAGCGCAGATATGTATTTATAATTCAACACTCCTCTAGCGGTGCGAGTGATATCTAACGCGATTAGAAACTGAATCCCGGTGGATTCATGGATCATGTCAGAGGCCGGATGCTCTGTTCTTTCTATCAGGTGCCGTTTAACTACGTGCTCGTAATGGGTGTGAGTATAGGGAGCTTGGGCAACACGGTGTATATCTTTCATTTTGGCATGTGATACAGTCATTACTTCTGGCAGTACTTTTCCAATATAACACAATCCTTCAGAGTTTGGGGCAAGCCACTTATACGCCTTCCTCCCGCATATGAAATATGCATCATCGGGGAGAACATATGGGACGGAGTAAGACATAACCATATTACACATCCTCCATGTGAAATCTCCTACCCCTAATTCTCCCATTTGTTTAGTACACGTATCAGTTTGTACGATATGTGCGCAGTATCCTGGTGATACCTCTCCAACTCTCGTAATCCTACCTCCTAGGGTATACCTATATCGGAAAGATTTTTTCTCTACTGGCTATGTGGCGTATAAGCTCTGTATCTGTAGGCATTCTATCTGCTCTATATGAAAAGGTCATGGTTTGGTTGCTCCATGACACTTCCCAACTTCCCGGCTTTCGGGGATTGGTAATGTTAAAACATATTAGGGATCTATCCACATGATATTGGTGGAGCTTCAAACTAGGAGGACTGGAGATATTAAACCTCCTGTCCACCGGTCTCCCACCCTTTAGCTCAATTACCTCCCCTACCGTTAAAGGAAATGGTACTAGTCCTGATTTGCTATGACCTTGAGGTACTTGAGAGCATACCCAACAATCTGTTTGATTTAACACTCACTACCAACTAAGGAGTGATAGTCACTCAATGGATGCCGGTCCATGTGGATATTAAAACTGGATTGGCATTTCTTAATGCACCCATCCTCAACTACGTTGTCACAGAGCCTACAGATACAGTTTTCTTCAGCTAACAATCCAAAAAAAAAATGTTTACAAATAACATGGCTGTTAGATTGTTTCCGGTACTCGCCTTTGTTCGGTGCTTGTGTTGCTATTGGAAATTTACACCTCCGTCTTAGTCATTGGAACCTTTCTGGTGTCAAAACTTCTTTCTCGACCTCACTGGTACTCTCACCGAAACAGACTGCTCTGGTCAACATCAGGGTCAACAGGAAAATCCATATCACAGTCTCTTGTGGCAAGTCCATCTTACAGGAGGAGAAAAGAAGAAATTTGTAATGGGGTACAGAAAAACAGTTTGAGGGGGAGAGAAACTTGTTACGATAATTAAGTTCTCTAGTCTTGTTGTTCTTCTTTTTCTGCTGTCATCTCAGAGGTGCTGTCTCTCAGTCTTCCAAACGAACATTCCGGTGATGCAATATTTCTTCCAAACCAGCGACCTTTCTGTAAGGAGCAAAAATCTTGCATTACCATTTGTCTAGCTGATGTATGACATACCATCTTTAAACCATGAAAACATGAGTGAGAAGAGAGGAAAATAAAAAAAAAACAAAAGAGAGAGAACAATTCATATGCATATATATATTACATAAATCAACAATAACCAGCAATAGGAAAAGAGAAAAAAACATTTTTCGAACATTTTTTTTTTTTTTTAAACATTGTCAGATCATCAGGCTGTCATATCTACATGTCCAATGGTTTCCTTGCGCAGTCCCTCCCCACCAGCACCTGCATTACTCCACTGTCTGTATCTGGCCAGGATACATTGATGCGGATAGGTCATGCTGGGGTTTGGTAGACTTCTGCAAAGACCAAGCGGATATGCAATGTTTGAGTCCTTACTAATAATCGTCAGAGATGGGGAGAGAGAGAGAAAAAAAACATTTTTCACAAATACATTTACAACGTTTCACCTTGTCATTCCTGTGTCTTCAGTGAATGACCTCCCAATTTATTAACCGTTACCTCAGGCTTACCATCAGTCCTAATGATCACCTTTCCTGACTACATATCATGGGTGTGGCCCAAAATTCTTCCTAAAAGATCCCTGATTATAATTGTGTGTGTTATAATTTTGCTCATTTCTTGGTCTAGGGGGTCTGACTTTATGTGGGTTATTACAGTTGCTGGCATAATGCCCTTCTCTTCTACAATTATAACAAATCCTTGGCTTTCTCCATGTGCTAGGGGCCTGGGGTTCCGGTCAACTTGATGCCTCCTCTAGTGCTTGGATGCTCAGTACCATCAACCGCTCTCCCTGTGCTTCCCTGGTTCTTTGGATATTTTGGTCATGCTCGATAGCGGACTCTCTTAATGAAGCCACCGAGATACCTCTCCAATGAGGTATAGAGGTTTGTACCCTAATTTTTAGTGTGTCTTTTAAGCTGTCCATTAATACAGACACAACTACCTCTCTGTGGTGTACGTTAGTTTCAATGTCATCTATACCAGTGTACCTAGCCATATCCTGCAGAGCCCGGTGAAAATACTCTGATGCGGATTCACCTTCTTTTTGTTTTATTGTAAAGATTTTATTCCACTTTACTACTGTAGGAAAATATACTCCTAACTGTAGATTGATTCTTTTTACATTATCTTGGTTATACTTGTCTGTTAGTGGTACTTCCTCATCTAGCTTACAATCAGCGATAAATTTCAATGAATCAACATCGGGGGGTAAACATGCCCTCAAAACTGTCCTCCAATCTTTGTTATTTGGCTCTGCAGTAATTCCTATCACTCTAATGTATTTTTGACAAGCAACTAAGTCTTTCCTGGGATCAGGAAATTCAGACAGAATTGTTCTTAATTCTGTTCGGGAAAAGGGGCAGTACATGGCGATGTTCCTGACAGGAGTGACTCCTGAAGAGTCAGTTTTCCCATTTGGTACTGCAATTACCTTGACACGATTAAGTCCAGTAACGTCATTCTGAATTGATTCCACGATATGAGGTACATTTGTTTGTGCGTGATGTATAATACCATACGTACCTGTGGACACGACCTCACCTGACCCTCCGTTAGGGGGTTTGATTACAGTCTTTACTGATTTGGTCGCGTCCACCTGGATGTCTTGTGTGATGGCTGCTGGAAAAGGCTCCGACATTGTGCTGGGCTCACTTTCTTGTTGGTGTTCCTGAGGAAAGTTTAACAAGGGGTGCGACTTGCATGGGTTAATAGTTGTACATTTAACACTTTCATTTTTATAAACCTTATTACGTTTGTTACATTCATTCTTAATATAGTTACTAAGTGCACTTTTATCGCACCCCATCGTGCCTTTCTCCGCAACCATAATCCTCTCCATTGCCATGTCTCTCCTCTCAGGATGAAAGTTAGGTATGTAAGTTACATTTCTTTGCATGTCACTTTCCTGTAGCCATATCTGTAAACAATCATTATGTTTAACTCGTTGTTTCCAGGATTTTATGAGACAGATCCTTCGCCTTAAATTATGCAATACCTCTAAGTCAAAACTACCTATCCCGGGAAATGGTGCCTTATCCCCCGCAGTCATTCGTGTCCATTCATCACAAAAGGTCTCAGTGTGGGGACCATACCTCCTCCACATTACTAACCGAGCAGACCCTCGGGGTCTGCAAGCCTCTGCAGTCTGAACCCTGACTGCTGAACGTCCCTGTGTTGTCCACTTGGCTTCCATTGTGGACCTTTTTAACACAGAAAAACTTCCTAAAATGCACCAAACACAGAAGTCTACGGTGGAAATCCTTAAAGCTCTTCCACTGAACTCCTTCTGCTTCGAGTACAACGAATCCGCCCCTTTTAGCAGACACGTGTAACCGTTACAGGCCCTATCTCTAGAGATTTTCCTGAGAGACCAGTGAAAATTCCCTTCTTTACACAAATCACGCTTGCATGTGCTCCCTACAACACGTATGAGGGCAAGATTTACGCATGGATAGATATACTACCTCATATCACGTTGCGTTATTGGTCACACATACAACCGTGCGGTCCAATCGTACCACTTATAGACACTTGTTGCCCATAAATGGTAGGATCATTGGAGTCTCCCTACTGTGCTCCAAAACAGCCAGAGCGTAATACAACGAAAACTTTATCACACTCTGTTGCACGTTTTCACTCAGACCGTGCTCATCACGTTGCACCAAAGATCACCCAGATCACTCAGTTCACAAAGCGGGATTCAATACACTCATACCGTTTTCAACCCACTATCATTCTTATAGTTTTCTGATCAGAAAAATAATTTCCCGTAGTCTGATAGCTGTCCCCAGAGGCATTACAGTAAAGTAAGGTATTTAAACTAAGTTTTGGAAAAACTGAAATCAATTTGTGCTATTATCACGTGGCTATGCTATACCGCCCCCACTAAAACAATGCTATTGTGCGATTTGAGTTTCGGTGGGCGTACCCAGATGCTCCGTTGCGTAATATACGCTGCGTGCGTCGGCCTTTGTGTTGCGTTCGCGAGTCTCAGCCTTTTGTTAGAGACACGTGTACGCTGGCCATACAAAAATACAATTAGCACGTTTATCAATGTAGATGATCTTTAACTGTAATCATCTACCAAGCACCACACAGGTCTTTCCTTGTATCTCAGGCGAAGCTGTGCGTGTGTTTTACAAATTACCCCTTAATGTATCGTTTTTACTCTTTAACTACCAATAGCAACAAATCTTTCTCAGCACGTTTATCAATTATACAATGGCAAACAGGAAGGTGAGATATGTGAAAGTACACAGATGAAAATGCAATTCTAAATTAATCTAATAACATACATTGATGTAAGCACAGACATATAGACATTACATATATGTACTAATCACTTATTACATATATGAGACCTTATTCAGTGCTTCCAATTCGCATACGAATGTGCTTTCAAACTATCTGTGAAGGCAATCTCCTTCAGTGCTGGGAGAGGGAAAAAAAAACAACAAACCAGTCACACAGGTTCATTTGCATTTCAATGGCCCATCTCACAATCCATATCTTGTTTTTTAACCTTATATAAATCTGTGGGTCCAGCCAGTGGCGCAGAGAAGGGGGGGTACTCTTTACCTGGGCCCGGTCATGTTGGAGGGGCCTTAAAGGGTCCCGGGTCATGCTGCCCCCCTTCCCCGTTGCAGACAGCCGTACAGGAAGAAAGAGAACTGACTGCCGCTGCAGCAGCCTCTCTCCCCAGCTCAGCACATGCTGCTCTTTGCTTTGTGCTGAGCTAGGGAGAGAGGCAGCTGCAGCAGGTCCTCTCTCTCCCTGTGTTGGGGAACAATCACACCCACCACCCACTGCCAAACGCCCTGGACACTAGCATCCTCCTGTGAGGCATGTGCACCAACTTTAGTGGCTGCACGGAGCACATATTTTTTCTTTTTTTAAAAGGTGTCTGGACATGCTTCTTCCATTGGCCACGTCCCCTCCTTGTACCATGGCCCTGCAGAACTGTCGACACCCCTGGGTCTAGCTGTTCTAGTTGTGGTAGGTTGTGAACCTATGGGTCTGGCTGTGGTACAATGGGAAAGTATGATTCTGGCTGTGTAGGGTGTGAATCTTTTGGTCTGGCTGTATTAAGGTGTGTATCTGTGCGTCTAGCTGTGGTAGAGTATGAATCTGTGGATCTCCCCGTGGTAGAGTGTTTATCTGTGGGTCTGGCTGTGGTAGGGTATGAATCTGTGGATCTCCCTGTGGTAGAGTGTTTATCTGTGGGTCTGGCTGTGGTAGGGTATGAATCTGTGGATCTCCCTGTGATAGAGTGTGAATCTGTGGGTCTTGCTGTGATAGAGTGTGAATCTCTGGGTCTGGCAGTAGTAGAGTGTGAATCTGTGGGTCTAGCTGTGGTAGAGTATGAATATGTGGGTCTCGCTGTGGTAGGTGTGGATCTGTGAGTCTGGCTTTGCAAGAGTGTGAATTTATGAGTCTGGTTGTGCCAGAGTGTGAATTTGTGAGTATGGCTGTGGGAAGGTATGAATCTGTTGGTCTATTTGTGTTAGAGTGTGAATTTGTGGGTCTAGCTGTAGTAGAGTATGAATCTGTGAGTTTGGCTGTGGGAAGGTATGAATCTGTCGGTCAATCTGTGTTAGAGTGTGAATTTGTTGGTCTAGCTGTGGTAGCGTCTGTGAGTTTGGCTGTGGGAGTGGACGAATCTGGGGGTATGGCTGTTCTAGAGTGTGAATATACAGGTCTGGTTGTGTTAATGTTAACAAACATGAAGGTATAGAGACTTGTACTATTAAATCTGGTTGTCAATTCAAATTGAAAATGATAGATAGGTGGCCAGTCAGATAGATAGAGAGAGAGTGAGAGAGAGAGAGAGAGAGAGAGAGAGAGAGAGAGAGAGAGAGAGAGAATGAGATAGATAGATAGATAGATAGATAGACAGACAGACAGACAGACAGACAGACAGACAGACAGACAGTCAGACAGACAGACAGACAGACAGACAGACAGACAGACAGATAGATATAGATGACAGACAGAAATCCAAATAGATAGGCTGATAAGCTACACAGACTGATATGCAGGCAGATAGGCAAACTAACAGATAGCTAGCCCTTTGTATGCATCCCCCCAAACTTGGCAATCCATTCCACACAAAATACACAAATTGGAAATTTGTGAATATTTATTAAGCAGACACAAAAGAATAATTTATGGAAATCCGCAACTGAAACATTGAATAACAAAAAAAAATCCTCAATCTTTATTAAATAAGTCTAACAGAGTATTAGGCACGATCACAATTACAAAAAAAATACATTTTTAAATTTAAAGTGGACAGTATAAATGTAAATGTTGCTGCCATGAGCCAATCATTTAGTGACACATTTTGACTTACTGTATGATTGTTTTCATTAAGTAAAGGTACAAATACATTTTTGCTTTTAAAACATTACTGCCTCAAACCGATAAAGAACACTTAAACAATGTACTGAACCCCAGACTCTTTTGCAGTGACCATATTTTATCTTTGATTTTTAATTGATAGCCATAATACTCATAGAAGCTAATGTAAACATTAGTCTGAACCAGAATTTGAATGATTTTATTATAATGGTCAAATGCTCCTAGAAGTGAATTATACCATATAAAATTGGTTAAATGTCACCGCACTGAACGTATGCACCTAAACCGAATTTTCCTACCTAAGCAGACATTCAAATATGAAGTATTCAGTGGGGAGAAAAAATTACAGCAAGTGAGTGTTTCATCCTACAATTGAAAACTAATTTTTGCATTTGTGTGTAATATCATGTGCATAAGTGTGCCTAGACCAATTTAGGTAGTGAACTCACTTACATGGTCAACTACAGCCTTCCTAAGATACTTTGGGGGGATTTAAATGTTTAAAAAGTCGGTTGGCTGTCTTTGAGATAGGAAAAAACAGACACCCAACTGACTTTTCAAACAATTGAATCTCCCCCTAAATGTTCATCTCTACTGAGGCTTGCATCTTGTCACAAAAAACTATTTACTTCCTGCCAAACTAGCTCCAACTGTGCAACAATAAATGTATCACATTGCAGAGCATTATTTGGGATGTGGGCTATTATATAATCGATTTCCATTGACTATATAAAATACAAGACTTCTATACAGGTGCAGAGTCAGCGCCAGTCTCACAGATTCCCTGTGCCGCCCCTGCCTTTGAACCCATGACATCACATGAGGAGGCTGGGCCACCAGTATAATAAAGTGCAGATGCTCCGAGCAGCACTGCAGTAGCTAGCCAGAAGCAGACGTGGGGAAGCAACGGTGCAGCCCCCATGTACCTGTCCCCTTGGCTATGGCACCGCTCATCCCTAGAGCACTGGTGATTTTACATTAATACATTTAAAAACAAACTATGTATTTTTGTTTATTCATTCACCACAGCCATTTTAGGTAAAAGGGGAATTAAATTAATACAGTATTTCATTTTGAGCTTTGCAAACGTTGACGTATTAAGTAAAAATGTTTATGACTCACTAGGGATACAGCCACAAATAATATTTATTATACACGCTAAAGAGCAATCAAGAAAATGATACACATTGAATTAGTTTTATGAACATGTGCGTCACTGCTGATTGTAATTAAATGATGTCCCATAGCACCCATTTGCCCTTTAATGAGCTTCTCCTGAGCAGAGCATGGAGTATGAGACCTATGTGAGATACAACAACAGCATTTAGGATATGCGGTGAAGTAGAATAGATAGTGCTTGAGGTTGATAAGAGACAAAGGTCTATCAAGTTCAACTAAATTATGGCTGCGTTGATCCAGGGGATGGCAAATCAAAAGCTCAGTCAGGCAGATGCCAGTTTAACCTCACAGTTGGAGAAGACAGATAGGTTTCCAAATAAAGGTAAAAATGTATATGAAAGATATTGGAAAACAAATGCTGTGGTACCCATCTTAGATATGCACATGTGTATGTTCTATATGGGTAGTTCATGCTGATACATTGTTATGTGGATTTCAGGTTCTGATGCCATAAATATATTTCGATATAACTGATTAAAAACATATTCTCTCCTCTATCTAAATTATGGAGTAAATTGCAATTTAAATGATCCATGCCCGGGCCTTACAGTACATCAACTTTGAAGGCAATTTTAAATGTTTTTTTATAATAATAATAATAATAATAATAATAATAATATTAATAATTATTATTATTATTAATTCTAGCAATGTTTCCAGCACCGATATAGCTATTATCATTTTTTTTCATCAGTGTTCAACAGTAACATTATATATTTACACATGTACATGTAATATGAACGTGGTCACCTCAGGTGTCAGCAATGGCTCCAAGTATTTCAGAAATTTAGAAATATTCTTAAAATGAGCACTTTTCCATAACATTTTACAACAGATTGAGCAAAAAATCATATAGATAACTCACACTCCACAAACGTATCATCACTTTAACCCACCCTCCTGCCAGTTTGCTGTTTAGATTCCACCTGCCTGGTATATTCGTGCGCAGGGGGGGGGGGTGTGTGCCTGGTGCGCACAGGCACCCTCTAATGTCCGGCACCCCGATCTCACATGCCTGATGCAGCGATCGCCGAGCAGGCTGATTACTGTCCCCTCTGTGTTGCACCCTGTCAGGACTGCATTACTGACCGGACTGCCACCGGCTTTCAAACTCCTGGCTCCACCTCCATGTACAAAAACAGCGTGATGTGACGTGATGACATCATGCTGCTCACACACCCACCCGCCACATGCCCACCTCTCTACTTCTATACTATACCAACGCCAGCCACTGATGAGCAGCATGCAGCCAGCGTTCAATACTGGGAGGCGGTCGGAAGCAGCATTGACACGTCACTTATTTTTCCAGCAGCAGCAGTACTAGTCTGCGACTGTCAGTGTCAGTGAGTTACTACAGCTTGCAGGGGAAAGAGAGGGGCAGCCAGACCAGGCTGAGGAGGAGCAGTGTAATTGCAGTGAGTGCCATCAGGGGTGTTTGTTTGGTGCACACCACAACATCTGACAATGCATCTGCATTATTAGGATTGGTACAAGGGTGGATATTTTATATTGCGTTGACCGTCAATAGATGGTGCTAGACACGCCCAAAAGGCGGTGCTAGACACACTCCTCCAACAGTGCACCCCCTAATAAAATGTGCTGCGCACGCCTATGCTGCCTGGACTGCTATATTTACTGTCCCTTTAGCTCCTATGATCTCTACTTACCTTGACCCTCAAGCAAAGCTGCTGAGATTTCATGCAGGCATGACTTTTAGGAAGGGATGTGGCCACTGGAGGAGGCATGGCTATGCCTCCCTGTTCACGTTTACGTTCCTGTAGTACATGCTGCCATGAAGTGGGGAGCATGGTCATGGCATTGTGGTTGCCCCCTGCACTCTTAGACCCCCACAGAGACCCTGGCCAGGGTAATAACTGATCATCATAACTGATGCCCCTCCCCTTTTGGTTGCCTGCCCTCTAGTATGTAAGATCTCACCACCAGCATGTTTTATACAAAAAAAATTCAGTATAACATGCAAGTTGCTACCATGTTTATTACTCTTTTCTGCATTCATATTTTTTATTACATTATGTTTTGTGTTTTCATTTCTGCCATATCGGTACTACGTCAGTCGCTATGGAATCCATGGCACCCTACATATAAACAGTGCTGATATTTATACTGTATACTGTATACTCACCATTTTATGGCACAAACTAGTAACACAAGGATAAACGAAGAGGTTAATATTGTAATGTGCTACTTTGTAACATTTAGAGCAAATTTGGCCATTCCAATGACGTATTACATAACAAGCTTAAGAAATAATAAAACGGGAAACAATTATACAAAACAAACAATGCCTAATTTTATGGCACTAAAAATTACCATAAGCCTTCATAATTTTAAAGTATCTCGTAAAGTTGTTTCACTTCAAAAAAATATATATATTATACTGCTTTTCTGTTTTTCACTTTTGCCCTTAGAGGGCAATTAAGGAAACAAACGATTTGTAGAGATTAACTGACTATGGGCTTTGCATACTAATATAATGGCATTTGGCTACAACTGGCGCACTTTCTAATTAATGGAGCTTCGCTCTTTCAGTCTGAAATGTCTGCTTTTGGAGGATTAGACCCCTGTGGATTAAAGTTTGCATGAAGCAGCGGCAAGGAAAAAAGGCGTGATCCACATATCCCAAGTGCAGTGTAAGCTGAATGCAGTGCCTTATTTACATTGGTGCTCTAGAACTGGATACAGAATTGACATTCACATTATGGAGAAGGAACAATAATGGATATGGAGAGGACATTTGCAGTAGATTTCTTGCAGGTTACAAAGGAAAGAAGATGCCTGGATAGCTCCATCAACATACTGTAGGTTGCGTCTCTTTCTCTCTCTCTCTCTCTCTCTCTCTCTCTCTCTCTCTCTCTCTCTCCCTCTCTCTCTGAACCTCCGTCTCTTGCTTGCTTTTTGTCCCATTGTGCACAGCATGTGTAGTTCTTGTGATGTGATTGCATATGCAAAATGTGACTCGGGAGGCTGGGCTTATCATGCTCTGTGTGAGATATTCTCTCTCTCTCTCTGCTGTTGATTCTAGATTTTAATGATGTGTTCATTTACACCTGGAAAAAAAAAGAAAAAAGCGTAATAAAGTGCCTATTAAGACTACCATCTTTGGTTTACTGCAACAAGAACCCTGTTTGTGCTTTCAATATGAACACCAGGAGTAAAACGACATAGTTACAAACCTCTCTCTTTTTCTTTTTACATGTGGGAACTAAGAAGTGGCAGATGGTTTTATAATAGCAGTAATCCATAAAGAGAAATGGCGTTTTCATAATTGCTGTGATACTTTAACCCCTTGGCAGGCATTGGGAAAATACTGGTACACAGTGGGTTACATACAATTATTAAATTTGATGTATTAATGGATTAGTTAGCATGGCATTAAATACCTTTGGTAACAGCACATATCTGATGTTCTTTATGTGCAAATATGTCTTAGAAAACAATTACATTAATTCTTTAAATGACAGTTAAACTGAACAGACGTCCTTTATTCTTGCTAAAATTTAAAGAAATGCCAAATAAGAAGGAAAACTTCTTTGTGTCAGAGATTCATTTGTATATTGCAGCTATACAATGATGCAATATGACACAAGAATACACACACACACACACACACACACACACACACACACACACACACACACACACACACACACACGGACACCTTGACTTGTATATAGCATACCCTATGCAAGGAATATATACTTTTAATTGTTAGTATACTGTAGTTTCAATTGAAGAAACTTTCAAATATTGTTGTCAGTTTTTATTTTAGTGTACCTAAAAAATAATTTGGTGTATGACAAAAAGTACAATATAATAATAATAATAATAATAATAATAATAATAATAATAATAATAATAATAATAATAGTAGTAATAATAACAAGTATTATTATTATATTAAAAAAACTTGCTTAGAATGTATTATATTTATTAAGATTTTTTACAAAGTACAACAGTAGTCAGTCCTTTAATTTTTCTATAACCATTTTTTGTTTTTCAAAGAGTTGCAGTAAATTTAAGAAAGAGACACAGGGATTGACTTCCAACCTCATTATAATTATTTTATACATTTTTTCATTGCAAAGATTGACATTTGAACTACTTTCCAAGATTAAAAAAACAACAAGTGATTATTAAAAATAATGTTTTGGATGATGATAGTGTAAGTATATGTAATGATACGAGATTAGAACATTTGGATGATATGATAAAATGAAATTATATTAAAAATATTTTTTGCATAATTAGTATGCAAAATAATAAATTATGGAAAACCTCAAGATGTTTATTCATTGAAATAATGGACAACACATTTCTCTTTGACTGATATTAGTTATTTCAAATTCCTTAATAATAAAAAAATGTCTATAATGTATTGGGCAGATACCCAAACTTTCAACTTTATGAAGAGTATAATGTCACTTTTAATATATTTCTTTTATTTTTAGATCAGAAAAGTTTCTCCTTATATAGTTTGTGTTCTCTAATATTTATCAAGTGCATGTTAATATCTGCATAAGCATACACTTATTTGTAGCTCTGTGTTTTAAGAATGCAATCTCCCAATAGTTTTGCTAAACTTAATTTCATACCACCAATATATTTCATATAACAGAAAATCAGTTAATGGTTACACGCAATAATGCAGCACAAAATTAAGACTCTATATGATATTATCTTTGTATATTGTGTTATGCGAGAATATCTATGGACAACAAAACAACTATCTTGATAAAATATGATATAAATACCACAAATTATGTGACATAAAATGATAACTACATAGTCAAGTTACACACAAAGAAACAGACTCTTCTCTACATATGGTATTGTCCACTAGTATGAGTATGTAGAGCTTAACTTGTTAAAAAAAAATCACCTTCCAATGATGCCATGAGTGAGGAATAAATTTAGCTTGATCTACTTTTGTGACGACACATGAGTAGCCACGGCGTATAGGATGCATACTATGGACTGAGAAGTTCACAAGAATGGCATAATAGGCATTAGTAGTACAGATACTGTATATCATTCAAGACTTTTAGTAAACATGGCTCATTTCATAAACATAAAGGCTCAGTCTCAGGTAGATTTACTAAAGCTTTTAAAAATGAAAAGTAAGGGTGTTGTTCATAGCAACAAATTAGAATCTAGCTATAACTTCTTTATTGAATTCTAGAAAATGATTGACAGAATCTAGTTGGTTGCTATGGGCGACATCACCACTTTTTTTTTTATAAATTTTTTTTTATTGAAGCATCAACAATCCGATTCAAAAACATTGTGACAAACAGTAATAAATGTTTTCAAGACTTCAGGAAATCAGCATACAGTAATAAAGAATATGAAACTTGTCCAAACTGTTGAATGATATAGTGTTACAATAATGGGGTATTACATATGTGTATACCATACATACATACATACTACATGTGAACAAATATCAAGTAAATTATAATCCGAGTCAATAGCTGCCATGCCACCGGTGTCCCGTCCTCCCCCCGCCATCCCCTCGATCAGAATAGGCTCCATTCAGCAAACCCTTACTTAATTTATCAACTGAAATATTGTATTACAGAGGAATTGGAGGGTCATTGGCTGCCATCTGTAACATATACCAAGTTGTGTCCTTTAGGCTATTATGAAATTGAGTTCTCATTGGTAGTGATAAGGTGGCTATATACGATTCCCACATTAGAAAGAACCTCTCAACTTTGGCCTCTCTAGCCAGAACTACTTCAACCCACTGCATCCTGAATAAGTAATGTAATTTAGCTTTAAAAAGTGACAATAGTGGTTGAGAAGGTTGTAACCAGGTTTGTAGAATGGTCTTGCAGGCCGCTGCTCCTATAGCTAGCAAGAGACATTTGCCGCCATGCGATATGCGAATATTGGGATGAAGCATGCCAAACAGAGCCCACTCAGGTGTCATAGGGATATAGTTAACCAAATTATCAGTGGAATATTTTCTGACCTGAATCCAAAAACTTCGGATTACAGGGCAGTCCCAAAGGCAGTGAAATAAATCTGCTAAATTAGCGCCACATTTGTAACAATTGGAATTTGGTGAATCTCCTATTAGGAATCTTCTATTGGGAGATAAATAAGCTCTATGTAATATGTTTAAGAACATAGCTATATATGGGGAATAAGGTAATAGAGCGCATGCCTTGGCATGAGAACGAAGTATATCATTCGAAGATACATTGGGAAGTATGGAGAGCCACGAGGCTAAGTGTTTATCAGACTTCTCTGGTATAAATACCTGACGTATGCAGTTATATGTTAAGGAAATAGCTTTTTTTTGTCAAACCTTGATTTTTCAATAGTGTGTCTAATGGGTTATTCCAGTCTAAAGGTGAGAAAGGTCTTATAACAAAGCTAATGTAATGTTGGGCCTGTAGGAATGCAATAGGATGAGTTGCCATCCAGGGATAGTGTTCCCTAGCCTCCTGGAATGTGGAAGGCCTCCTCGCCGACCCACACCAAACTCCCCACAGTCCTCACTCCCTGGGTTTGCCAAATGGAGAAAGGATAAGAAGCTTGTCGACATCACCACTTTTAGTTTTAGAAGCTTTATCAAATCCACCCCTCTGTTTCTATTGACAAGTGAATAGGGATCCATCAAACACAATTATCGTCTGTATTTATTTACTTGCAGATAATGATTCTGGTTCACTGATCATTACGCAATAACTTCAAAGATAAAAGAAATCAAACAAACCCTCCCAAAATACCTGTAACATACAGTATATATTTATTTAATGCATGCAATGCAATATTTTAAAACCATTTTTGTAAGTCATGACCATCAAAAAATGTTATTCTTGTTAATCAACAAAGGTGGAATACTGTATAAACCTTATGGCATACCCAATAAAAAAAAATTAGTAGAACAATTGTGATTGGACTGCGTGACATTATGCAGTGAGAGATATGAATATATAATTCACACAAAGAAAAACAACTATCTGATCACAGAGATGTTCTTAGCAGATGGAAAACGATAGGCACCATGGCGAAAATTCCTGGTTGTATCTAGCCACAGGTAGGGCCAAAGGAGGAGGTGGAACACAGCCGAAACAGTTGTCTCCCCTATTTTGTTTCATTGGCCTCCTACAAACTGCCTTTGTGTGTTGTTGCTGTGGCCGCCTTTAATATGATATGTGTGTAGTAATGCTTACACATGCTCCTATTGGATCACAGAAAATGGAGATGCTATTGGCTTTTATCAGTGAATAGGCCTGTAGCAGGTCTGTTACTAGGTGGAAGTGCAGGAAAGGTAATCACTGGCCACTAGGGAATGGAAATTAGGGTTGATTTACAATGCCCATCAGTCAGAGCCCTGTATATTACACTACATTACAGTCATTATACATTACACTGGCAGCCAGTGAGATCTGCAGTATAAACTAGCCACCAAGCATGCTGTATATTATTCTGGCCACCAGGGTTTGGGCTCTATGAATAACACTAACAACATGAACATGGGCACTATATTACACAGGCTAGCAGAGTTATGGGCACTTTATATTACTATGTTCACAAAGGGAATAGGCAGTTTACATTACATAGGCCACCAGGACCTGAAACTGTATGCTACACTGGTCACTAGCGAATGGCCTCTAGTTATTACTATGGGCATGAAAGGCTGGGCTTTATTTATTACTCTGATCACTGGGGAGTGGACACTATAAATTAGACTGGTCATTGAGGATTGTCAACTATATATTAAAAATAGCCACTAGCTAATGGGCCACCTTTTGCCCTGGCCAACAAGAAACCATTACTAGATAAAATACAGGACACCACAGTATTATATATTAAACTGACCACCAGGGAATGTTTGTTTTATACAATATTCTATAAATTAGACTATAAAATCCCCTTTCAAAGAAAGCAATAGGAAAAAGGACAGTGGTCCCAGATATGTTTAATGTGGAGAGACTTCGGGGCTAATTCAGACCTGATCACTAGGCTGCGTTTTTGTACAGGCTGCGATCAGCTCTGAACTGCGCATGTAATAGTGGCCCCACATGGACAGCACCAGAGGTGTAAGGTCTAGCCATGGGCCATGGCAGCAGCACCCTCCCCACAAGACTTTCCAGATAGTGGGCATGTCCAGCATCAAGGGGGAAGTTAAAAAGAAATAAAATTACATATTATGAGCACATTATATGATACACCTTCAGAATTTAGGAAACTATATCATTCTTTAGAAAGATATATTTTCTTGCTTATTACACCAACCGTATCCCAATCACTATTCACTCAATCTTATATGTCATCCAAGCAGACAGACAGAGCATACACTAGATCATCTGCAATCACAGGCTAAGTGGCAAAGTAATTTTCATATATGCAAATTATTGTGCATCTTATTCATTATGTCTATAAAAAGGACCACATGTCCTCAAACTAAACAGGCCCCACGGGTGCGTCGGCCCACCGGGGATCTTCCCTGTAAACCCTATGGCCAATCCGCCTCTGATCGCACTACAGCACAAAGCATGTGGACCAGTTCCTTGGATCACTATGATGCCTGCAGGGCCAGAGAGTTGTCCACAAGAGCACGAAGCTGAAAATGATTAAGGGCCTATACTGAGAATCTGTGGAGGTGTGATCTGTGCTGTATGGTTGTGGCCAGTGCCTTATCGATGTGTACACTTATCAACCCCAATGTTTCTGTAAATACATAAAAATAGCAAAATTGCATAGTTTTGTGAGGAAAACAGAAATACACTTTTAATACATATGATTTATAGTAGAACGTGTGGTCAGCTGGGAAACTGGTCACTATAAGGTTGTCATGATGATGGCTAATATTTATGTGGATGCTTGGAGCTGCACTCCCATCTGCCCCCTATTACTCAGGCCCTGAATGAATGGAATTGATGGAGAGCAGGGGGCTCCGCTGGCTATCACACCCAAAAATCACATATGAAGCAGCTGTGTGATTATGGATTATAAAAGTATAATAACTAATTGTGTGTTTGCACCTTTAAGAAGAGCCTTCAATAAGACAATGGAGTCAATAAGAAAAACACAACACAACAAAATAATGTATTAAGTGAGCCATGATATATTGAGTACAATACATAACAGGCAAAAACCTGATACAAAAACAAAGGTACGTACAATCTTAACAGAAACAGAAACATTGAACTATATGTATACATACTCAAGAAAATCAATATAAAAGCAAAACATTTTTTGATATCTCTACAAACAAACAAAGGGGACATATTTTCTACTGCAGTCACAAAAGGACACCTTGCTGTTCTAGACAATGTACGCTAACTGATAATCCTAAAATAAGGACTCTCTCATGGCTCCACATGAATGTAGTGTTGGCTTGTCTAGCATCCACAGCTAGAGTATACCATGCAAATAAAATGTCAATAATACAAGCCCTTTGCACGCACACCATGAAATGTAGAAACGCCACTCTGCACTTACATGTCCATCTGCTATCTTATATTCCCTGGAGGTATAGAAGATGACACAATCTCTCAAAATGCAATCTTTTATGAACACAAATTAAAACAAAAAAAAAGACTTGGAATCTCAAGAATAGACAGTCCTGAATAAGGTTTAAACCCCAATAGTTTTACACGCATCATATGCTTCTTCAAGGGTTTCTTTGAGATATGGGGGAGTTTATGTCTGAATCAGTATTTTCTGTTCCTGAGGTTTAGGCAGTTTACCTTCATAGTCATAGAGACTGGATGACAGAGGCATTGTGCATGTGTGCAGACAAAGAGATGGTTTTACTGACTTTTGTAGCCATGCATGCAGATTTAAAAAAAACGTCAATCTTATGCAAAATGATGAAATATATTTTTTAGGTACGTAATTCAAATCCAACCACAGCCAAATAAACTGCACAAATATACTGTATTTACAACAAAGTATTTCTATATGATTATTGCAACCACTGTCACAATTGCTTATTTCTGATATATTTCTTCCTATGTGATTGCAATCTGGATCTTGTCGGCATGAAGGAAATACTTGTGAGCAGTGCCGGCACGTAGCTTGTGGTTATGCGCCATAAGTTGTGAGCCTTGTACAGTAACTTGTTCAAATCAACTGACTATAAGAAGAATGGCCTAATATGTAGGTCTAGCTTTACATTCAGACTATTGGGAAACATAGGTTTTCATTTCCAAATCCTCTTCTCATGGGCACAGTGTTTTAAAATAGACTTTTCTTATGATTTTGGCAATGTGTTCAGTTTTTTAAAATGTAACAAGATACATCAGCATTATGTGACAGGTGTATCTCTAGAAAGGTTGTGACTGTACTATTTTTCTTCTGTGTTCTCGGAAACGATCTTTCAGATTGTGTTTTGTGCGGCCACAAGCAGATCAGCTCCTCTATGTGAGATTTAAAAGGTCTTATAGTTGAAACAGGCTTTGATGGGTAATGTTCATTGGAGGCAGCATTTGGAGGAAACGTTTCAGTCTACGGTTACCATTTGTAAGTACATATGATGCTCTTGTCTGGGCCACCTTTGTAAAATTCACTTAGAAACGGAATCATAGGGCCTGAAGGGTTTTTAATGAAATATTTCGTAATAGAATTCTTGAAGACAAAACAAGAATATTTTTAATGAAATATTTTTATAAGCAACTGAAATATAGAAGTGTACAAAAGTCATAATAGAGAAACTGTGGGGTATTTATGAAAGGGGTTAACAATCATATGGTGGCAAAACCCCATATACATCGAGGTTAATGCACTATTATTGGTGGTGGTGATTCCAGTTATTTCATTTGATCATAATATTCTATTACTTTTTATTTTAATAATAATTTTCTATTAGTGGAACCAGAAGTGGGGCTGTTTACTGGATGATTTCTGCACTGCAGTGGTGAATTTGCAACAGAATCAGTGCTGGGAGCCAACTACAGGGTAAAACAGCTTGCTGACCTTCCTCCAGGTCAGTAAACTGTAGAGGCCATCACCAGCATTTTGCATCTGCTCTGTAATGCAACCAGAGATCCTGGACAGCTAACACATGCACATACAGTACTCTCATAATGGCCCATACTGCTCCAACATAGTACAGTTGGATTGTTGGGCACCGCTCAGCTGAGGCCTTAATTTTATTCTTGGAATATTGCAGCAGTTAGTGATTGTTTATTACTGTGATAAAAGCCAATGGCAAAATCAAACGTATTTTCACTAAAGGGGATATATCAATAAATAAGCCCCTAAGTTCCTTGAAGCTATATTACTGTTATCAAATGTCACAAGCTCCGTCCTGTTTTATAGTCACTACTGTCCGTGTCCACTGAGCTACTTCATTTCTTTCCAAAAACTTCTATTGGATCTAATTAATTGATTGATAAAGCCAGGAATATGTGCGCAGTTCCAATGCTCTAGAATTGCCTGAAATAGATGTTTTTCCCCCAAGTCAGAACAATGAAAGATTGAGCAGTGCAGAGTACTGCACGCAGGGTTCTTTGTGCCTTGTGCTATAACATAAATTGCTACATGAGGGCACAGATGTGGTGATCACAGGGATTAATGATCTTGCAGTCACAACTCACATGGTATACAAGTCAATGTACCATGATCCATTGCATAGTATGTGTAACACTATTGATGAGAAGTAACGGAATGTAATGTTCCTGTGATCTGGACAATATAGAGCTGATAAGTATAATTTATTATCTTACCAGAATTTATTGCAAACCACCAGATAAATATGATGGAAAATAACCTTAAAAGCATCTTATTCAAACTCGACTCTTGGCAAATTGCTATTGCGATTTATTACGTGTTCAGAATACAAGCTATGAGATAAATTAAGCTGCAATTTCACAAACTGCTGGAATCCCACTGGAAACCACTGGCCTGTTAGGACACATGAAACCTTTACAAGAATACTCATATCTTATCCTTCCCTCACTAGTAACCATGACAAATACTGTATAAATATAAATAAAACAAGACAAAAACACAAAGAAAAGAAAAAAACAACTGCACTCACACAAAATAATGCAGAGAACAGGAACAGTTAAATGTTAAGTAAAAGACTTACCAATTTATAAACAGACAAAAATGCTCTAGACAAAACACAGTGACTACACAAGCAATCAACAGTCAACTTAAAAGACTTCACACTAGTCTGTCTCTCCATGCAATCTCTCTCTCTCTCTCTCTCTTCTCTCTCTGCAACCACTAATCTCTGCAAACTCTATCAGCTAATATTAAGCAGTACACAGTTGTGGAAGAAATTCTGCATATTTTGAATAGTTATAAAGCACCCAGGTTTCACCCTCCAAACCTTTGGATAAGAAATCTAGTGGTCGACGTGGAGATAGTAACCATCAGCATCTACCTGTCATTTGATACAATATACTAGATAAATGCTTCCTCAAAGATGATTGGTTGCTATGGCCAATTTCTCAAAAAACTTACCGTCGATAATGTTACCCCTAAATCTTACTTTTAGGTTTGTGGGGCCAGTCTCCACAGCTGAGCACATGTGTGTGCATTTTGGTGAATGCACAGTGGAATTGAAAGCCCAGGTTTGGACTTCACTTGTGAAAATATAAAGTATTACAAACACCCACTGTGAAAGAAATACAGTGGAAGTGTTTATGTCTAGATACTATTTGACACTTTATTACTTTATATTACATTATATTGTGCGCAAACAGAGTAATGCCACTTTCATATCTGCACCATGATTACCTAATCTCCCGGAACTTGCGAGATACACACAACTTTTTGGGTAGTCCTCTTCACCCCTAGAAGAGTGGGTGTTTCTCCCTCATCCTGCCCAATTCCTAGTGAAGTGGGTAGGATGTGGAGAATAATGAGGGTAATCATGTATCTGTATGGAGGGAGTGAGGCCAATATGATGATCACCTGCCACTTCCGTCTCCTAAAAAAATAAGTTAGTATGATCTGCTGTGGGTTTATGCTGTCGTGGGACTGAAATATAATCATTTGTATATGTTTAATATATGAATAATGCAGAAATAATACTGTGTTTTGAGTTACATGTACAATACTGAAATGTTGAAGAATCCAAGTAACTGTAAAAATGTCTGTGTGCGAAGAAAAAAACGCGGCATAGAAGTCAAACAGTTATATTAGTCATTTTGTTACAGTTTTAATGGAAAAACAAAGTGTATAGTAAAGATTTCTTTTTAGATTGAATCTATACTGCATTGTTCCAAATATCCTCTTGCATAGTGCTTAACATAATGGGGAACATTTAAAAACCACTAATAGTGTCTGGCGCTAATTATTATATAATTGCGGATGGGTGCATGCGTCCACAGTCACACCTACCCCGCACAAATAATTAAGATATAACTTAATATTATTTCTTAGAACTCGTATAGTCTATAAAGCAGCAAAAGGTATATTGGCTTGTGGATATAGCCAACACAATCCCACCTGATTAAAACCAGATGTAAACTTGAACAAACTCTATAACCCCTTGCGCTAATATACTTAATTTGAGGCAACAGGACATGAATAAACTCAATATAGTAGTTTTGAGATAGTTTTAATATCTATAAAATCAATCATATAAGAACACAAAAAAAACACATCACAAAATTGAAATAATTGATATGCGCATATAGATAAAACCCCAATCAAAATAAAATGATATTACTAATTGAGCATAAGAGGTGGATCATGTATCTAATAGTGACCACAGTAGGCTACTCAATACTCATAAAATTGATGATGTCCTTACTTTTGTTCCCAAATAGGACAGTCCCATTAGATGTGCTTATAAATATTTAATGAATTAGATATCATATAGTGTGGTATAAATGGAGCCTTTTTTACCAATTGATGAACCTATCCGGATGCTCACAAAAACGGATGGTTCTTTACTTATGGGAGAGATGTCCAGAAATCATGGAGGAAATTGATATAACACCCGGGGCTCAGTGCACCGCAAGCACCTGTAGAAAGAAGCTCCCGTTTTCCAATTACCACGAATAGCGTCCTCCGTCTCCCACTATAGCTGGCTCCCGTGCACACACCTTTATTGGCTTTGAGAGAGAGATATCAGTCAGGCTCCCAGAGCTCTGCGCACCGCAGGCGCTAGACAGCTGAATGTGCTCCCGTCTTCAAGCCGCCGCATATAGCGTCCTCCCGTCTCCCTCTTGTCAATCTCAGGCAGCACTGCACATCAATATGGACCAACAGATGGTGTCAACTGGGTCACACATAGGGCACTTTCCCTGACGCGTTTCACTTCCAATTGAAGCTTCCTCATAGAGTCATAATGGGGAACATGCCTCTTTGGGCCCTATCCTAAAGGAGAAGGGCCACCTTTCCTCGATGTCCTTAATGGGGAAAAAAGCATGATATTTTAGGTATATCCTGATTCCTGTGGGCGTTGGGAGGTGTTGTACTGCTGCTAGCTGTGGAGGCAAGTGTCTCCATGTAATGCAGCATAAAAAAGTCAGATATTAAAAAAAAAAAATGCATCGACTATGTCCCCACTCCCACTGCCAAAACATCTGATGTTAGAAGGTATGTCCAAGTAATAAGGCCCATTGGCTGGTAAGGATCTTCAGGTCCAACTGTGGTGTGAGACTATGGTGGGCTCCTTTTCTCGAAGGCACGGCCATCTTAGTAGGTGTAGGCCCCAGAGTAAAGCAATGCTTTGGGGCCCCTACCCATCCACCAGCGGTAGGGTTGGGGGGTGCTATCAGAAGCAGCTTTGATGTTCTGCAGGCGGAAGGGGGTATACTATCTTCCTATCAGCATGTAGGACCTGGAGCAGTAATTTCTGCTAATTACTCATTTACTACACAGATGGTGGGAGATGGGGTGGGAGGGAGAACACTAAACTGTAGAAGGGGGCATTGGGCTGAATGAAGGGGTCCCAGTACATGACTTCCAGGGTGGTAGGGGATGTTTAATATGCAGCGGAGGAATGGATGGTGGAGTGGGCTTAATATTAATCATTTTCTGGTGGGAGGGCAGCTTGCTTGACTGCAGATATCTCCAGTACCTGGAAATAGTTTAGCTTTCAATGGTATAAAACACTAGAGAGTCCCACCTTTCAATAGGTACTTGGGACTTGGGAATCAGAGTTCAGGAGCCTGAGCAATCCACTGACGAAAATATAAAACTGTATACCAGGCGTGTGGAGCTGGTACAGGGACCAGCTGCTGGAAGGCTGATATCTCTGGTTCTGGGCATAGTAGAGACAAACTGCCACTGTCCACCAAAAAGGGGGGAGTCACAGCTTTTGGAGTATACCCTCAGAAAAAGTCAGACAGAACTCGCGATATCTGTCTGGAAGATCAATTGCTTTAAAGTTGGATATCTCTGGTTCCCCGGGCCGATTTTCAAAAATCTGGTACCCCTGGAAAAAGGGGACCCTCAGCTATCAGTCAAGGGCCCTTATACTCCTGAGGCCCTTGGGCAACTGCCTATTGAGCCCATACGAAAAGACGGCCCAGCTGTGAGGCCTGCCAGCTTCCCTTGGGACAGGAGTCTTCAGCCCTTCTTTTCACCATAGATATGGGAGGATCTGTGGACCATAATGGTCCTTCTTTTGTTAACCCTGAAAAATATAAAAGACACATAAACAAGGAAATGTAATCCAAAAGTTTAATGCTTCGTATCAATAAACACAATAAGGCCTCAGCCTTTCAGACATATTTCTAAAAATTGTACTTCCCGCAGTCAAAATACTAGGGCAAAGGAAAAATGGTATCCACTAAAAAAAAAGTTACCAATGTAAAAAGCTGTACTCTGTATGTATTGTTGTTTAAGCTGAAGTACATTTTCAGGCACCCCTGCATCAGGCTGCACTGCATGCACATAGCACTTTAGGCTTCAGGTGCCTGGCCTTTTAACCAGAGGATCTGGTACTTGTCCATCACCTACTGGAGTCCCTTTGAGCCCCACAATGAACATGGGTATGTACACGTAATCTTAGCCAGATGCAATAAATAAGCATTTTCCATTGTAGCTTTTATACAATGCATTCATGGTGTCACTGCATTGATTACAACCTTGATGCACAATACAGTGAATTGCAGTGAATCGAAATGTACTATAGAATGCAAGTTTAGGCTGTATCTAATGATAGTGTTCCTTTATATAAGCTAAGGGTTACAGTAGCAAGAAACAGTACCATGACTCCAAGGTTGAAGATACACTGAAGTATGGTAATACAGTGCCAGGCATGGTATTATGGAATTACACAGTATTAGCTTTGCCAGTGACATACTCTTTGTGCTGAATAGAGGGCTGATGGCAGTTGTACATAGGGCCTAATTCAAGGTTGATTACAAAACAACATTTTCCTCTAATGGGCAAAACCATGTGCACTGCAGGTGTGGCAGATATAACATGTGCAGAGTGAGTGAAGGGGGTTACTCACGGAGCGATCCCAGCTTAAAATCTAAGCAATCTGTTCACTCCAGGAAGTGAACAAGCCCTGCGGGGTGAAACGCGTTTTCCTAGCCAGCGGGTCCACCGGCACCAACCACGCCACTCGAGGGATACTTTGCTGCTGATTCCACACAGGTTATGTACACAGGCAGGGCCTGTGTTGGCATTTTGAGCGTTTAACTATTTTGATAGTAATCTCACAGGTGACCTAATTAAACCAGCATATCCCTTCTCACTGACAAATGTAATAAGACAATGTCTACTTTATTGTGACATATATGTTTATTTTCTCCTTTCTGTGTCAGTTGAATCACTTTGTATGCATATAATCATCAGGGGGTTATTCTAACCAGCATCCTAGGCTATTACTATTTCCTCATAACCAAGGAATATTGTATAATCCTCTATTTTGAGTCACATTGAGCTACTCCATCGATCTGATATTTAAGCCTCCATATCAGCATATATATATATATATATATATATATTTTTGGTTTTTCCATTTGTGGGGTCAGAATTCGTTCACGGCATTACCAATGTTTATATCTAACATGTATTATTCTTGTGCATGTGCTTGATGTCAGCAAATGTTTGCTACCAGGACATATTGCACATTATTATGACGATTTCTGCTCTTAATCCTGTTCTTTTTTCTGTGGACTCTCATCTACGATCCAGGGTACACAATACCACTAGCGTGGGTTCCTGTTGCATTCAGCCTAACGTAGAAAGCAGATCCACATCTTTTGTGACCAATTGTCACATTTCTTTATATAGGTGCACTCTCATTGGCGTCTAACCTACCTATCTGTCTACTACCATACCACACTGCCTGTGCCCGATCTCGTCCGATCTTGGAAGCTATACGGTGTTGGGCTGGGTCAGTACCTGAGGGGGAGACTCACAGGGAATACCCAGTGTAGTAGACTTTTCATCTTTATGATGTGCGTTATTTGACACCAACAGCAGTATCACCACTTGTCTCTATCCTTCCTACAATATCTTTACCCTACGATTGCATCTTCTGACTATATAATCGCTCAAGACCCTCTGAGTCCTTTATAAATAACCTATACCTGTGCATTTGGTTGGTGACCGGTGGGAAGTGTGTAATGTCTCACTACCTACCGCCGGACCTGTCCAATACTGATACATTTGACTATTGACCATATGTTGGTCTTATCAATACAGATTCTCTGTACTGGTCGGGCTGAAACGGGTGTAGAACATTGAAGTGTCTACAACCTTTCTTATCACATTCTGTGAGACAGGACCAGAACATTCCTTCATTTTTAAATTTAATATTTATTTTACCACATTCATTTTTTTGGATCCTATGTTGTTTAATGGGTAATCACGGGAAATTCTTTATAATGTATATCCAATAAAAGTTATATTTTATTATCCTTCATGAATAATTAAAACTACTGAAATTTATTTCAATTAATTAAGAGTGCACCCACACAAGAGCCTTCCTTTCTTCTCTCACTATTGACAGTGCCAGTGTCTACAGCGCATGTGCAGGACTCCGAAAAATGGCCGCCACGCCATTTTTTGGGAGTCCTGCACTGTAGACTCTGGCACTGTGCCAGAGTCTCTAGTGGTCAGTGCACTACGGGAGAGGAGGGGGCCCGCACACGGTCAGCGATGAACTCCGGAAAAGTAAGTATAGGAGAAATGGGTGCAGTGTGTGCAGTGTGGGCCCCCCTCGGGACTCAGGGGCCCGTGTGCACCGCACACACTGCACCCATTATAGAAACGCCAATGCGTAACACCCTTTTCTCAAGATGTGTGCTGTGTGTAGCTAGTGTGTCAACACACACAGTGAGCCTGCACATTATGCGCAACTAAGTGCCGCTAAACTGAAGTGTGGCCATTGAACCTCAACCTTCATTTGTGTTCCCCAGTCTAGCTGTAAGATTGTCCCTTAGCTCTAACATCGTCACAGGGTCCGGTATGTATTACCGGCGGTCGGAAACCCGGTGGACAGGAGACCAATGCAGGAAACCCAACAGCCGGAATCCCAGCAACCGAGTCCCCTCACTGGATAGCTTTGCTCGCCACACTATTATATTCCCCCTCGGGTGGAGTCCTGACCGCCGGGATCCTGACAGCCGGTAAATTATCTATCCCTCATCACCTCCCCCTCTAATTTCCTTATCCTTAACAAACCTGGTGTAATGGGAAGAGCTTCAGTGATGGGCAGTAGACCCATTAAGGCAAAAGGGTATGCTGCTTGAATCTGAAAATAGTTTCCAAAATGTAAAAAAAAATGCATACCTTTCAACATGTTCTGCTTTGTTCTTCTCACTTTGTTTCTAATTGCATTATCTTGGACTAAATAATATAACTTATGTAGAAGAAACACACTTTAAAAACGATTTAAATTAGTTTAGGTTGAAACAATTTGAAAATAAATGCTAAAACAGGCTCATGCTGGAAGGGATCTATTCTAGTTTATTAATCTTAGTTGAAGAGGTCAGCATGTTTTATTCACTTGATTAATTCAACTTTGCAGATGAATAATTTGTCTACTCAGATTGGCTTTGACAAACATTGCTAAGATAAGTTAAGACAGCCTGCTGAATTATCCATACAGTGGATACAGAAGAGGATATTAATGAAAGCTGCAATAAATCAGACAATGGGGAAGACCATTCAAAATAAAAAATTAGAGAAAAGCAAAAAAGTTAACCCCACCCTCATCCCACTTTTAGTTATATCAAATGCCATGGAAATAAGAGCGGCGACAGATTTTGAAGGCTGAAACAATTTCCAACAATCAGGCCCAATAAAAGATTGAAACATACAATTTGACGGCAGATACTGTTAGAACCACTTGGCCTGTCTAGTCTGCCCCTTTTTTAACCTTTAGCTCAACCCTATTTAGTTCTTAGTTCTTTGATATGCCTATACCAAGCATGTGTAAATTGCTCTAGTTTTTGTTAAATTTCCGCAGAACTTACCTCCTACCAGTCTCAGTGCATGTCCTCGTGTTCTAATACTTCCTTTCCTTTGAAGAATGTTTTCCCCCCTGTACCTTGTTAAAACCCTTGATACATTTGAAAGTTTCTATCATGTCCCCCTTTTCCCTTCTCTGCTCTAAACTATACATGTTAACAGGGCACGTCCACTTCAGTCGTGGCCATGCCCCTTTATTGTGCATGCGTGCAGCACATGCCAAGGCTGCTACATGGCTCCAGTCCACCCCTGCATGTTAAGATCTTTTAGTCTTTCCGGGTAAGTTTTATCATATAGGCCATGCGCCATTTTAGTTACACTTCTTTGTGCGCTCTCTAATGTATTTATATCCTTCTGGAAATAGGTATTCAGAGCTGAACACAGTATTCCAGATGACATCTATAAATAATAATTAATAGCAGAGAAGCTCATGAGTGTCACTCTGTAAAAGGTGTGCTTTGTTGAAGAGTGAATGTGCGAACCAAGAGCAGATTGAAAGCAGAGAATTTATTGCTTCCTTTTGGCACAAGAAGTCACACTTTCATTGGCAAACATATTTAGCTGGTTAAACCGGGATCCCTTTGATGGCCATTTGGAGCCCTGGGTAAGAATTGGGTCAGTGTGCACTTTATTTGGATCAATAAAGGGAATGTGACATTTAAGTTAAAAGGGGGATATTGGGCTTGTAGAGCTTTTTTGTTTGCGACACATGGTGAAACCTGTTATCGCCACCATTTACATTATAAAAAAAACTGAAGGCAGCTGAGCAGTGCTCTACTGCTTCTGCAACACTAACCAAATTGTAAGGCTTAGCTTCCCTTAGTGAGTCTAAGGGATATCAGGGGCTAGCTGGTACAGTATTCAGCTTTCAGTTACAGTTCACGAAAAGAAGAAGAATGATGATAATAATAATAATAATAATAATAATAATAATAACATTTATAATAATCTGATAAAAATAGATAATATATATATTTTGTAATATGTACGTTTAATCTTATTTTGCCAAATGATAAAAAAAATAATTCAAATAATATAGCCTTTTTTCTTTACTAACATTTTTCATTGTTCTTATTTTGCAAACCAATAATCTGTAATAATATTATTATTATTATTATTATTATTATTATTAACAGTTTCTTATATAGTGCAGCATATTCCATTGCACTTTACAATTAGAAAAACAGTAATAGAACAAAACTGGGTAAAAACAGACAGACATAGAGGTAGGAAGGCCCTGCTTGCAAGCTTACAATCTGTAGGGAAATAGGCATTGATACACAAGGATAGAGGCTACCTATTGCATAATGGTCCACCAGATTGCTAGGTTCTTAATGGGTTGTATGATATGATCACCCAGCAATTTTGGCAAATGGTCAGGAGGATGTGAGAGTAAAGAAAGACAAAATATGTGAGGTTATGTGTACTGTACAGAGAGGATGTAATTAGATAGGGAAGCATTGCAGGTTTATGTGGGTGAGTCTGGAATTTGATAGGCTTGTCTGTAGAGGTGAGTTTTCAGGGAACGTTTAAAGGTTTGGAGACTAGAGGTGAGTCTTATTGTACATTAGAGGGCATTCCACAGAGTGGGTGAAGCCCGGATAAAGTCCTGTAATTTTGAGTGTGAACAAGTAATGCGTGTGGATGAGAGACGCAGATCTTGTGCAGAGCGGAGAGGTTGGGTAGGGAGATATCTTGAGATGAGTGAAGAGATGTATGTTAGTGAAGTTTGGTTAATAGCCTTGTATGTAAGTAAAAGTATTTTATATTTAATACAGTAGAATACCGGTAATACCCGTAACCAATGGAGGGACTGACAGAGTGGATCTGCAGATGATGAACGACTAGCGAGGAAGATTAGCCTCGCAGCTGCATTCAAAATGGATTGTAGTGGTGAGAGCCTATGTTTGGGAAGACCAGTCAGGAGACTTTGACTATGTTTCTTAGATGTATGTAACATGATTTTGAGACAGATTGAATGTGGGGAACAAAGGACAGTTTAGAGTCAAGAATGACACCTAGGCAGCAAGCTTGTGGAGTAGGGATGATTGCTGAGTTATCAACAGTGATAGAGATATCAGGTTGGGAACTACTACTACTAATATTACTATATTGCAATATGATGATACATACCAGCAGTCATCACTCAGCCAATTTTCAGTGTGTATTAGTCTTGCTAAGCACTTCTTAGGTGCTATTGGCTGAATGCAGCTATTCCAGAAAGCCGTGGAGAGATGCCTGATTAGGATACATTTATGCTATCAATGGGAAAGTTCAGGAAGCCAAAATGAAATGCTAGATTGAAAAAAAAAAAAAGCCTTCAGCTTCTGTTTTGACATGGGCTTGAGTAGTGTGAGCAAGGTAGTAAGACAACTTTGGCCTGTAGTGGCAAAGGATCATGTGTTCCAACATGCACTCACCAGACCCCCATTAATTTGAAATTTGAGAGGAGCTACAGTACTCTTAAAGCATTGCACTTCCGTACTAATATAAGCATTAGAATCTGCATACCCTAGGGGGTTCAGTATGATATCTTGATGGATATCCGGGATACCGGCGGTCAGAATACCGTCAGTGGCATCCTGACAATCGGAATCCTGACAGCTCCGTAGAAAGTACCCTAACCCTCCCCTATGCCCTACTCTATCCCTCCCTTGTGGGTGCCTAACCCTAACCCTCCCTGGTGGTGCCTAACCCTAGCCCTTCCTTCCCAACTGCCTAAACCCAACCCTCCTTCCCTGGTGCCTAAGCATACCTTTCCTGTGCCTGCACCCTAACCATCCTTCTAATGACTAAACCTAACCCTCTCCCCCTATCCGCCCGCACAGCAGGTTGCGAGCGTGTCCCGCTGGAATAACGATCAAGATTCCGGCTGTCTGTATTTTGACACCGGGATCCTGACCTCTGCTGGGATTTAGATGCCAGGCTTCTGGCGTCCCTCAGGATTTCAGCATCGGTATATCGACCACTGGGATAACTTAATTCGGGATATTAACTTCATCCCCCTAGCATAGATTGCTAGTACACAGGCTGGGTGCTGTAGCATTATACGTCTAGAGCCTGTGGATAATGGGCCTAATTCATGTTTGTACGCTATTGCCAGTGTTCAGGCAAGTGAGCGATTATCGGCAGACTGCACATGTGCATCGTACTGTGCATGCGTCAAGGTGCTGCTACAATTCCACTCACGATGAGTTGGATGACTATTTGAAGGTGTTAATGGAAAGTGGTTGCAAAAAATAAGATTTTACTCACCGGTAAATCTATTTCTCGTAGTCCGTAGTGGATGCTGGGACTCTGTAAGGACCAAGGGGAATAGCGGCTCTGCAGGAGACTGGGCACAACTAAAGAAAGCTTTAGGACTACCTGGTGTGCACTGGCTCCTCCCACTATGACCCTCCTCCAGACCTCAGTTAGGATACTGTGCCCGGAAGAGCTGACACAATAAGGAAGGATTTTGAATCCCGGGTAAGACTCATACCAGCCACACCAATCACACCGTATAACTCGTGATACTATACCCAGTTAACAGTATGAAATATAACTGAGCCTCTCAACAGATGGCTCAACAATAACCCTTTAGTTAGACAATAACTATAAACAAGTATTGCAGACAATCCGCACTTGGGATGGGCGCCCAGCATCCACTACGGACTACGAGAAATAGATTTACCGGTGAGTAAAATCTTATTTTCTCTGACGTCCTAAGTGGATGCTGGGACTCCGTAAGGACCATTGGGATTATACCAAAGCTCCCAAACGGGCGGGAGAGTGCGGATGACTCTGCAGCACCGAATGAGCAAACTCTAGGTCCTCCTCAGCCAGGGTATCAAACTTGTAGACTCTTACAAAAATGTTTTAACCCGACCAAGTAACAGCTCGGCAAAGTTGTAAAGCCGAGACCCCTCGGGCAGCCGCCCAAGAAGAGCCCACTTTCCTCGTGGAATGGGCTTTTACAGATTTAGGGTGCGGCAGTCCAGCCGCAGAATGTGCAAGTTGAATCGTGCTACAGATCCAGCGAGCAATAGTCTGCTTAGAAGCAGGAGCACCCAGCTTGTTGGGTGCATACAGGAGAAATAGCGAGTCAGTTTTCCTGACTCCAGCTGTCCTGGGAACATATACTTTTCAGGGCCCTGACTACGTCCAGTAACTTGGAATCCTCCAGGTCCCAAGTAGCCGCAGGCACCACAATAGGTTGGTTCACATGAAAAACTGATACCACCTTAGGAAGGAATTGGGAACGAGTCCTCAATTCCGCCTTATCCATATAAAATACAGATAAGGGCTTTTGTATGGCAAAGCCGCCAATTCTGATACACGCCTGGCCGACGCCAAGGCCCACAGCATGACCACTTTCCACATGAGGTATTATAGCTCCACGGATTTAAGTGGCTCAACCCAATGCGACTTCAGGAAATCCAACACCACGTTGAGATCCCACGGTGCCACTGGAGTCACAAACGGGGGCTGCAGCACTCCCTTAACAAAAGTCTGAACTTCAGGCAGTGAAGCCAGTTCTATTTTGGAAGAAAATCGATAGAGCCGAAATCTGGACCGTAATGGAACCCAATTTTAGGCCCATAGTCACCTCTGACTGTAGGAAGTGCAGAAATCGACCTAGCTGAAATTTCTCCTTTGGGGCCTTCCTGGCCTCACAGCACACAAGATATTTCCGCCATATGCGGTGATAATGGTTTGCGTTCTCTTCTTTCCTAGCTTTAAATAGCGTAGGGATAACTTCCTCCGGAATGCCCTTTTCCTTCAGGATCCGGCGTTCAACCGCCATGCCGTCAAACGCAGCCGCGGTACGTCTTGGAACAGACAGGCCCCCTGCTGCAGCAGGTCCTGTCTGAGCGGCAGAGGCCATGGGTCCTCTGAGATCATTTCTTGGAGTTCTGGTTACCAAGCTCTTCTTGGCCAACCCGGAACAATGAGTATAGTTCTTACTCCTCTCCTTCTTATTATTCTCATTACCCTGGGTAAGAGAGGCAGAGAAAGGAACACATACACCGACTGGTACACCCACGGTGTTACCAGAGCGTCCACAGCTATCGCCTGTGGGTCTCTTGACCTGGCACAATACTTTTCTAGCTTTTTGTTTAGGCGGGACGCCATCATGTCCACCTGTGGCCTTTCCCAACGGTGTACAATCATTTGGAAGACTTCTGGATGAAGTCCCCACTCTCCCGGGTGGAGGTCGTGTCTTCTGAGAAAGTCTGCTTCTCAGTTGTCCACTCCGGGAATGAACACTGCTGACAGTGCTAACACATGATTTTCCGCCCATCGGAGAATCCTTGTGGCTTCTGCCATCGCCATCCTGCTTCTTGTGCCGCCCTGTCGGTTTACATGAGCGACCGCCGTGATGTTGTCTGACTGGATCAGCACCGGCCGGTGTTGAAGCAGGGGCCTAGCCTGACTTAGGGCATTGTAAATGGCCCTCAGTTCCAGAATATTTATGTGTAGGGAAGTCTCCTGACTTTTCCATAGCCTTGGAAGTTTCTTCCCTGTGTGACTGCCCCCCAGCCTCGAAGGCTGGCATCCGTGGTCACCAGGACCCAGTCCTGTATGCTGAATCTGCGGCCCCCTAGAAGATGAGCACTCTGCAGCCACCACAACAGCGACACCCTGGCCCTTGGAGACAGGGTTATCCGCCGATGCATCTGAAGATACGACCCGGACCACTTGTCCAACAGATCCCACTGGAAAATCCTTGCATGGGACCTGGCGAATGGAATTTCTTCGTAAGAAGCTACCATCTTTCCCAGGGCTCGCGTGCATTGATGCACCGACACCTGTATTTGTATTAGGAGGTCTCTGTCTAGAGACGACAACTCCTTGGACTTCTCCTCCGGGAGAAACCCTTTTTATCCTGTTCTGTGTCCAGAACCATACCCAGGAACAGTAGACGCGTCGTAGGAACCAGCTGCGACTTTGGAATATTCAGAATCCAGCCGTGCTGTTGTAGCACTTCCCGAGATAGTGCTTGTCCGACGAACAACTGCTCCCTGGACCTCGCCTTTATAAGGAGATCGCCCAAGTACGGGATAATTATTTCGGCCATTACCTTGGTAAATACCTCGGTGCCGAGGACAGACCAACGGCAACGTCTGGAATTGGTAATGACAATCCTGTACCACAATTTTGAGGTACTCCTGGTGAAGAGGGTAAATAGGGACATGCAAGTAAGCATCCTTGATGTCCAGTGATACCATGAAATTCTCCAGGCTTGCAATAATCGCCCTGAGCGATTCCATTTTGAACTTGAACCTTCGTATATAAGTGTTCAAGGCTTTCAATGGGTCTCACCGAACCGTCTGGTTTCGGTACCACAACATTTTGGAATAGTAACCCCGGCCTTGTTGAAGGAGGGGTACCTTGATTTCACCTGCTGGAAGTACAGCTTGTGAATTGCCGCCAGTACTACCTTTCTCCGAGGGCAGCAGGCAAGGCTGATGTGAGGCAACGACGAGGGGGAGTCGCCTCGAACTCCAGCCTGTATCCCTGTGATACTATTTGCAGAACCTAGGGATCCACCTGTGGGCAAGCCCACTGGTCCCTGAAGTTCCCGAGACGCGCCCCCACCGCACCTGTCTCCACCTGTGGAGCCCCAGCGTCATGCGGTGGACTTAGAGGAAGCGGGGGAAGATTTTTGATCCTGGGAACTGGCTGTCTGGTGCAGCTTTTTCCTTCTTCCCTTGTCTCTGTGCAGAAAGGAAGCGCCTTTGACCCGCTTGCTTTTCTGAAGCCGAAAGGACTGTACCTGAAAATACGGTGCTTTCTTAGGCTGTGAGGAAACCTGAGGTAAAAAAATTTCTTCCCAGCTGTTGCTGTGGATACGAGGTCCCAGAGACCATCCCCAAACAATTCCTCACCCTTATAAGGCAGAATCTCCATGTGCCTTTTAAAGGCAGCATCACCTGTCCACTGCCGGGTTTCTAATACCCTCCTGGCAGAATGGACATTGCATTAATTCTGGATGCCAGCCGGCAAATATCCCTCTGTGCATCCTTCATATATAAGACGACGTCTTTAATATGCTCTATGTTAGCAAAATATTATCCCTGTCTAGGGTATTAATATTATCTGACAGGGTATCAGACCACGCTGCAGCAGCACTATTTATGCTGAGGCAATTGCAGGTCTCAGTATAGAACCTGAGTGTGTATATACAGACTTCAGGATAGCCTCCTGCTTTTTATCAGCAGGCTCCTTCAAGGTGGCCATATCCTAAGACGGCAGTGCCACCTTTTTTGACAAACGTGTGAGCGCCTTATCCACCCTAGGGGATATCTCCCAACGTGACCTATCCTCTGGCGGGAAAGGGTACGCCATCAGTAACTTTTTAGAAATTACCAGTTTCTTATCGGGGGAACCCACGCTTCTTTACACACTTCATTCACTCATCTGATGGGGGAACAAAACACTGGCTGCTTTTTCTTCCCAAAAATAAAACCCCTTTTATGTGGTACTTGGGTTCATGTCAGAAATGTGTAACACATTTTTCATTGCCGAGATCATGTAACGGATGTTCCTAGTGGATTGTGTATATATCTCAACCTCGTCGACACTGGAGTCAGACTCCGTGTCGACATCTGTGTCTGCCATCTGAGGTAACGGGCGTTTTTTTGAGCCCCTGATGGCCTTTGAGACGCCTGGGCAGGCGCGGGCTGAGAAGCCGGCTGTCCCACAGCTGTTACGTCATCCAGCCTTTTATGTAAGGAGTTGACATTGTCGGTTAATACCTTCCACCTATCCATCCACTCTGGTGTCGGCCCCACAGGGGGCGACATCCCATTTATTGGCCTCTGCTCCGCCTCCACGTAACCTTCCTCATCCAACATGTCGACACAGCCGTACCGACACACCGCACACACACAGGGAATGCTCTGACTGAGGACAGGACCCCACAAAGTCCTTTGGGGAGACAGAGAGAGAGTATGCCAGCACACACCAGAGCGCTATATAATGCAGGGATTAACACTATAACTGAGTGATTTTTCCCCCAATAGCTGCTTGTATACATATATTGCGCCTAAATTTAGTGCCCCCCCTCTCTTTTTAACCCTTTGAGCCTGAAAACTACAGGGGAGAGCCTGGGGAGCTGTCTTCCAGCTGCACTGTGAAGAAAAAATGGCGCCAGTGTGCTGAGGGAGATAGCCCCGCCCCTTTTTCGGCTGACCTTTCTCCCGCTTTTCTATGGATTCTGGCAGGGGTAATTTATCACATATATAGCCCTGGGACTATATATTGTGATGATTTGCCAGCCAAGGTGTCTTATATTGCCCTCAGGGCGCCCCCCCAAGCGCCCTGCACCCATCAGTGACCGGAGTGTGAGGTGTGCATGAGGAGCAATGGCGCACAGCTGCAGTGCTGTGCGCTACCTTGTTGAAGACAGAAGTCTTCTGCCGCCGATTTTCCGGAACACTTCTTGCTTCTGGCTCTGTAAGGGGGCCGGCGGCGCGGCTCCGGGAACGAACACCAAGGTCGGGTCCTGCGGTCGAGCTAATGGTGTCCAGTAGCCTAAGAAGCCCAAACTACCACCTGTTAGGTAGGTTCGCTTCTTCTCCCCTTAGTACCTCGCTGAAGTGAGTCTGTTGCCAGCAGATCTCACTGTAAAATAAAAAAACTAAATATACTTTCTTTCTAGGAGCTCAGGAGAGCCCCTAGTGTGCATCCAGCTCAGCCGGGCACAAGAATCTAACTGAGGTCTGGAGGAGGGTCATAGTGGGAGGAGCCAGTGCACACCAGGTAGTCCTAAAGCTTTCTTTAGTTGTGCCCAGTCTCCTGTGGAGCCGCTATTCCCCATGGTCCTTACGGAGTCCCAGCATCCAGTTAGGACGTCAGAAAAACACAGTTATATCATGCCCATTTTCGGGGGATGTGTCTGCCATCAGCTGCTGGTTTGTACATACAAAAATATGCCACAGTGATAAAACTGGATAATAACAGAAAGACATAGAAGTAGGTAAGGCTGGATGGGCCTTGTGCATAGAGTCCTTTTGGATTGTTTGCAGTGCTGCTAGTATATATGAGGATACCAGGCCCTGTAGGAAGGCCGTGCTCGCAAGCTTACAATCTATAGGGAAAAAGGCATTGATACACAAGGATAGGCATAATGGTCCCGCCAGATTGCAAAGGCAATTGGTGGGATGTATTATATAGTCACACAGCAATGTTGGCCTGGGGTCAGAAGGATGGGAAAGTGAAGAAAGAGAAAATATGTGAGGATATGTGTGGACTGTACAGTGGGGATGTAATTGAATAGGAATGTTTATGAAAGTTATGTAGGCAGCTTGATAAGATCCTGAAGAGGTGAGTTTTCAGGGAAAGATTTAAGGTTTGGAGACTAGAAAAAAGTCTTATTGTGCATGGGAGGGCATCCCAAGAGTGGGTGCAGCCCAAAGAAAGCACTGCAATCGTGAATAGGAGCATATAATGAGTGTGGATGAGAAACATAGATCTTGTGAAGAGCGAAGAGGTGGGGTTGGGAGATATTTTGAGAAAAGCAAAGAGATGTACGTTGGTGTAGTTTGGTTAATGACATTCTGTGTGAGTACAAGTGTTTCCTATTGAATAAGGTAGAATACAGGTAACCAATGGTGGGACTGACAGTGCGGGTTCGCAGAGAATGAGCATCTACTGAGGAAGATTAGCCTTGCAGCTGCATTCAGAATGGATTGTAGTGGTGAGAGTCTCTTTTTGGAATGACCAGTAAGAAGACTATTGCAATAAACAATGCAGGAGAAACTGAGAGCATGGATTAGTGTTTTTGCAGTGTCTTGTGTAAAGTATGGTCATATTTTGGTTATGTTTTTTAGATGCTTGTAACATGATTTTGAGGCAGATAGAATGTGGGGAATAAAGCACAGTTCAGAGTCAAGGATGACACTTAGGCTGCGAGCTTGTGAGGAACTATCAGAGTTCTCAACAGGTTGATAACATTTATTGGCCGGTGGTAATATAATTCATTCTGTTTTGGAAATCTTAAATTTGAGGTGGAGAGATTACATCCAAGATGAAACAGCAGAAAGGCATTCAATGACATGAACCAATACAGATGGTGACAAATCTGGGGAGGATAGGTAGATTTGAGTATCATCCATGTATAAATGACACTGAAATCCAAAAGAGCTGATTAGTTTGCCAAGAGATGTGATATAAACAGAAAAAATGTGGTATCACTTATCCAGCGCTGTTGTTTAGAGAATGGAGTACAATTTTCAATGTAGGCTGTCCCTCGGAAACAAAGGTAGTACAATCCAGATGGTACATGTAAATAAGGAAGGAATTTATATGGTGAAGTACAGTAAAACCATCTTTTAATGATACAAACAATAAAATGTGTTTAGCTCCACATAAAATACAATGACAGAGGATAATCCAGAGACTAGTAATATGAGTGCAATTACCGGAGAAATTGAACTGATGAATCAGTTCAAAAACAGCATGAAAGAGGAGAGTCCCGGGCACCTCCGATGGTAAGTAATGCTGCAGTCAGTCCTCTGGTGTCACAGTCACAGAACCGTCCTGGGTAGCCTCTGCTGTTACCTCCGACGCGTTTCCACCTCTGGTCTGGGGTCTTTTTCATGGAGTCAGTATGTGGAGCATTCCAAATGGAGGGTGTTTTTAAAGGCCTTTATCCAATAAAGACCCAGTGTTCACAGCTGATCTAAATTGCATTAGTGTTCTAAATGTCCGCTGTTCGGCGGCAGCTGTGTCCGTTGTCATGGCGATATTGTAATTTCTGAACTACATTTCCCATGATGCATGCCGCCGGGAACGTCTGTTGCCGTAGTACTGCTGTGTGTCACTTCCGTCCGGGGTGTTTCTTCTCAGTGTGGAGTGATTTGTCCGTTTTATGCTACTTCCTGTGAAGCGAAACTATGTTTCCCATAGTGCATATCTGGAAGAGAGTCCGTTACCATAGCAACGCGGTGTGACACTCCTGCCCAGGGCATTTTTTTCCTACAGCTGCGGTGCCCCACGGCAGGCTGATTTCTTTATATACTGTGGTTACAAGGCTATCCTAAAATGATGTAAAAGTATAGGAATAAGATATACTGGTGGAACAATGTTATTGTATCTAATGTAACACATTTAGGTCTTGCTAAACAACATGTTTAAAGAACTTTTGCATGAAACACGGGTGTACACATAAAAAGTAATACATATTGCTACTTCCTAATAAAGTGCCAAAGCAATCAGAATGAAGTGCTGAATGTGAAAAGTGCTAACGCAGAATGATAAAAGAAAGAAAGAGGTGTGTGTATTAAAATGTTTATAAAAACCACTTGATCTCAAAATCTGAGTTCAAGCCCCCTGGTTTCAATGTCCCCAACTCAAAAATCAGTTTCATCTCCGCCTTAGCCAATTGAGAGGCCACATCTCTTTTCCTGCGATGTCCTGAAATATATTTCAGGCCAAAGAATCGTCTGATTTCAGATGTTTTGCTGTTGTGTTTTAGTCTTAAGTGTTCTGATAAAGCGTGGGTTTGGAGTCCCTTCTTTATATTGCGGAGGTGTTCTCCTAACCGAAATTTGAGCGGTCTTGACGTTCGTCCTATGTAGTATAGGCCACAAGTGCACTCTATTCCGTAAACAACATTTTTAATGTTGCATGTTATGAATTCACGTACTTTTTCTGTTTTCCCATTGATTGTTACTTCCGTCAGTTTTTTGTTATCCCCTTTTACTTCTTTACAACCGATACAGGATCCACATCTGTAGAATCCTATGGATTTTATTGTACCGGGTTTGTTTTTATCTGACGGTAGTAAGCTCTTTACTACCTTTGATCCTATTGTGGGTGCCCTTCTGTAGATGCATCTGGGTCTACTGGGTAATAGTTCTCCTAAGATTGGATCTCTTTTCAAGATTCCCCAGTGTTTGTGCAAGATTTTCTCCAGATGTTTATGTTGACTATTGTAGGAAGTTACAAAGGCCCAATTGAGAGCCAGTGAGCTGTCCTTTGACTTAGATTTCTTGGTGAGTAAAAGCTTTCTATCAATTTTGTCCACTTGGTTGGTGGCTTCTTTGATCTTATTTTCTCTGTATCCGGAGGCCACAAATTTGTTCTTCATTGACTCTGCTTGTTTCAGGTAATTATCATTCTTTGAGCAGTTGCGTTTTAATCTCCTCAATTGGCTGCCTGGAATTGATTTTAGCCAATTGGGATGGTGGCAGCTCGTTGCTTGAAGGAATGTTCCTGAATCAGTTGGTTTGGTGAAG